>NC_057799.1:547714644-548014644 GCF_018294505.1 Triticum aestivum | reverse complement strand
TTGAACCTGTTAGAATTAAACCAACACCTAGGAGGAGAGGAGAGCGAGCCCTGCCTTCTTCTACCTCTAGCATACAGCTCAAGGAGCACGATTGTACTCACTAGTGCATTAGTGATCATGCGGAGACCCCGCAGAGCAGGACTAGGGGTGTTATCTCCTAGGAGAGCCCCAAACCTGGGTAAAGTGCGCCGGCCTTCGTGTCTACGCCTCATCTTGCTTCCAGGCACTGGTGACATTCTACTCGCTCCCACCATGATAAGCCATCCATTGGCATATGTCGCACCCAACTCCCGACATTTGGCGCCCACCGTTCGGCGAGGTGCACCGTCTCCCGGAGATCTGTTCTGGACGGGAACCCTATTCCTTCCTGGCGAGCGCAGCCAGCCCGGCACGCCAGACGGCGTCTGCGCCAACGCGCTGCGCGGCGCGGAGGTCGCATGCGCGACGAGCTGCCTGGCCGACCTTGTTGGCGAGATTCGCCTCTCCGATGATCCCACGTCTGATGCAGGCACCGATGGCCCCGAGAGCCGTCTCGTGAGCCTCCTTCATCAGCTCCACGTCGCCGGCGAGCCTGCTGCTGACCTGGAATCCGTTGGCTCCACCGACCCGATGTTGGTCGACTCCGGCACGGTGTCGCTTGACGTGTTCCCCACCAATGTGGTGGTCTACGACGAGCCGCTTCCTCGCGCGAACAGCAGCGGCAGCACCGTCACGGAAGTGCTCGTCATCGGCCACGGCGAGCACTCTGGCGGAGGAGATCAGGATCCGTTGCGGGCGGCAATACAAGACCTGACTGCGCCCATCCCGGAGGACGCCGATGCCGAGACGCTGGAGGCACGCCGCGTCTAGCTCGACGAGAGCGCCAACCGGCTGGCCAGCATGAGACGCCTTTCGGAAGCCTAGCAGCGGGAGATGGACCGTGCTGTCGGCGACAAGCCGGCTCCTCACGGTCCTAGCCGCATTGGGCAAATCCGGCAGCGTGGCGGGACCATCGCCAGCATGTTCGGGATGGATCGTCCCGTCTACGCCACGCCTGCGGAGAACATACGAGCCGCCCAGGAGGCAGCAGACGAGCTAGATAAGCTCGAAGGCAACGAGCGTCGCCACATGACGGAGCGAGTCCAGCGGCTCCTCGACGCGGCTGCTGAGCAACAAGAGGTCGAGTGCCGCACTAAAGCGCCCAACCGGCGAAATGATGAGCCGCCTCCTCGCCGAGACCAAGGCCCGACATCCCGGACGCCGACTGGTGGCGCCCGCGATAAAAGAGACAAGGAGCCGGCTGCTAGCCGCAGCCGGACTCGCATCACCATCGAGCGCGACCAAGATGGCCGCCCAAGAGCAGTACAGCGACGAGACGGCTGTCCGCCTCCTCCTCCCCGCAGGGAGAGGCGCATTTCCCCGCTGCCTGTTGATCACCCGTCACTCGGCGACCGGCTTGGCCGCCGAGAAGGAATCGGAGAAAATGATGCCCACCACCAGATCGATCGCCTCAATTGATCCCTGGCGCTAGAAGAAGAAGATGAGCTGGGTCCGCCATGCTTCGGACCCCGCATCCGAGACGAACCTTTCCCCAAAGGGTTCACGCTCCCAAGAGATACACCCAAGTACACCAGCTCCGTGAAGCCGGAGGACTGGCTGGTTGACTACTCCACAGCCGTCAGCATCGCGAACGGCAACAAGCGCGTTGCCGTGAAGTACGTTCCGCTCATGCTCCAGGGCACGGCCCGGACATGGCTAAATAGCTTGAAGCCCCGCAGCATCAACAGCTGGGTTGATTTCACTGAAGCATTCATCCGCAACTTCACCAGCACGTACAAGCGGCGCCCAAGCCCCGCCAGCTCTCCTTGTGTGTCCCAGGCCCCAACGAGTCGACTCGCGACTACCTCACGCGCTGGGCCGAGCTGCGCAACTCTTAAGAGGGCGTGCACGAGGTGCAGGCCATCGAGTACTTCACAGCCGGGTGCCGATAGGGCACCCTCCCCAAGCACAAGCTTCTCTGCGATGAGCCGGCGACCCTCGACGAACTGCTGGTCATAGCAGACAAGTACGCCACGGCCGACTCCTCCATGAAGACAGAGATCCAAGTGAATGTATCGGGCAAGGTGGCCCCTCAAGCTCCTCGGACCTCGGCTGGCGACACCAGTCGGCGACAGCTACCAAACAACAACAAGCGCAAGGCCATGCAGCCGGCCTCCACGAGCCGGCAGGTGGCAATAGTCGAGGATCAGCAGCCGGAAGGGCAGCCTCCGCCCAAGCGCTAGAAGGACAGCAAGCCCAACTGGTTGCCCGCCTTCTCATACGAGCAGACCCTTGATGCACCCTGCAAGTTCCACAGCGGCGCGAAGCCGTCCAACCACACAACTCGGAAGTGCCACTGGCTCACCAGGATCGCCAAGGGTGACGGACTCCAGCCCCCACCGCCTGCCGGCCCGCCGCCTCCTCCTCCTCAGCAGCCGGCTGTTTGGCCAGTCGGCGCGATACAAGATGAGTACCCTGAAGAGCATGGAGCCTATGTCGTGTTCACCAGCGTGGCCGACGATAGGCGCAGCAGACGGCAGCAACAACAAGTGAATGCAGTAGCATCAGAGACCCCTGAATTCATGCATTGGTCTGAGAAGCCCATCAGCTGGAGCAGAGCCGACCACCCAGAGATGATGCCCAATCCCAGATCCTACGCTCTGGTGTTGGATGCCACCTTTGCCACGGAGAAGCGAGCTGCTCGCTTCTCCCGAGTTCTGATAGATGGCGGCAGCAGCATCAACATCCTGTACAAAGATACCATGGAGAAGTTGGGAATCAAGCAGAGACATCTTCAGCCCAGCCGGACTGTTTTCCATGGCATTGTTCCAGGCCTTTCCTGCTCACCAATCGGCAAGACTCAGATAGATGTCCTCTTCGGGGACAAAGAACACTTTCGCCGAGAGCCAGTCTAGTTTGAGGTGGTGGACCTTGAGAGCCCCAATCATGCACTGCTTGGCCGGCCTGCCCTGGCCATGTTCATGGCGGTCCCCCACTATGCTTACCTAAAGATGAAGATGCCGAGCTCCAAGGGAATCTTGACCATAGCAGGAGACTACAAGAAGTCGTTCGCCTGCGCAGCAAAAAGCGGCCGGTTAGCCGAGTCCCTCGTGATCGTGGCTGAGAAGCGGCTCCTTGACCGGGTTGTGGCGATGGCTGCCAAGCAGCCAGAAATGTCTCCCAACCCCAAGGAGTCGGAAGCCGAGGGCTCGTTCAAGCCGGCAAAGGAGACGAAGAAGATACCCTTGGACCCGGAGCACCCGGAGAGGCATGCTGTCATAGGTGCAAACCTTGACAGCAAATAGGAAGGCGAGCTCGTCTATTTCCTCCATGAGAATCGGGACATCTTTGCATGGTCTCCCAAGGACATGCCAGGTGTTCCGACGGAATTCGCCGAGCACAAGCTACATCTGATGCCAAGCCAGTCAGGCAGCCCTTGCGCCGCCTGTCGGAAGAGAAGAGAAGAGTTGTCGGAGAAGAGATAGTCTGGCTCCTAGCAGCCGGCTTCATCATGGAAGTGTTCTTTCCAGAATGGCTAGCCAACCCAATTCTTGTGCTGAAGAAGAACAAGCAGTGGCGCATGTGTATTGATTACACCGGCCTTAACAAAGCATGCCCCAAAGACCCATTCGCCTTGCCAAGAATCGACCAGGTGATTGACTCCACAGCCGGATGCGAGCTGTTGAGATTTTTGGATGCGTACTCAGGATACCATCAGATCAAGCTGAACCCGGCCGACAGGCTGAAGACCGCCTTCATCACACCATTCAGAGCCTTCTGTTACCTGACCATGATGTTCGGCCTGAGGAATGTCGGTGCTACGTTTGAGCATTGCATGCAGAAGTGTCTCCTCAAGCAACTCGGCAGAAACACCCACGTCTATGTGGATGATGTGGTGGTGAAGGCGGAGAAGCGTGGAACGCTGCTAGAAGACCTCAAGGAGACCTTTGAGAATTTGCGCCGATTTTAGATCAAGCTCAACTCGGAGAAATGCGTCTTTGGAGTACCAGCCGGCCAGCTTCTTGGCTTTCTGGTATTAGAGCGCGGCATAGAGTGCAACCCTATGAAAATCAAGGCCATCGAGAGGATGGAGGTGCCCACCCGACTGCTGGACGTGCAAAAATTCACCGGCTGCTTGGCATCCATCAGCAGTTTCATTAGTCGGCTGGGCGAGAAGGCTCTTCCCCTGTACCAGCTCATGAAGAAGACCACTTTTTTCGAGTGGAACGACAAGGCGGATGAAGCTTTTCTCCAGCTCAAGAGGATGTTGACCACTCCGCCTGTTCTGGCGGCCCCGACTCCCAAGGAGTCCATGCTCCTCTACATTGCCGCTACCAGCTGGGTGGTCAGCACAGTCATAGTTGTGGAACGCAAGGAAGAAGGCAAAGCACTGCCAGTCCAAAGGCCGGTGTATTACCTTAGTGAAGTGTTGTCCGCCTCCAAGCAAAGCTACCCCCACTACCAGAAGATGTGCTATGGCGTGCACTTTGCCGCCAAGGAATTGAAGCCATATTTTCAAGAGCACCCAATCACTATGGTCTGCACTGCTCCCCTTGCCGAGATCATTGGAAGCTGAGATGCCTCAGGTCGAGTGGCCAAATGGGCCATAGATTTGCCCCCCTATACCATCTACTACCAGCCTCGCACCGCCATCAAGTCACAAGCACTGGCCGACTTCCTCGTCGACTGGGCCGAAACCCAGTACTTGCCACCAGCGCCAGACTCTACCCATTGGCGAATGCACTTGGATGGTTCCAAGATGCGCACCGGTCTGGGAGCCGGCATCGTCCTCACCTCTCCCAAAGGCGACAAGCTCAGATATGTGCTGCAAGTCCATTTTGCCGCCTCCAACGACGTCGCTGAGTACGAAGCACTCATTCACGGGCTCCAGCTCGCCAAGGAACTCGGCATTCGCCAGATCCTGTGCTATGGTGATTCCAACGTGGTGGTCAAGCAGTCGTCAGGCGACTGGGACGCCAAGGACGCAAACAAGGCGAGCTACCGTTTCCTCGTATAGCAACTCAGTGCATACTTTGAAGGATGCGAGTTCCTCCACGTGCCAAGAAATGACAACGAGCAAGCAGATGCCTTGGCACGAATCGGCTCCACCCGACAAGCAATACCAGCCGGCGTCGCCCTACAGCGCCTCCTGAAGCCGTCTGTCAAGCCATCGCCAGAATCGGATTCCATCTTTGTGTCGGCTCCTCCTGAAGCAGTCGGATCCGACTTGAGGACCCCAGCAACCGGCACGGGGAATTCGGCAGGTGACCCGTTGACTGCAGTAGCCGCACCCGGCCCGAGGACTTCACCGACTCAGCAAGCGGCAGTCGACTCCAACCCGCCGCCTCCCCTAACCTCCCTCGTGCAAGTATCAGTCCTAGCAGTCGAAGAAATTGCAGCACCTTCATGGGCCCAGCCCGTCCTCAATTTTCTGGTGAACACAGAGCTGCCGACCGATGAGATCTCGGCCCGGCAAGTGCAACGCCGGGCAGCAGCATACACCATAGTCAACAGAGAACTTGTGAGGTGCAGTGTCACTGGTGTTTACCAGCGCTGTGTAGAGCCGGAGTAAGGCCAAGCAATCCTCAAAGATATCCATCAAGGTGAGTGTGGTCACCACGCAGCGTCAAGAGCACTCGTGGCCAAAGCTTTCCACCATGGTTTTTTCTGGCTGACTGCTTCTGAAGACGCCAAAGACTTGGTCAAAAAATGCAAAGGGTGCCAGAAGTTCCGCTCCAAACCACATCAGCCGGCTTCTGCACTCAAGACTATCGGCATTCTGGGAACAGGGATCCCCAGACTTCCCTGCCTGCGGCCTGCGGCGTGGCTCAAGTGGTGGCCCAGTGCGGCCCATCTTCATCAGCACAAGACTCAAGACCCTCGCGAGGGGCCAAGCCTCGCGGGGCGGACGACACAAGGCCTCCTCAGGAACGGCCTCGCCAGGCAGGCTCGCGAGGAGGCGGAGAGATCAAGGCAGGGTACCTCGCGAGGTGCTCGTGACGCAAGCCATGACGATTGAGACCAGGCGGGCGCCGGACTGCGCAGTGTCCTTGTTTCCTCTTTGGTGCAAAGGGGGCAAGCACAGGCGTGGAGTACCGAGGCATCAGGCAAAGGTTTCCATTTCAGTGCAACGAGACCAAGGCCAGCGGAGCGGCAGGATGGAGGTCACCGTGGAGCCCAAGACGGTGTCATCGCCAGTGCTTTTGGCAGCCGAAGACGAACTTTAGTCAGGATAACTTGTAATAGATGTTCCCCTTCAAAATGGCCGTTGTTGGCGCCCTTCCCGCTCAATATTTGGGAAGAGGACCAGGGCCTCTATAAATAGAGCTAGCAAGAGGGAAGGAGAGAACCTGGGCAGGAAAGGCGAGAACCCTAGCCAGAGAGGAAGGAGACAACCCTAGACAGAGAGGAAGGAGAGAACCCTAGCCAGAGAGAGAGAGAGAGGCGATCGAACTCACCCTAGCAGTTCAGCGCACCAGCTCAAGAACACCTCTCGCGAGGCTGTCCGTCCTTTGTACTGTCCATCACCAGCCCCAGAGGCAATCCACCACACCACACACTGGAGTAGGGTATTACACCACGACGGTGGCCCTAACCAGTATAAATCTTGTGTCCCTCGTGTTGTTCATCATTTAGCCTGGATTCTCGTGAGACGATCGGACGTAGATCGGTAGGGGGAAGATCTCCGTGTGCACCCCAGAGTTCGAACCTTAAGGGTCTGCCGAAACCCGACATCTGACATTTGGCGCGCCAGGTAGGGGTGCGCCGGAATCTTCCTTCCGCTGTTTCGCGTTCGATCTTCCGTCGTGTCCATGGCTGACGCTCGCCGGGCTCGCACCGAGCGTAGGGCTGCTCTCGCCGCCCGCGTCGCCTAGACAACCCCCGTCGGTGGGTGTCCCCGTCGTTCCTCGTCGCCTGCCGCCAACGCCGCCACCGGCCCGGCGGGGAACGAGCAGCAGGCCCCGTCGCTTACTCCAGCTGGTTTGTCGTCCCACGCTCGTCGCGCCCCCACGGACGCGCACGCCGCGTTGCTCCTGGCGCGTGAGCTCCTGCACTACCGTCCCGTCGACGACCTCTACGAGGACTGGCTCGCCCGCATCACCGAGCTCGTCAGCGCCGCAGGGGGCTCCCCTGCGCTGTCACTCTCGCTGCCTCGCCCTCCGTCATGCGCAGGGGGCGCAGATCAGGAGGTGCCTCCGCCACCTCCTCCCCAAGAAGGCGCCCTGGTTCCAAGGCACGCGGCCCCAGGACGAGATCCACCGCGTCCGGCGCCCGCGTGACAAGAAAGGAGTTGCCAAGAAATCCCTCGTCCCCAAGAAGGTGCACGCGTGCTCCCCGCACCGGTGCGCCACGACCGCATCCCTGTGCCACCACGTCAGGACCCCGCGCTACTCCAGGCAGTGGCACGCGGGAATCCCTAGGAGCAAGCCCCGCATCAGCAGAGAGCTCTGGTGGCCATCGCAGGCTGCCGCGCCTTCACCACCGAGCTACGTAGTGTCGCCTGGCCAGACAAGTTCAAGCCTGGCCTCCCTCCTCGCTACGACGGCACTGCCGACCCCGCGGAGTTCCTGCAGCTCTACGAGCTGGGCATCGAAGCCGCCAACGGGGACGAAAAGATCATGGCGAACTGGTTTCCCATGGCACTCAAAGACGGCGCCCGCACCTGGCTCCTCAACCTGCCCCCCGGCACGATCTCCTCCTGGGACGAGATGCACACTCGCTTCATCGCCAACTTCCAGGGCACTCGCGACCGTCCGTCGGCCGTGGGTGACCTGCGCCGCATCAAGCAGCAGCTCGGAGAGACCTTGCAGAAGTACATCCAGCGCTTCAACAACGCTCGCCTCAAGATTCCCAGGGTGACCGAGGAGGCCATCATCTCGGTGTTTTCTGATGGTGTCCGCGATGTCAAGATGAAGGAGGAGCTCACGATCCACGAAGATCTATATACATCTCTGGAGTTGTTCAACCTGGCGACCAAGTGCGCAAGGGCTGAGGAGGGACGCCTCTCCCTTCTCGAGCTCCCGGCAGCAGACCCAGAAGAGAAGAAAACCAAGGCCAAGGATGTGAAGCGCAAAGGAGCAGCTGTGCTTGCGGCAGAGCCGGGCACGAAGCGCGGCAGGGACCAGCTGGAGTCGTCCGAGGGCAGCCGGTACTATGTGTACCACGATCTCCACACCCAGAACACCAACGAATGTCAAGAGCTCAGGGCCGTGCGAGAAGGCCGTATCGGTCGACGTCCCGAGCGCAACGATCGGGGCGGAGCAAGGGGTGCAGGACGCTGGGACGACCGTGGCCCTCGCCAAGGGTGGCGTGACCAGCCTTGCGAGGACAGCTGGCAGGACCAACCTCGTGAGGGAGCTTGGAGAGATCAACCTCGTGAGGATCGCCCACAAGGCAACGCAGGACTTCCTCCGCTACCACCACCACCAAGAAGGAATGACGACCACCATTAGGACGAGGGGGCTTCCAGGAGCCGCGTGCGATCGCTTGCATCTTGGGCGGCGCACAGGCCCCAGCCTCTCAGAGCATCTTCAAGCAGTTTGCTCATGAGGTGAATGTAGTCCTCCCCAAGCTTGAGGCCACGCGCCCTCTCAGGTGGTCTGCGTGCGCCATCACATTCAGCTCAGTGGACCAGCTCAAGTGCGTGGCAACGGCCGGTGTCCTCCCGATGCTCTGCTCCCCAGTCATCAGCAATGTGCAAGTTACCAGGACCCTCATCGACGGCGGAGCAGGGCTCAACGTCCTGCCGTTGAGATGTTCAACAATCTCCAAGTACCATACAATCAGCTTCAACCAACCAAGCCCTTCTCAGGAGTCACCGACGGTTCCACTGTCTCGATAGGGCAGGTCCGACTCCCTGTCACCTTTGGGCAGCGCAAGAACTACCGTACCGAGCTCATCGACTTCGACGTCGCCCACATTCGCCTGCCATACAATGCCATCCTCGGGTATCCAGCCCTGGCCAAGTTCATGGCAGTGACTCACCATGGATACAACGTCCTCAAGATGCCGGGAAGTGGAGGAGTCATCATGGTCCCCTGTGAAGAGAAGGATGCGGTGTGCTCCCTCGAACGCGCCTTCCAAACCGCGTCAGTCGAAGACCCAGACAGCAAGAGTGGAAACCTTCCTGGAGCAGCTCCCAAGAAGAAGAAGACGTCGCCTGGCTCAGGGCCTCAGGAGGCAGGCACCTCCGGAGGCGCCACACCGGGATTTGCGCCCGTCCAAGGGGCGCCACCCTCCGTCGCATAGGAAGGCGCGCCCGGCGCCCTCCTCAGGCAAGGCTCGGGGGATCTCTCTTGGGGAGCCACTGACTTTGCCAAGGTCATGGGGGAGGCGCTCGGGCACCACTTGGAGGCGTACTTCGCGGCACGTTTCCCTCAGGAAGGCGTAAGAAAAGGAGGGCCCAACCCTCAGGAGCTCATCACCAAGGTCGCTCAGGAGTTGCAGGAATCGAGAGTCATGCGCGGCAACCGCCGCCTGCCCAGCGTAGCTCCCCATCCAGGCGAGGATGGCGGGCTGCGCGTCTGCATCGACTACCCAGGGCTCAATCGACTCGCGTCTCAGGAGTGCTTCTGGCCCTCACGTGTGGGGCATTGCGCGGGTCCGCCGCACAACTACGTTTGCAGGCCCTTTGGCTTGCCGAACGCGGCTGCTTCCCACTAGCGCCTGATGAGGAGCATCCTGGAAGCTCGGGCGGCCAGGCACCGCGCGTTCCTGGAAGAGATGGAGATGGACCTCACCGAGCCGCCTGGACCTCCTGAGCCTTCGGAGGCTCGGAGCCCCGAAGGCTCGTGAGGATTGGCTTCTTCACCATGCGTCGTCAGCTACTCTGACACTCGCTCTGCAATGGTATCAGGTGACTTCTTTCCATGTTTCATTTCAGCTGGGAGCGCCCTTAGGGCTGCATCATTCCCAGGTTGCGTGGGTCTGTCCCCGCGGCATGTATCCATTTTGCTTATGTCTTCAGCTTACCTTGTTGGGGGCGCCCCTCGGGCTGCATCATCCCCAAGCCGCCTGGGCCTGACCCAGTGGCGTTTGCTTCTCTCTGCATCTATCTAAGTTGATTTGCTTCTTCATGCTTAACCTGCTTGAGATAATCGCCTGCTCGATTGACACCTACCCTTGGAGCCGCTCGCTCTGGCACGACGCTTGCGCGTGGGTCGTCCCTGCAACGCCGACAAATCTGAGTGGTCGAGCTCTGGCCGCGGTAGCCCCGCATAGCGCTACCTCGCTAGGCCCTCAGTGCCTCAATCACTCCCTCGGAGCAACCAATGGCTGGTCGGCAACCGCGATGGTAGACCTTGTTTTCCTCATGTTGGTGTGCAGGATCCGTCTAAGGAACAGTGTGGGGGGCATCGTGAGCCCCCTCTCCCTCTCTCCCGTACGATCCGCTCACGCGTTAAAAGGGGGGCGACTGAGCATCGTGACTCACGGGCTCTTACTGGCTCTCCAGCCCTCACCCCCTGGCCTTGACCCATGGCATCGCGACCTGTCATACCAGCGGCGGCTGAGCTCACTCGAGGGCTGGGACCTGAGGACGTAGAGCATGAAGGAAAGTGTGGGGAAGAGGGGAGAGGCTCGCGAGGGCCTGACCCAGTGACACCCCAGCTGCCGGCGCGCGGGCCTGGCACCTCGCCGGAGAACTACTCCAAACTCATAAGATAAGTCACGCCTCTGCAGGAGTTAAATCAACACAACGCCAAACCCTCGCCTAGTGTGGCTCTGTCACGGCGACGTTGCCTTCCTTTCTCGCCCAGCGGAGGCTGCTTGAGCGCTAAACGGGACCTCCTGAGCATCGCCACTTAGGGGCTCTTACTGGACCTCGAGCCGCTCACCTTCTGGCCTTGACCACGGCATCGCGACCTGGCATACCAGCGACGGCTAAAGCCTGCCTAGGGACCGGGACCTGTCAGTGTAGAGCACCAAGCCCTCGTGAGGATAGAAAGGGGGAGCTGAGATAGGACAAGCACCTCGCATCAATTCATAATAAGGATAATATTCACGAACGACATGGCCGGCGCCTTACATACCCCCACTGGGTGTTTCTTCCATTCCTCGCACGGAACAAGGAGCGCGCAGGAAGGATAACTGTGTACAAGCCTCGTGGCCGCCTAGCCAGGCGCATAATGAGGGAGCAAGGGGAAGCGGAGACGCCCACGTCCAATCAACCGCCACGCGGCGCCCAAGGCCGCGGGCTGATGGGGCCCACGGCGCTCCGCACTTGCCCCTTCGCATCTCTGCTAAGCCAAGTCCAAGCGCGCCTTGGGCCCGGGGGCTACTGTCGGCGTTCTGGGAACGGGGGTCCCCAGACTTGCCTGCCTGCGGCGTGGCTCAAGTGGTGGCCCAGTGCGGCCCATCTTCATCAGCACAAGACTCAAGACGCTCGCGAGGGGCCAAGCCTCGCGGGGCAGACAACACAGGGCCTCCTCAGGAACGACCTCGCCAGGCAGGCTCGCGAGGAGGCGGAGAGATCAAGGAAGGGTACCTCGCGAGGTGCTCGTGACACAAGCCATGACGATCGAGACCAGGCGGGTGCCAGGCGGGCGCCGGCCTGCGCAGTGTCCTTGTTTCCTCTTTGGTGCAAAAGGGGCGAGCACAGGCGTGGAGTACCGAGGCATCAGGCAAAGGTTTCCATTTCAGTGCAACGAGACCAAGGCCAGCGGAGCGGCAGGATGGAGGTCACCGTGGAGCCCAAGACGGCGTCATCTCCAGTGCTTTTGGCAGCCGAAGACCAACTTTAGTCAGGATAACTTGTACTAGATGCTCCCCTTCAAAATGTCCGTTGTTGGCGCCCTTCCCGCTCAATATTTGGGAAGAGGACCAGGGCCTCTATAAATAGAGCTAGCCAAAGGGAAGGAGAGAACCCGGGCGAGAGAGGAGAGAACCCTAGCCAGAGAGGAAGGAGAGAACCCTAGCAAGAGAGGAAGGAGAGAACCCTAGCCAGAGAGAGAGAGAGGCGATCGAACTCACCCTAGCAATTCATCGCACCAGCTCAAGAACACCTCTCGCGAGGCTGTTCGTCCTTTGTACTGTCCATCACCAGCCCCAGAGGCAATCCAGCACACCACACACTGGAGTAGGGTATTACACCACGACGGTGGCCCGAACCAGTATAAATCTTGTGTCCCTCATGTTGTTCATCGTTTGCCTGGATTCTCGCGAGACGATCGGACGTAGATCGGTAGGGGAAAGATCTCCGTGCGCACCCCAGAGTTCGAACCTTAAGGGTCTGCCGGAACCCGACATCCGACAAAAACTATCTCCATTGCCTGGCCCTTTGCCGTCTGGGGCCTAGACATGGTGGGACCATTCAAGATGGCGCACGGCGGTATGAGTCATCTGCTTGTCGCGGTGGACAAGTTCACCAAGTGGATAGAAGCAAAGCCAATTAAGAAATTGAATGGTCCGACTGCTGTGACTTTCATCTCCGACATCACCATCCGGTATGGCATACCACACAGCATCATCACCGACAACGGCACAAACTTTGCCAAAGGCGCCTTGGCCCGTTTCTGCGCGACGCGGGGCATCCGACTGGACTTAGCGTCCATTGCCCATCCGCAGTCAAACGGCCAAGTGGAGCGACCAAACGGCCTCATTTTGTCCGGCATCAAGCCCCGACTGGTCGAGCCTCTGGAGCGTTCGGCCGACTGTTGGCTCGATGAGTTGTCGGCCGTCCTCTGGAGCCTGCGCACAACTCCGAACAAGTCAACCGGTTTCACGCGTTTCTTCCTCGTCTACGGCGCTGAAGCCGTCATCCCGACGGACATAGAATTCGACTCCCCTCGAGTCAGCATGTACACCGAAGAGGAGGCAGAAGAAGCACGTCAAGATGACGTCGATCTGCTGGAAGACGGCCGGCTGTTGGCACTTAGGCAGTCCACCATCTACCAGCAGAGCCTGCGCCGATACTACAACGAAAGATCAAGCCAAGATCCTTCCAAGAGGGAGACCTTGTGCTTCGGCTGATCCAGCGAACAACCGGCCAGCACAAGCTCTCGGCACCTTGGGAAGGTCCCTTCATCATCAGCAAGGTGTTGGGCAACGACTCCTACAACCTCATCGACGCCCAGAAGCCTCGAGCACGCAAAAGAGATGACTCCGGCAAGGAGACGGAGCGACCGTGGAATGCAAACCTCCTTCGAAGGTTTTACAGTTGATGCAGTATGTACCACGCCAACTTTTGTATTATGTACGAAGACTCCGGGTCCCCTGAGAAGAGCTCGGGGACTGCCCTCTTTTATCTATATGATAAGTATTACGCCTATCATTGTGTTGTTTCATTAGTCCGTCTGGCACCGGGTTCGACCAGTTGACACGGGGACTTGCCGCCTTGTACTATGTAATGCTTCCTGTAGCCGGACAAGTAATGTGTTGGCACTCAAGCTTTCTCCTGCCAGAGGCCGCAGCTCGCAGAGCGACTGTTCGGCCGGCAGGAGTAAAGGCAGAAGGAGTGTCCGCATGAAAAATGGCTAAGGACCCAAAGCGTGCGCATAGTTCAAGTCGACTTCCCACTTCGTCGACCGGCTGCTGAGCAGCCGGCCGGCCGGCTTCTACTTAACTTGCTAGAAAACTCTAATCGGCTAAGTACTTGCCTCTCGAAAGTGGCCAAGTACTTGACCCAGCCACAGTTTGCAAAGCGGCTGTTTGGTTGGCAAGACGGCAACCAAGGGAAGGCGGCAAAGGAAAAAGCCAAAGAGCAGAAAGCAAGGAAAGATAGAACTCGAAAAAATATTTACATATCAAAAGGCCCTTGGCCGATATTGAACAGAAGTTTGAAATACACCCCGCGGGTGGAATTGTGCGAAATCAACAAAGTTTGTCGAGACTGATAGACAGCTAAAAACCAAGATAAACTGGCGGCCTAGGGAGCGGCAGACGGCTTCGGTGGAGCGGAGGAGTCGTTAGCGCCCGTTGGTGGAGCGGCCGGCTGGTCAGTCTCCTCTTGGTCGCCTTCAGTAGCAGCAGGCTCGCTCAGGCGTGGCTCGTTGCTGGAGGCACGGTCGAGCTGAGGCTGGCCGTCCGTTCCGACCTCTGGCGCCTCCTCTTCACCTTCCTCCTCCTCATCCTCGTCTTCTTCCTTGCCGCTGGAGTCGATCACCTCGGCCGAGTCCTCGCCATCCTCCGGGTTCAGCCCGAACCATTCTGGTGGCGCCTCGGCGCCGTTCTTGACCCGCTCTGGGATGATGACGCTGGTGTTGGTGTACTCGGCGATTGCCACCGCGCGCTTGACAAAGTCATCCTCCAATGCCACCAGCTCCTCCTGGGCCTCCTGCCAAAACATGGTCAATTGGGCTAGATTTAGCCAAGGTACCACGCCTTGATAAACTCCAAGGCCCGGCGCGCTCCAGCTCGGGCTGAGGAGCCCTTCCAGGCCTCAAGACGGCCGGCCGCAACCTCCAGCCAGTCGGCGGTCTGGCTGGGCGTGCGTGGAGCGGCATGTCTGGCCACCGGGCGGCGATCGCCTGAGCGCCAACACGCTGAAGTCGGCGCAGCATCCGATGAGCCGGCCGAAGGCGGGCCTGGATGCTGAGAAACTGCTCGCTAAGGGTCCGGGCGGCGTCAGCAGCGATCTCTGCGCCTGCTGCCCTCCGCCCTTTGCGATCGTCCTCGATGGCCAGATTGGCAGCGCCGGAGTGGCCGGGGAAGAAGTCTGCTCAAACAAAGAGCCAAAAAGCCAAAATTAGAAACAAGAAACCGGCCTGATCAGAGGCCGGCGGCTCAAAGAAAGAAAAAAGAGGGAAGCTGACCATCAACCATGTCTTCAATCTCGCCGAAGCCGGCAGTCAGCATTGCCTCCTTGTCGGTCCAGGCGGAGTGCTCGGTCTCGAACTCAGCAAGGAGGCTGACCTCCTTGTCCTTCGCCTCCTTCTGGGTCTTCTTGAGAAGCTCCGCCTGCTCCGCCAGTTGCGTGACCAGCTGGTCACGCTCTTCGGCCAGCTTACTGCACTCCGCATACTTGGCACGAAGCACGGTGTTGGCTTCGCCCAGCTGCTGCTGCAGGGCGGCGTTGACCTCTGCAAAAGTAGAAAAAGAAAAAGGACATCAACAACCAACAAAGAGAGATATAGTTGCCGGGAAGATCCGGCCAAACTGCTCGGTAGTCGGCCCGAATCTTGGGGACTACAGTCCGCGGCTGCGCCAGCGCGCCCCCACGGAGAAAGAAGTTATCAAATACCAACAGAGAAGAAGAACAGTTGCCAGGAATATCCGGCCCGACTGCTCAGCAGTCGGCCCGAATCTCGGGGACTACAGCCCGCGGGTACGCCAGCGCGCCCCCGCAGTGAAAGAAGAAGACTAACTCTGGCTCTCCGACAAGTCGACGGCCCGTTGATCCAATTCCTGGACTTTGGAGTTGAAGGCGGCTGCACGGAGGTTGTGATAATCCTGCAGCAAAGATATCAGACAAATATTAGTACTCCGAGCTTGCCAATTAAAGTTCCGAGCCGCCTGCTCAGCAGCCGACCCGAAACTCGGGGACTACACCCAGTGGGTGCGCTGGTGCGCCCCCACGGAGCAATACAAGAATTAAAAGCAAAAAAGCAAGAAGCATACCAGGACGGCTGCTCGCCACTCCAGGAACGCGTTGTTGCAATGCTTAAGTGCATCGGCTTCAGCGCGGAGCTTGGCCTGGACGTCCAGGATCGCCTCGTTCAAAGGGCCCAGCCCGCCTCCCCGCACCCACCTAGTGGGCGCAGCGCTGGTCACCTCGGCGTCCGGGATTGAAGAGCTCGCGGCGGCGGTCTCCCGCGGGCGTGGCGCCGAAGCCGCCTTTGCGAACCGGCGGCGCGTTGGGGTGCGGACCTCAGGAGTTGGGCCCGTCACCGTCTCGCCTCCGGCTGGTGGCGCGGCGGGTCAGCCGCCTGCTTGTATCGCGCCTCCTCAGAAGGTGGTGGCGGGGGCACGTGTCATGACCGGTTTTTCAATAAATTAATTATTGTGAGACCAATCCCTTTTACGGACCAGTAAGGAAGAATTCCTTCTCACTAGTAGACAATATCTTGGTCACAGAAGAAAAATACCAGGAGTACTAAATATAATACAAGGTTGAGCGGAGACTGCCCAACAATTTATTACATGCACGCCGATAAAACAAGGCGGCGGATAGGGTGGCATACTACTAACTCACGATAATAACGATGGTGGAAATATCACCGCAAAGTGAGTGATATGACTCCTGAAGACTACTGCTCTTCGAGCATCGGAGTGAGGCTCGAGGAGACTTATTGCGGGTGGCGGAAGCGTATACAATACAAGTGACCAATATCCGGAATCGCGCAGGACTGACTGGGACTCCTCTAGGCGTCGGGCGCGCTATCAATCTCTTCATCCAAGAGATCGCCTTCGCCAACATCTGGCCAAAACAACAAGCCAGGTGAGTACTATGAAAGTACTCGCAAGACAGTTCGGACATAAGATATAACAAATGTAAACATGAAGCATATGAACAATTTATCCAGTGCGTTCAGACATAGAGATAATAAATACTGGGTGCCAAGCGAGGGTCTGAATGACGCCTCGAGCGGAAACTGCAGAATAGTAATACTGGTGCCAAACGAGGGTCTGCATGACTCCTCGAGAGGAAAATGCAAGAATAGTAATACTGGTGCCAAACGAGGGTCTGAATGACTCCTCGAGAGGAAAATGCAAGAATAGTAATACTGGTGCCAAACGAGTGTCTGAATGACTCCTTGAGAGGAAAATGCAAGAATAATAATAATGCCACAGTCGGACGTCTGAGCGACATCACATAAAGGGCTTATAACCGAAAATAAAGGACGAACATGCCACAGTCGGACGTCTGCGCGACGTCACATACAGGGCTTATATTACAGTTCAATAATTTAATAGTTCGGGAACATAAATTATCACAAGTACGAGACGAATAAAAATCTTGTCCATCCACAGGAATAATAATTAAACTGGATTTACCACTTGAGCTTGTTCACCGGGGACAAGTTTTCCACGCGGATAGATATGGATATACTGATTTCACTACTTGATCATGGATACGGTGACTTGGAAGGAATTGACTCTGCAGAGTTTGTACTTAACCATAGCCAACGGATTTCAGTAGTCACAGGGACTAGTTCCGTCTACGGCGTTTTAGAAGAAACACGTCTAACCAGTACACACCCAATTCAACCTTCCGAAGCCAGGGATCACCCTCGGCAACGTTCAAGAAAAACCTTGAGACAGGGAGGCTACAACCTCGCGTAGCATGGGATCAAATTTCTATACGCGCGCTCTAAGGGGGTCCCGCCCCTCTCGGTCCCAACCGGAAACACCCATGCCCCCTGACCGGATGACTGGCTTTAATCCTGGGCCAAGGTACCATCATCCCGGCCTCTCTGTTTGGTGTGTACACGGAAAGAGGTTACCAACTTACTAAACCGCATCCTGGCAAAATGAAACACGTGGTAGCACGGAAGGGGGAAAGGACGATAACGTGACTCCGTCCACGTTAACGTCGGAGAAAGTCGGAGGACGCAAGGCTGGTATGCTACAACAGTACCACCTTGCTGCCCTTCATGTCACCACATGGTTAGGCCATCTCTCATCAGAGATCATCGCAACTTTGGAACATGCGGGGAAAAGAACGATAACGTGACTCCGTCCACGTTAACGTCGGAGAAAGTCGGATGACGCAAGGCTGGTATGCTACAACAGTACCACCTTGCTGCCCTTCATGTCACCACATGGTTAGGCCATCTCTCATCAGAGATCATCGCAACTTTGGAACATGCGGGGAAAAGAACGATAACGTGACTCCGTCCACGTTAACGTCGGAGAAAGTCGGATGACGCAAGGCTGGTATGCTACAACAGTACCACCTTGCTGCCCTTCATGTCACCACATGATTAGGCCATCTCTCATCAGAGATCATCACAACTTTGGAACATGCGGGGAAAAGAACGATAACGTGACTCCGTCCACGTTAACGTCGGAGAAAGTCGGATGACGCAAGGCTGGTATGCTACAACAGTACCACCTTGCTGCCCTTCATGTCATCACATGATTAGGCCATCTCTCATCAGAGATCATCACAACTTTGGAACATGCGGGTAGTTGCCGTACAAGCAACGAGGCATTTACCAACACTCATATGCCACGCACAAACTTTCAAGCAAACATGCAAAACACTTATCATATCAAATGTTCAAACTTGCTTGCCCGGTTCGGAGAAGTCGGAGTCTAGCTCGGCGAAGTTCGCGGCTCCGTCACCTCTTCCGGAACCTACGACAATCACGAAACGGGCACTAACGTGAAAACCAACGCGTGCACAGAAACGTCTCCAAATATTTTTCAAATAAATCCCATAAAAAACTAGACAAAATTTGAAGGTTGTCCGAAAAAGAATCACTCAAAAATCCCTTTTTATTAAAAATTTATAAAGGTTTCTGTCCAGGGACTTATCTCTAATGAAACAGAAAAGTTCCAGGGTTTTAACTGAGAAAACAGAAAACGGTTCGATTGGAAATGCGCAAGCTCGAGAGGGAAAGCGTATTTGCCCGAAGGCGCCAACAGAAAACGGTTCGAGGGAGAATATAACAGAGGCTGACATGCGGGTCCACATGTCAGGTTTGAAAAGCTCGCCGGCGCCCGAAGACTGCGGTGGACGCCGGCGTCGAACCACGGCGAGTTAGGAGGATCGGAGGGTACCAAGAACTTCAGCGTCTTCTTCCGCGTCGGTGGGTGGTGGACTCGACCAACGGGGAGCACCACGTCGACGGCGACACTATCTCCGGCGGACGGCGGCTCGGGTGGTGGTGGAGAACTCCGGTGGAGGGCTGCAAACTTCGAATTGAAGCGCGGGTCAGAGAGAGGGATGCATAGTGAAGCTACTGGCAAGAGAAGGGAGGCGGAGGTGCACACACGGGGGCGAATCGAGCTGGATCCCGTGGCGGGTCGCGGCGGCCGGAGTCGAGGAAGGAGACCTCCTCGGTGCTCTTCCAGTGGCTAGGCTTGCTCTAGGTGAATTGCAGGGATGGTGGGTGCTCGAGTTGAAGCTCGGGGCCTCTATTTATAGGCGGATCGACGGGGTGGCCGTGAACGGAGAATCTCCGGCGAGCGATTACGGCGATGCAGTGGATTGGCAGGAGGTTTGAGTGGCCAGGCAGCATCAGTGGAGGTTCCTGGTGTCATTCCACAGCTAAACGGAGTTGGCCTTGGCGTAATGGTGTCGGTCCACGGTGAGATGGCCGCACGGGCTCGACGGCGGCAGAGAGCGCGCTCCGCGCCCTGCGGTTCACGACGAGAGCGGCAGCGCGTTCGGGGGAGTGGAAGGCCACGCGGCAAGCTCCGGTGGCTTGGGCGGCGCTGGGTGGCGCCGTCAGCGCCGTGCCTCCCGCTGGCGGCCGCAAAGCCGCCGCTGGCGTCGGTCACGGGGCGGCGCACCTTCTGCAGCTCGTCGCCGACGTCCGCAAGGTGCCAGGCGTTCGTGCGGTGCAGGAACAAGGGGGAGGGGACGAGGAGCAAGGCGACACAGTGGCACTGGCGAGATCGACAACCATCTCTGAAGAAAACGACAGTAAGCCACTGAACTGTTCTCTGAATTTTCTGAACTTGACAATGACCATGCACTGCAGGTGTTCGACAGAAAGATTTGGCTATGAGATAAATTTTTCTGGGGCTGTAACTTGGTGAGGTGACCACTCAATGCACCCAGAGGCTGCCTGATTTTACTTGGAATTTTTGGAGAAGGATTTGAATGAATTTCACCAAATTTGACAAATCTGGTCCAAACTTGCAGCAAGTGTAGTTTGAAAAATTTGAACTGAAGACTAGTGGATCTTCATGGATCTTGGTTGAGGGTTCAAAGGACTAGGAAGGAGAGTTGGTTTGGGGGCACAAATCAAAACAGAAAGTAGAGTTCCTTTGTAAATCACCAATGGATAGAATAGAGGACAGAAATTTATTTGAATAAGATTTAAATGGAAAATAAACATAGGGGAGGTTCAACTTGCTGGATTAGATGCCAAACATGATCCAAAGATGAGGGAGCGGTTAGGAGAGAGGATTTTCACTAAGGCCATGGCAAGAAGGAATTGTTGAAAGTGGCAAAGGATTATTCCAAAAGCCATAGTGCAATTTTCAAAGAGATTTTCAAAAGGCATTTTCCCAAGTGAAAAGCATTTTGTCTTGAGTCCAAAAAAAGCAAGAACCTCCAAGACCAAAGACAGGTCTTGGGTGAATCCAAATAAAACTTTTGCCATAAAAAAAATTTGAAAGGGAGAGTTCTTTTGAAGACAAAATTTAGATCACCTCCCTCAAGTCAAATAAAATCTTTTGAAAAAATCCAAATAAAAACTTGGGTGTCACAGCACGATTACGTCCGGCATGACGACATCGCCGCCGTCCCTCTCCATGATCGGGTGCTTGTCGCCGGCTCCCCCAGCCGGCGCCATGAATTCTGGTGGCGGCGGCGCAGAGTTAAGGGGGCTGACGAATATCGCCGACTAACGGCGCGCGGCTCCCTCGGCCTGTTTCTTCGCCGCGGCAGCAGCCTCGGCCTCCGCCAGCTTCTTTAGGGCGGCGGCCTCCACCTTGTCTACCTCCGCCTTCTCCAGGCGGGCGGCTTCCTGGTCCTCGCGCGCCTCCCGCGCGTTCCGCTCCGTCGCCTCCTGCGGGTCGGCGGCCGGATCAATTCGCCGGGTGGTGGTGGAGGTCTCCGCTGACCTAACGATGGAGGCGGCGGCCGACGTCTCGGGAGAGAGCGGAGCCCTAAGTCAAGAAAATAAAGCAAAGGGAATTCAGAAAGAATCAATGAGAAAGAAGAACAGAAGGGAAAGATACTTACGCCAACACCATAGGAGGCGCCTTTGGGAGCTTCTGGTACTTGGCCACCTTCGTTGCGGCCTTCCTCCGCCTGTTCGCGGCGGTCGGATTCTTGGCCTTCTTCGGCAAGCTGCCGAACAAGATGGCGCCTTGCTTACGCTTACGCGTGCCGCCTCGGGCAGTCGGCTCGACGGATGGGCCTGCGTCCGCCCTGCCGGCTCCTCGCGCAGGGCGCGGCTCTTCTTCCTCCTCATCGTCATCGGGCCAGGTCTCGATGCCGCCTTCTTCGTAGCCGCCTACTTCATAGACGCTGCCTCTCGCGGTGTCCTCCAAGGCGGCCGCCCCCAAGTCGGGGTCGTCCACATCGCTCACCGCCCGGTCCGGATGGTAATCGTCGCCCGCCCCTACGATGGCGGCTGTCGCGTCCGACATGTAGATCTGTTTCAAGTGGTAAGAGGCCAACTGCTCAAGACCACCAGACGGAATCGAGATGAAGCATTAAAGAAAGGAGAGGTCGGAAGACTTACGGCAGGTGGCGGGTCCGCGCGAGAGTACGGCGGCTTGCCGAACTGCCAGGACCCCTCTAGCTTGAAGCCGGAGATTTTGTTCACCAAGTTGGCCAGCTTGGCAGCCGACATCTCCTTGGTGCTCAGTCGGAATGGGTCGCGATGCCCGCTCATCCGGCTGATCAGGTGAGGCCGGCCTTGGAGCGGAAGAACCCGGCGCGCGACAAAGGCAACCAACAAGTCGGTCGCCATGAGGCCCTCAGTGTTGGTCAGCTCCCGGAGTCGTTGGATGGCGGCGGCGCCGTCTGCCGACAACGGCTTCAGCTTGTAGCCCCAGCTGGCCCAAGGCTCACCTGGCGGGCTGGCTAGATAAGCCGGTAGGTTGAGGAAGTCGACGGCCTGGTCCATGTTCTCCATGTAGAAGTAAGATTGCTGCCACATCTTGACCGACTGTGGCAGCTTGATGGTGGGGCAGGCGTTCTTTGGCGACGGCTGGCGAACCGCGATGAAGGCACCACACTGGGCAGCCACCTCCCGGACGGAGGTGCCCAGCTTGGCGTAGAAGAAGGCTCCCCATAGCTTCATGGTGGGGAGGATGCCGAGGTAGCCTTCGCACAGCATGACAAAGGCGGCCAGGAGCATCACCGTGTTGGGCGTAAGGCGACAAGGCTGATGGTGATAGATCTCGAGGAACAAGCGGAGGAAGCCGCTCGCTGGTAGGCTGAAGCCGCGGATCAAGTGCGAGCGGAAGACGACCCGCTCGCCCTCCCTCGGCGCCAGCGAGATCTCTCCCTCCGGCGGCACGCGCGCCTTCACGAAGCCCGCGCCGGGGAGACGCCGCGTGTCGCGGAGGAAAGCGATGTGGTCTTCGTGGATGTTCGATCCGTCCCAGTCCCCTGAATGCTCGCGCGCCATGGAGGGCTAGACGAAGAGAATGGCGCGGCGGGAGAGCTGAGATTGAGGTGGGGCCAAGAGGGCTCGGAGACGAGCAGCGGCGGTGCTCCGGCGGAGCTCGGGGGCGCTGCGACGAGAGGAAGAAGGAGGGAAAATGGGGTGGAGGGGCGCGCGTGCTTCGCCACTCCCTCTCCTCTCCCTACTTATAGCCTACGGGCTATGAAGCCGAGGGGGCGGGCGTGGGATCATGGGATTAACTGTGCCCACAACCCCATGCTCCCACCTTTACCGCACGAGTTACTGCGCGCAGCAACTCCGTGGGGAAACCCAACCGCCCGCCTCGGCCGCAGCGGATCCGCTCGTGTGCCGAGGCCCGGTGGTGGCGGGCCCAGCCTGTAGCCGCGTCCCATCACACGCGTGGGCTGGCAGGCTGACCCAGCTGGCTGACGCCATGTGGCACGCTCACGACGGGTGGCGGGCATAGAAGCTTAGCCCACATGCCACCTAGTTCCCGCCGTTGCATTCGAAATTCCAGATGAATCCGACTGGACGTGGCCGACTCCCTCAGGCGGCTTGCCAGGAGTCGGATGAAGCTTCTTTCCAAGCACCGGGAGGAGGAAACTGTTGAGGCTCCTCGGCTCTTCAGCCGTGGCACCTCACCAGCTTCGGGACTACTATCGGAGTAATGGGCCACTGGTAGTCTAACCCGAGTCATAGAACCTTTCAAGACATCGGGTCCGGCTGCTCCCCTCAAGGCATCAAGATAAAGCGCCGCCTTCTGGTGGCCGGCTGGCCGAACGACCGACCGCCGGAAGACGGCCATACTTAGGAAGGCGGCTCCAAGACGAGCCGACTCCTAGCAGGCGGCCTCCAGAGAGGCCGGCTCCTAGCAGTCGGCCCGTGGCGCCCTCAAAGTCTGCGCCTCCATTAAGAAGACGAGAGAGGGTGAGGCCACAGTGTAGCCCATCACCCCCGTATCCAGGGCTAGGCATGGCCACAGTGCTCCGTACCGGCAGAGATCTCCGCCCGGCGCGACACTGTTGCCTCTCCACCCCTGACATCACTCCTATCAGACGAGGCCCTGTTCCCATGACCGCTTGTCGGTACGGTCCGAGGACGGCGGACCCTACCGGCCAGCGAGAGCCCAGAAGACGGCGGAAGCCTTACCAGTCGGACCCGAGGGAGGCCGGCTCCCGGTAGTCGACCCGCTCCTTCCTCGGGCCCCACGCGCCATTAACCAGATAAGACGCGGAGTCGCTACAGTGATCTTTCACCAGGCGGCGGGACTGTAGCCATGCTCCCCTGACCAAGCAAGCGTCATTAGCGTCACGGCTACAATAATCAGCAGCCGGCAAGACCCGCGACCGGCGGGGGCGGCCTGTCGGCTCCGCACCAGACCAGTCAGCGGGGCCCACCAGGCGGCGGGCCCCAGCAGCCGGCGGAGAAGCCGGCGACCAGAGAGACTGACGGTCGGGTCCTACACCCGACCAGATTACTATTGTACCCCTGGGGGTAGGCCTATATAAACCCCCTAGGGCACCCATGCAAAGGGTTCGAACCTGGTAGAATTAGACCAACACCTAGGGGGAGAGGAGAGCGAGCCCTGCCTTCTTCTACCTCTAGCATACAGCTCAAGGAGCACGATTGTACTCACTAGTGCCTTAGTGATCATGCGGAGGCCTTGCAGAGCAGGACTAGGGGTGTTATCTCCTAAGAGAGCCCCAAATCTGGGTAAAGTGCGCCGGTGTTCGTGTCTACGCCTCATCCCGCTTCCAGGCACCGGTGACGTTCTACTCGCTCCCACCATGATAAGCCATCCATTGGCATATGTCGCACCCAACACCCAACATCTGCCTTGACCCAGATCCCCTTTCTCGCCCCTCGCTTCCGAAATCTCCAGATCTGCTCCCATCCCCTTCTGAATCAGTGACCAATGGTGCCCGGGAAGGTCAAAGCTTCTTCGTCGCCCGCCTGGTACGAGCCGGTTCTGGATGCACCCAATGTCTCAGAGAAGAACCTCATCGTCACGCGCCTACTGATAGCGGGAGAGAGCAATGAGAGGGGGAAGACCGAGCTCCGGGCTGGCTCTGTTGTGCCGGAGCCTGCGGGGAGCACCTTCTGCCACTTCTTCATGAGCAGCGTCATCGCGGGGCTGGTTCCCCCCTTCTGCGACTTCTTCTATGAGGTCCTTGGCCATTACGGGCTGTAGGCGCTGCATTTTCATCCCAACTCTGGTCTCCTTCTGTCGATCTTCGCCTTTTACTGCGAGGCGTATGTCGGCGTGATGCCGTCCGTGGCTCTGCTACACCACTTCTTCTTCCTTCGCATCAACGTCGTACCTCCGGGTGCGCAAACTTCATCGCGGCTGGCAAGGCCAACTCGATCTCGAAGGCTAGGAAAAAGGCCGACAGCTTCAGGAGCAAGTGGGTCATGATGAACACCAAGTGCGTCCACCCATGCTTGGTGCGGCCAACGGAGATGCCCCAGTCTGACGTGGGGTGGTCTCGTGCGAAGCTCACTGATGACCGGGCGACGTCGGTGCTGGGGAAGATGAATGCCGACCTGAAGCCGGGCAACGCGAAGGCGGCGAAGGTGACAGGGACCATGCTCCTGAGGGAATTCCTGATGCTGCACGTGGCCCCACTTCAGGCGCGTACGCGCCACTTATGGAGGCTTGGGGGCGAAGAAGACAAGCTTCGCTTGAGCCTGGAAGCCTTGCTTGACGAATTGCTGGCTATGGCTCTCCGCCTCCTAGTCGGGGACGACCAGGAAGACCTGCCGAGTGCCTTTGTTCCCCTGTTCCGCCGCAAGGACTGGGCGCAGGTCGTGGCTGCTGGGCCAACCTTTGATGGGCGCGGGCTGGTGCCGCCAGCGCTTACTGCAGTTCCGGCTGCGACGATGCCGGTGGAAGTGTCTTCTGATGACTCTCGCAAGGAGGAGGAAGACGAGGAGCGTGACTCGGAGGCAACCCCCGAGGGGATGGGGGAGACCTCCCGCTTGCGCAAGGCTGACCTCCTCCGCACCATGCCTGACGGTGACGATACCGATGACCTCCAAAGGGGGGAGCCGCCCATGATCCCGATGAGGGGCAGGTCGGCGTTGGTTTCCTGAGATGATGCTCCTATTCTAACGCCACCTGGGGCTGCTTCTGGTCCATCTGCTGCTCCTTCCTTCGTCCCCGGAGCCTGCGCGTCCGCGCCCCAGGCTGGGAGGCTCTCGGGCTTCAAGCTTAGCAAGAGGAGGGTGGACTACGCCTCGGTGGACCAGTAAGTGCTCTCGTCTTGTTTTGTTCTTGCTTCTGCTGCTTGACTTTGACGCTTCCCCACTGTGCGATCAGGCTGACGCCTGCGGCAAAGAAAAGGAAGGAGGAGGCAGTGGTGCTGCTCGGGACCAACCTGCCTGCTCCAGCTATGTCTCCCTCCATGGAGAAGGGCAGCGTTGGCGCTCATGTTTCTCTGGCTCGGTCGTCCTCACGAAGCCTGGGGGAGAATCCTCGGGAGGAGTCATCCCCCATGGCCCCGCTGGCTCCGGAGGCACCTATGTACGGCTCGACTGCTGAGGTGTCCAAGGCTCTGGAGCCCCTAGTCTCCCAGGCCATGGTGACGATACCTTCTCCTGCTCCTCCTGCTGCACCGCTGATTCCAGGTCCTTCCGCCTCCCCTGACGTCTTGGAGCGTGCTCTTTCCGAGGTGACCCTGCTGTGAGAAGATCTTCAGGGTGCCAACCCCCACCTGGTGGTCGGGCATCTGGAGCTAGTCTCCGGCTGGCTCCATTCTGACGTGTCCGTTCGAGCGGCGCTGAGCCAGGCCACGGTGATCTCTGAGAAGGAGAAGCAGGCCTCCACCCAAGCAGCCACTGCTCGTGAGGCGGCGCTGAAGGACATCGAGGCCGCCCAGGATCGCCGCTGGGTGCTGGAGGCCGAGCTGAAGACCCTGCGCAACAAGCATGCGGAAGAAGCTCGTGCCCGTCAGGCAGAGGAGGAGAAGATGAAGGCCCGGGAGGACGCCATCAGGGGTCGCGACGCCGGGTTGGCGCAGTCGGCGAAGGCGTAGGCCGCTGTGCGCGGCCGGGTGGAGGAGCTGGAGCGGAAGGTGAAAGCGGAGGAGGCCGAACTTGACGCCAAGGCGAAGGTTCTGGCCGAGGACCGCGCGGCCTTCATGCTCCTCGAGGAGAGGTCTCGCGTGGCACTGAAGACACTTTATGAGAAGGGCTTGGAGAAGTCGCTGACCACTGACAAGGATGGCCCCGCCCAGCTGCTCCCCAACTTGGTCGAGGTGCTTGAGGAAGTCGTGAGCGGCATCGGCCCAATGGCAGAGGAAGAGGCTCGTGTCCTTTCTTCAGCTGCGCTGACGCGCATCTTTAACCGCCTGCATCTTCGCGACCCTGCTGCCCGCCTTGACGAGCTGCTGGAGCCTGTGGACAACGAGCACTGCGCTGCCACGGCCGCAGCCATAAAGGATTAGGTGGAGGCCCTGCTGAAGAAGTTCCGCGCCTTCCCTCCTGCAGCCCCGGCCAATTGTACAGATGAAGGCGACGCCACCAAGGAAGGAGTGCCTCTTGCGGGTGCCAGCGATGTCCAGGGATGACTTGCTCGGCTCCTTTCCTGTTTAAACTCCTGCAACATGTACCGTGCCTCGTGGAGGCGTTTATACTTGCGTTTGATACTCGGAGAACAATATGTCTTGTAATATTTGCTTTGAGATTCTGCGATTTCCTTCCAATTTGCCTTACATTCTACGTCGGCAGAGCCCGACCCCGCACATACCTCAGCCGCCGTTGGGTCGTCTGGATCACCAGGACGAGACCAAGGAGTGAGGGGCTACGTGGCCAGTTAGGCTCCTGAGTCGCGATGCTCAGGATTCCCCCTTGACGCGCAAACAACTTATGGAAAGGAGATGCAAGGGTAGGTCTAGTGTTCTACGTCGGCAGGGCCCGACCCCGCGCATACCTCAACCGCCGTTGGGTCGTCCGGATCACAAGAACGAGACCAAGGAGTGAGGGGCTACGTGGCCAGTTAGGCTCCTGAGTCGCGATGCTCAAGAGTCCCCCTTGACGCTCAAATGACCTTCATACCTTTGTCCTCGCCAAGGCTCGGCTCGGGAGGGGTGCGCTACGACCAGGTCCAGGGGACCTGGCTAGGTGGCGTACACTTGGGCATGACCCGAGCGCAGCCCCCTTGCCTAGCCCCCTCGCGTGACTCTCCCGAGGGGACGAGTTGTGATGAGGCCAGACACTGAGCTCAAGGGCTCCCTGAGGTTGATACGGCCGCGAGGCCGCCCTCAATTGTTTATCACCAGCGTGGAGCATAGAGCTTCCGCACTTGCACGGGCATAGCCGATCCTCGGCAGTGTCGACGGCCAGCGTGGAGCATGGTGCTTCCACTGGTACGTGGGAGGGGACTCCCTACTGCGGAGAGCCCCCGGGGCGTGTACAACCCCGCCCTGACACGTGGCTTGCACGGAAGGGCTAGACGAGGTGTGTCTAGGCACTCGTGAGCCAGCGTGGGACTCACGAGGCCCAACCTCAAGGCAGGTTGCGCCTGGTCTTGATTCTTGATGGCTGTGGTGGTCCTGCGAGATGGTTAGACAACCCACGCTGAACGAATCTCTTGAGGTTATCGCGTGAGATGGCCAAGCACTAACGACCCCAGGAGGTGACGTGAACGGGACCAGCCCGCCAGACAGAGCTCAGCCATTGGATTTATCGACGCTGCAGGGACGGGCCCGAGCACAGACACCGTGCCTAGCCTTCTTATGCGAAGGGCCCTGAAGAAAGACGATCGGCGCGCGGCTCTCATGGTGGGCGGCAATCAAGCAGGTGATAGCCATAGATAGATTACGCAAGGAAAGCGAACTAGCTCTGATAAATGCAAGAATGATACATTGTGACACCCAAGTTTTTATTTGGATTTTTCTAAAGATTTTATTTGACTTGAGGGGAGTGATTTAGATTTTTCTTCAAGAGAACTCTCCCTCTCATATATTTTTCTTTATGGCAAAAGTTTTGTTTGGATTAATCCAAGATCTGCCTTTGGTCTTGGAAGTTCTTGCTTTTCTTTTTGGACTCAAGACAAAATGTTTTTTTCATTTGGGGAAAATAACTTTTAAAATCTTTTTGAATTTGCACTATGGCTTTTGGAAAGTCCTTTGCCACTTTCAACAATTCCTTCTTGCCATGGCATTAGTGCAAATCCTCTCTCCTAACCACTTCCTCACCTTTGGATCATGATTTGCATCAAATCCAGCAAGTTGAACCTCCCCATGTGATTACTTCCATTCAAATCCTATTCAAATAAATTTCTGCCTTCTTTTCTAGCACTTGGAGATTTACAAAGGAACTCCACTTTCTGTCTTGATTTTTGGCACCAAACCTTTTTCCCCTCCTAGTCCTTTGAACCCTCAACCTAGAACCATGAAGATCCACTGGTCTTCAGTTCAAAATTTTCAAACTACACCTGCTGCAAGTTTGGACCAGATTTGTCAAATTTGGTGAAATTCATTCAAAACCTTCTCCAAAAATTCCAAGTAAAATCAGGCAGCCCCTAGGTGCTTTGAGTGGTCATCTCACCAAGTTACAGCTCCAGAAAAATTTACCTCATAGCCAAAACCTTCTGTCGAACACCTGCATTGCACTGTCTATGTCAAGTTCAGAAATTCAGAGATTCAGTCAGTGGCCTGCTGCCGTTTTCTTCAGAGAAGGACGT
Organism: Triticum aestivum; assembly: GCF_018294505.1. Classification (NCBI taxonomy): domain Eukaryota; kingdom Viridiplantae; phylum Streptophyta; class Magnoliopsida; order Poales; family Poaceae; genus Triticum; species Triticum aestivum. The sequence continues at coordinate 547,985,745 of NC_057799.1, read as the reverse complement.
CGATCTCGCCAGTGCCACCGCGTCGCCTTGCTCCTCGTCCCCGCCCTCTTGTTCCTGCACTGCACGAACGCCTGGCGCCTTGCGGGCGGCGGCAACGAGCAGCAGAAGGTGCGCCGCCCCGTGACCGACGCCGGCGGCGGCTTTGCGGGCGCCAGCGGGAGACACGGCGCCGACAACGCCACCCAGCGCCGCCCAAACCACCGGAGCTCGCCGCGTGGCCTTCCACTCCCCCGAATCCGCTGCCGCTCTCGTCGTGAACCGCAGGGCGCGGAGCGTGCTCTCTGCCGCCGTTGAGCCCGTGCGGTCACCTCACCGTGGACCGACGCCATTACGCCAAGACCATCTCCGTTTAGCTGTGAAATGACTCCAGTAACCTCCACTGATGCTGCCTGGCCGCTCAAACCACCTGCCAATCCACTGCTCCGCCGTAATCACTCGCCGGAGATTCTCCGTTCACGGCCACCCCGTCGATCCGCCTATAAATAGAGGCCCCGAGCTTCAACTCGAGCACCCACCATCCCTACACTCCCCCTAGAGCACGCCTAGCCACTGGAAGAGCCCTGAGGAGGTCTCCTTCCTCGACTCCGGCCGCCGCGACCCGCCACGGGATCCAGCCCGATTCGCCCCAATGTGTGCTCCTCCGCCTCCATTCTCTTACCAGTAGCTTCACCATGCATCCCTCTTTCTGACCCGCACTTCAATTCGAAGCTTGCAGCCCTCCACCGGAGTTCCCCATCCTCACCCGAGCCGCCGTCCGCCGGAGAAAGTGTCGCCGTCGACGTGGTGCTCCCCGTTGGACGAGTCCACCACCCCCCGACGCGGAAGAAGACGCTGAAGCTCTTGGTACCCTCCGTTTCTCCTAACTCGCCGTGGTTCGACGCCGGCGTCCACCGCAGTCTTCGGGCGCCGGCGAGCTTTTCAAACCTGACATGTGGACCCCGCGTGTCAGCCTCTGTTCTTTTATTCGCGAACCGTTTTCTGTTGGCGCCTTCGGGCAAAATACGTTTTCTCCTTTGCGCTTGCGCATTCCCCACCGAAGCGTTTCTGTTTTCTCAGTTGAAACCCTGGAACTTTTCTGTTTCATTACAGATAAGTCCGTGGATAGAAACCTTTATAACTTTTTAATAAAAAGGTATTTTTGAGTGATTCTTTTTCTGACAATCTTCAAATTTTGTCTAGTTTTTTATGGGATTTATTTGAAAAATATTTGGAAATGTTTCTGTGCAAGTGTTGGTTTTCACATTAGTACCCGTTTCGTGATTGCCGTAGGTTCCGGAAGAGGTGACGGAGCCGCAAACTTCGCCGAGCTAGACTCCGACTTCTCCGAACCAGGCAAGCATGTTTTGAACATTTGATATGACAGGTGTTTTACATGTTCACGTGAGAGTTTGTGCATGGCATATGAGTGTCGGTAAATACCTCGTTGCCTGTACGGCAACGACCCGGTTGTTCCAAAGTCGCGATAATCTCTAATGGGAGATGGCCAAATCATGTGGTGACATGAAAGGAAGCAAGGTGGTACTATTGTGGCATACCAGCCTTGCGTCATCCGACTTTCCCCGACGTTAACATGGTTGGAGCCACGTTACCGGTCTTTTCCAGCATGTTCCAAAGTTGCGATGACCTCTGATGAGAGGTGGCCTAATCATGTGGTGACATGAAGGGCAGCAAGGTGGTACTGTTGTAGCATACCAGCCTCGCGCCATCTGACTTTTCCGACGTTAACATGGTTGGAGCCGTGTTACCGTTCTTTCCCCTTCCGTGCTACCACATGTCTCATTGCCAGGATGCGGTTTAGTAAGTTGGTAACCTCTTTCCGTGTACACACCAAACAGAGAGGCCGGGATGTTGGTACCTTGGCCCAGGATTAAAGCCAGTCATCCGGTCAGGGGGCATGGGTGTTTCCGGTTGGGACCAAGAGGGGGGGCACCCCCTTAGAGGGCGCGTATAGAAATTTGATCCCATGCTACGCGAGGTTGTAGCCTCCCCGTCTCAAGGTTTTTCTTGAACGTTGCCGAGGGTGATCCCTGGCTCCGGATGGTTGAATTGGGTGTGTACTGGTTAGACGTGTTTCTTCCAAAACACCGTAGACGGAACTAGTCCCCGTGACTACTGAAATCCGTTGGCTGTGGTTAAGTACAAACTCTGCAGAGTCAATTCTTTCCAAATCATCGTACCCATGATCAGTAGTGTAAACATTATATCCATATCTATCCGTGTGAAAAACTTATCCCCGGTGAACAAGCTCAAGTGGTAAATTTAGATTTACTGTTATTCCTATGGATGGACTAATCTTACATTTGTCTCATGCTTGTGATAAATTATGTTCCCGAACTATTGTATATTGAGCTACAATATAAGCCCTTTATGAGACGTCGCGCATACGTCCGACTGTGGCGTGTTCTCGTTTCGCACTTTAAATATAAGCCCTGTATGTGGTGTCGCCCCGACGCCCGACTGTGGCATTATTATTCTGCATTTTCCTCTCGAGGAGTCTTTCAGACACTCGCTTGGCACCCGCATTATTATTCTGCATTTTCCTCTCGAGGAGTCTTTCAGACACTCGTTTGGCACCCGCATTATTATCCTGCATTTTCCTCTCGAGGAGTCTTTCAGACACTCGTTTGGCACCCGCATTATTATTCTGCATTTTCCTCTCAAGGAGTCTTTCAGACACTCGTTTGGCACCAGTATTACTATTCTGCAGTTTCCGCTCGAGGCGTCATTCAGACCCTCGTTTGGCACCCAGTATTTATTATCTCTATGTCTGATCGCACTGGTTAACTTGTTCATATGCTTCATGTTGCATTCGTTATATCTTATGTCTGAACTGTCTTGCGAGTACTTTCATAGTACTCACCTGGCTTGTTGATTTGGCCAGATGTTGACGAAGGCGATCTCTTGGATGAAGAGTTTGATAGCGCGTCCGATGCCTAGAGGAGTCCCAGTCAGTCCTGCGCGATCCCGGATATTGGTCACTTGTATCGTATACGCTTCCGCCACCCGCAATAAGTCTTCTCGAGCCTCACTCCGACGCTCGAAGAGTTGTAGTCTTCTGGAATCATATCACTCGCTTCACGATGATATTTCCACCACCGTTATTATCGTGAGTTAGTAGTTTGCCACCCTATCCGCCGCCTTGTTTTAGCGACGTGCATGTAATAAATTGTTGGGCAGTCTCTGCTCAACCTTGTATTATATTTAGTACTCCTGGTATTTTTTCTTCTGTTACCAAGATATTGTCTATCAGTGAGAAGGAATTCTTCCTCGCTGGTCCGTAAAAGGGATTGGTCTCTCAATAATTATTTTGTTGAAAAACCGGTCGTGACATACATGCCACTGGGCCGGACCCGAGCGGCTTGGGGATGATGCAGCCCGAGGGGCGCCCCCAACAGAGTAAGCTAAAGATGTAAAGGGATACATGCCATAGGGACGGACCCACGCAGCCTGGGAATGATGTAGCCCGAGGGGCGCTCCCAGCTAAATAAACTTAGAAGATGTCACCTGGTTCTGTTGTTGAAGGAATGTTGGGGCAGCTGAAGATGCGTGGTGCAGGGGTTGCTCCTCACAAGCCACCGGGATCCTGAGCCTCGGGAGGCTCTCGGGGTCTGGGCGGCTCTTTGAGGACCGTATCCATATCCACCAGGACTGCGCCGTGCCTGGCCTTCTGAGCCACCAGGATGTTCCGCAGGTTGCGCTGGAAGGCGGTCGCCATGCTCAGCAGGCCAAAAGGCATGCGAACGTAGCTGTGGGGTGGGCCCTCGCTGTCGAATTTCGGGTTCTGGCAAAACCCTCAAGGTTCGAACACTAGGGTGCGCGTGAAGATCTCTCCCTCATCGATCACGCCCTCACACACTTCGCGATCTCTAGGCTAGGCATGATGAACTCACAACACACGAGACACAAGATTTATACTTGTTCGCGCCACCGTTGTGGTGTAATACCCTACTCCAGTGTGGTGGTGGTGGATTGCCTCTTGGGCTGAGGATGAACAGTACATGGGGAAGAACAGCCTCCTCAGGAGAGGTGTTCTTGAGCTCAGTGAACTTGTGGGTGTGAGGGTGGAAAGTCGATCCGAATCCCCCCTCCTACTGTGGTGTCTAGTCCTATTTATAGAGGCCTGGTCCTCTCCCCAAATATTGAGCGGGAAGGGAGCCAACAACGGCCAATTAGAAAGAGGACACCTAGTTCAACTTATCCTGACAAAAGTAGTCTTCGCCTGCCAAAGGCTCTGGTGGTGATGCCGTCCTGGGCTCCACGGTGACCTCCATCCTGACATCTTTCTGGTCTTGATCTCGTTGCACCGATATGGAAACCTTTGCCTGATGCCTCGGAACTCCTCGCCTGCGCTTGCCTCCTTAGCACCAAAGTGGAAGCAAGGACACTCTGCGCGCTCGCACCCCCTTGGCGCTCGCCTGGCCTTGGTAGTCATGGCTCATGTCATGAGATCCTCGCGAGTTTTGCCTTGCCTTGATCTCTCCGCCCATTGCGGGCCAGCCTGGTGAGGCCGCTCCCGAGGAGGTCTTGCGTCGTCCGCCTCGCGAGGCTTGGCCCCTCGCGAGGGTCTTGAGTGCTTGTTGGTGAAGATGGGCCGTACGGGCCCGCTTGCAGAACCACGCCGTGGGCCGCAGGCAAGCAAGTCTGGGGACCCCCATCCCCAGAACGCCGAAAGTAGCCCCCGGGCCCAAGGCGCGCTCGGAGTGGCTTCGAGGCGAAGCAAAAGGGCAAGTGCGGAGCGAAGCGGGCCCCAACAGCCTGCAGCCCTGGTCGACGCGTGGCGGTTGCTTGGACGTGGGCATGTCCGCTTCCCCACGCTGCCTCGGCAACTGCCCGACTGTCAAAAGGCTGGCACAGACAGCGCTTGCCTTTATTTCTTCCTTTCGCCTTGCTCCAGATCCCCTTCCTTGCTCCTTGCTTCCGAAATCTCCAGATCTGCTCCCATCCTCTTCCGCATCGACGACCAATGGCGCCCCGAAAAGTTAAGCCTGCCTCGTCGCCGACTTGGTATGAGCCAGCTCTTGATGCGCCCAACGTCTCGGAGAAGAGCCTCGCCGCTACCCGCCTACTGACGGTGGGGGAAAGCAATGAGAGGTGGAAGACTGAGCTCCGGGCCGGCTCCGCCATGCGGAGCCCGAGGGAAGCACGTTCTTCCCCTTCTTCATGAGCAGCATCGTCACGGGGCTGGTTCCCCCCTTCTCTGACTTCTTCTATGAGGTCCTCGGCCACTACGGGTTGCAGGCGCTGCATCTTCATCCCAATTCTATCCTTCTCATGTCGATCTTCGCCTACTACTGCGAGGCTTACCTCGGCGTGATGTCGTCCGTGGCTCTTCTGCGCCACTTCTTCTTCTTGCGCGTCAAAGAGGGTCATACCTCCGGGTGTGCCAACTTCATCGCGGCCGGCAAGGCCAACTCAATCTCGAAGGCTGGGAAGAAGGCCGACAGCTTCAGGAGCAAGTGGGTCATGATGGACGCCAAGTGCGTCCACCCGCGCTTGGTGCTGCCGATAGAGATGCCCTAGTCCGACAAGAGGTGGTCTTGCACGAAGCTCACTGATGAGCGGGCAACGTTGGTGCTGGAGCAGATGAACGTTGACCAGAAGCCGGGCAACGCGAAGGCAGCGAAGGTGACTGGGCCATGCTTCTGAGGGAATTCCTGATGCTGCGTGTGGCCCCGCTTCAGGCGCGTATGCGCCCCTTGTGGAGGCTTGGGGACGAAGAGGACAAGGTTCGCCTGAGCTCGGAAGCCTTGCCTGACGGTGAACTGGTTGCGGTTCTCCGCCTCCTGGTCAGGGACAACCAGGAGTACCCGCCAAGCATCTTCATTCCATTGTTCCGCCGCAAGGACGGAGCACAGGTCGTGGCCGCCAGCCAACCTTTGACAGGCGCGGGCTGGTGCCGCCGGCGCCCACCGGGGCCCACGTGGCGCCGACATCGGTAGAGCTGTCTTTTGGTGAGTCTCGTGGGGAGGAAGAGGAGGAGGACTCGGAGGTGACCCCTGAAGGGATGGGGGAGACCTCCCCCTTGAGCAAGGCCGACATCCTCCTTGAGCAAGACGACGATGAGGCCGACGCCCGCCAGGAGAAGGGGGAGCCGCCCGTGGTCCCGACGAGGGGCAGGTCGACGCTGGTGTCCCGAGATGCTGCCCCAGCTTTGACGCCGCCTAGGACTTCCTCCGGCCTCTCTGCTACTCCAGCTTCTGCTCCTGGAGCCTGCGCGCCCGCGCCTCAAGCTTCGAGGCTCTCGGGCTTCAAGCTCAGCAAGCGGAGGGTGGACTACGCCGCAGTGGACCACTAAGTACTCGTGCCTTGCCTTGTTCTCGCTCATGCCGTTGCTTCTTGATGTTCATCATTGGTTGGTTAGGCCGCCGCCTACAGCGAAGAAGAGGAAGGAGGATGCAGCGACCCCGCCCGGGACCGAACCATCTACAGCAGCCGCACCCCCCTTCGCGAAGAAGGGAAGTGACGTCACTCACACCTCCTCGACCCAGTCGCCCTGGCGAGGCCTGGAGGAGCATCCTCAAGGGGAGACAGCCCCCATGGCCCCGCTGGCTCCGGAGGCGTTGGTGTCCAACCTGGCTGCCGGGGTCCCCAAAGCTCAGGAGCCCCCGGTCTCCCAGGCCCTGGTGACGATGATGTGTCTTCCTCCTGCTGCGCCACTGCTTCCAGGTCCCTCTGCTTCCCTTGATGTCTTGGAGCACGCCCTTTTGGAGATGGCACAGTTGCGAGAAGATCTCCAAGGTGCCGGCTCCCACCTGGTAGCCGGGCGCCTGGAGCTGGTCTCTGGCTGGCTTCACTCTGACGTGTCTGTTCGAGCGACGCTGAGCCAGGCCGCAGCTCCGCTGAGAAGGAGAAGCAGGCCAGCGTCCAAGCCACGGCTGCTTATGAAGTGGCGCTGACGGATGCCAAAGCCGCCAAGGATCGCTGCCGGGCGCTGGAGGCCGAACTAAAGAATCTGCGCGATCTGCACGCGGAAGAAGCTCATGGCCGCCAGGCGGAGGAGGAGAAGATGAGGGCCCGGGAGGAGGCCATCAAGGATCGTGACGCTGAGCTGCGAGAGCTGGCGAAGGCGCAGGCCACGGAACGCAGCCGGCTGGAGGAGCTCGAGCGGAAGGTGGAGGCGGAGAAGGCCGATCTCGGTGCCAAGGCAAAGGTCCTTACCGAGGACCGCACGGCCTTCACGCTCCTCGAGAAAAGGTCCCGTGAGGCGCTGAAGGCACTCTATGAGAAGGGCCTGGAGAGGCCACTGACCACCGATGAGGACGGCCCCGCTCAGCTGCTTCCCTACTTGGTTGCCGCGCTTGAGGAGGTCGCGAGCGGCATCGGTCCCATGGCCGAGGAAGAAGCCCGCGTTCTTTGCTCAACTGCGCCGACGCGCGTCTTCAGACACCTCCATCTTCGCGATCCCACTGCCCGCCTTGATGAGCTGCTGGAGCCTGTGGGCGACGAGCTTGTGCGGCCGCTGCGGCAGCCATAAAGGGCCGGGTGGAGGCCCTGCTGAAGAAGTTCCGCGCCTTCGCTCTCGCGCCTTCGACCGGTGGCGCTACCGCAGCCCCGGCCAGCGGTACAGGTGAAGGCGATGATACCAAGGGAGGAGCACCTCTTGTGGGCGACGGCGGCATCCAGGGTGACTCACTTGCGGCTGCTTTCCCGTTTTACTCCTGGAACATGCATCATGCCTCGTGGAGGCATTTAAACTTGTGCTTGATATTTGGGAGAACAATATGTCTTGTAATATTTGCTTGAGATTTTCCGGTTTTCTTCCTATTTTCTTTACGTTCTACGTCGGCAGAGCCTGGCCCCGCACATACCTCAACCTCTGTTGGGTTGTCCGGAGACCAGGACGAGTCCAAGGAGTGAGGGGCTACGTGACCAGTTAGGCTTCTGAGTCGCGATGCTCAGGAGTCCCCCTTGACGCGCAAACAACTTATAGGAAAGAGACACAAGGATAGGTTTAGTGTTCTACGTCGGTAGGGCCCGGCCCCGCGCATACCTCAACCGCCGTTGGGCCGACCGGAGACCAGGACGGAACCAAGGAGTGAGGGGCCACGTGCACAGTTAGGCTCCTGAGTCGCGATGCTCAGGAGCCCCCCTTGACGTGCAAACAACCTTCATACCTTTGCCCTCGCCGAGGCTCGGCTCAGGAGGGGCGCATGATGACCAGGTCCGGGGGACCTGGTTGGGCGCCGTACGCTTGGGTGTGACCCGAGCGCATCCCTCGCGCGACTCTCCCGAGGGGAGGTGTTGCGGTGAGGCCGGATACTGAGCTCAGGGGCTCCCTAAGGATGATGCGGCCGTGGGGCCGCCCTTAGTTGTTAATCACCAGCGCGGAGCATAGCGCTTTCACAATTGCACGGGCATAGCCGCTCCTTGGCAGTGTCGACGGCCAGCGCGGAGCATGGTGATTCCACTGGTATGTGGGAGGGGACTCCCTACTGCGGAGAGCCCCTCGGGCGTGTACATCCCTGCCCTGACACGTGGCTTGCACGGCAGGGCTAGACGAGGTGTGTCTGGGCACTCGTGAGCCAGCGCGGGACTCACGAGGCCCTACCTTAAGGCGAGTTGCGCCTGGTCTTGATTCTTGTTTGCTGTGTTGGTCCTGCGAGGTGGTCAGATAACCTGCGCCGAACGAATCTCCTGAGGTTATCGCGTGAAAAGGCCAAGCACCAACGTCCCCAGGTGGTGACGTGAACGGGACTGGCCCGCCATAGAGAGCTTAGCCGTTGGATTTATCGACGCTGCAGGGACGGGCCCAAGCACAGACGCCGTGCCTAACCCTCTCACGCGAAGGCTCGTGAAGAAAGACGACCGGCGCACGGCGCCCGCGGTGGGTGACAATCGAGCAGGTGATAGTCATAGATAGATTAAGTATGGAGAGCAAACTGGCTTAAGTAAATGCAGGGAAGATACATGCCACTGGGTCAGGCCCGAGCGGCTTGGGGATGATGCAGCCCGAGGGGCGCCCCCAGCAAGGTAAGCTAATGATATAGAAAGGGAAACATGCCACAGGGATGGACCCACGCGGCCTGGGAATGATGCAGCCCGAGGGGCGCTCCCAGCTAAATAAACTTGGAAGATGTCACCTGGTTCTGTTGTTGAATAAATGTTGAGGCAGCTGAAGATACGTGACAAAGGGGTTGCTTCTCATGAGCCACTGGGGCCCTGAGCCTCGGGAGGCTCCGGGGGTCCGGGTGGTTCCTTGAGGACCGTCTCCATCTCCGCCAGGACAGCGTGGTGCATGGCCTCCTGAGAAGCCAAGATGCTCCGCAAGTTACGCTGGAAGGCAGATACCACGCTCGGCAGGCCGAATGGCATGCGAACGTAGCTGTGAGGTGGGCCCTCACAGCGTCCCACACATGAAGGCCAGAAGAGCTCCTGAGACGCGGCCCTGTTGAGCCCTGGGACGTCGGTGCAGACGCGCAGCCCGGCATCCTCGCCTGGATGGGGAGCTGCGCCCGGTGAGCGGCGGTCGCCGCGCATGGCTCTCGTGTCTTGCAGTTCCTGAGTGGTCTTGGCGAAGAACTCCTAAGCGCTGGGCGCCCCTCGCCCTGTGTCTTCCTGAGGGAGACGTGCCGCGAAGCACGCCTCCAAGTGGTTCCCGAGCACCTCCCTCATGACGTTGGCAAGGTCTGAGGCCCTCCAGAAGAGAGCCCCTGCACTACAAAAAAAAAGACACATCCGTGACATTTTGGGCCGAAAGAATTTTTTTTCTGTCATACTTATGACACTTCTATGACAATAATTATGACAAAACACGGTATCATCATAGATGTGGTGGGGTCCTACTTCTATGACAAAAAATCATGACAGAAAATGGGCTTTTCGTCCTGGGCGGGCCGGAGATGCAGCTGCATGACATTCTTTGGGTCGTCCATGACGGAAAAAACCGTGGTAGAAGTGAGGGCGAGGAAAATATCAGGGTGTTCCCGGTTACGGTGGGTGGTCAGGTTCGAGCGATGCACGTTTCTCTCGTACACGCACGCGCGTGGGTGCGAGGCATTGGGCTCTAACTGAACCCGAGCGATTGCACTGCAGGCTACGTGTTACTGAACCCGAGCGATCGTTGATGGCTGTTAACTGAACCCGATCGAGTGATTCCTTCGCTACTGCTGCTAGCTGAAGCCGATCGATGTTGCCTCTGGATGAACAGTGAGCGTTGCTGGGGGGGTTTGGATGAACAGGACCCCGTGGTGTTGCCTCTGGATGAACAGGACCCCGATCGATCGAGCCGGTTGGGGCTCGATGAACAGACCCCGTGGAGGGCAGGATGAACAGGACCACCCCGTGGAGGGTAGGATGAAAAGTAGACAGTGGAGGGCTGGATGAACAGTAGCCCGTGGAGGGGTGGTTGAACAGGAGCCCGTGGAGAGGGCGGGTTGAACAGTAGCCGGTGGAGTAGCGCGCGGTGGAGGCTGGATGAACAAGAGCTTGTGGATGAAAAGTCGCAGGTGGAGGCTGGAGGAGGCCGACGGTGGATGAACAGTAGCCCGTGGAGGCTGGAGGGGGTCGACGGTGGAGATGAACAGTATCCCGTGGAGTCCCGTTTTGCGGTACGCCACACCCCTCCCGATGAACAGGACCCCCGTTTCGACCGTAGGAGGTCCGTTTCCTCTGTTTTGCGGTACGCCAGACCCTTCCCGATGAATTGGATCCTGTTTTGAACGTCGCCGGTCGAACACAAGGCCATTTCCTCCGTTCTGCGGTACGCCAGGCCTAGTTTCCATCGGCTGTTCCATCCAAGCCGGTTGGCTCCCACGCGTTCCGTTGCCTCCCGATGAACACGACGCATTCCGTTGCCTCCCCATGAACACGACGACGACGTTGTTTCTCCGTTCCGACCCAGCCATGTACACGAGCCCTTGTCGTACGTCCGCGCGAGTAGGCGTTCGAGACCCCGCCCATATGTACGTACGTGGCTGTATTTACTTTCTTGCACCCTAGCCGCTGTACGTGTCATCACCGGTTTTTCAATAAAATATTTATTGAGAGACCAATCCCTTTTACGGACCAGTAAAGGAGAATTCCTTCTCACTGGTAGACAATATCTTGGTCACAGAAGAAAAATACCAGGAGTACTGAATATAATACAAGGTTGAGCGGGGACTGCCCAACAATTTATTACATGCACGCCGATAAAACAAGACGGCGGATAGGGTGGCATGTCTACTAACTCACGATAACAACGATGGTGGAAATATCACCGCGAAGTGGGTGATATGACTCCTGAAGACTACAGCTATTCGAGCGTCGGAGTGAGGCTCGAAGAGACTTATTGCGGGTGGCGGAAGCGTATATAATACAAGTGACCAATATCCGGGATCGCACAGGACTGACTGGGACTCCTCTAGGCGTCGGACGCGCTATCAAACTCATCATCCAAGAGATCGCCTTCGTCAACATCTGGCCAAATCAACAAGCCAGGTGAGTACTATGAAAGTACTCGCAAGACAGTTCGGACATAAGATATAACAAATGTAAACATGAAGCATAAGAACGGAATAACAAGTGTGTTCAGACATAGAGACAACAATTTCATGAGAAAATAACAGAGAAGTCGGGCGGTAGTCCTCCCGAAATCCCAAAATAAATACGGGGTGCCAAACGAGGGTCTGAATGACTCCTCGAGAGGAAACTGCAAGAATAGGAATACTGGTGCCAAACGAGGGTCTGAATGACTCCTCGAGAGGAAACTGCGAGAATAATAATGCTGGTGCCAAACGAGGGTCTGAATGACTCCTCGAGAGGAAACTGCGAGAATAATAATGCTGGTGCCAAACGAGGGTCTGATTGACTCCTCGAGAGGAAACTGCAAGAATAGTAATACTGGTGCCAAACGAGGGTCTGAATGACTCCTCGAGAGGAAACTGCAAGAATAGTAATACTGGTGCCAAACGAGGGTCTGAATGACTCCTCGAGAGGAAATTGCGAGAATAATAATGCCGCAGTCGGGCGTCAGGGCGACACCACATAAAGGGCTTATAACAGAAATAAAAGACAAACATGCCACAGTCGGACGTCTAAGCGACATCACATAAAGGGCTTATATTGCAGCTCAATAATTCAGTAGCTCGAGAACATAAATTATTACAAGTACGAAACAAATATGAGGTTAGTCCATCCGCAGGAAATAAAAATTAAACTGGGTTTACCACTTGAGCTTCTTCACCGAGGGATAAATTTCCACGAGGATAGATATGGATATACTGTTCACCCTACTTGATCATGGATACGATGACTTGGAAGGATTTGACTCTGCAGAGTTTGTACTTAACCACAGCCAACGGATTTCAGTAGTCACGGGGACTAGTTCCATCTACGGTGTTTTGGAAGAAACACGTCTAACCAGTACACACCCATTCAACATTCCGAAGCCAGGGATCACCCTCGGCAATGTTCAAGAAAAACCTTGAGACGGGGAGGCTACAACCTCGCGTAGCATGGGATCAAATTTCTATACGCGCCCTCTAAGGGGGTGCCCCCCCACTCGGTCCCAACCGGAAACACCCATGCCCCCTGACCGGATGATTGGCTTTAATCCAGGGCCACGGAACCATCATCCCGGCCCCTCTGTTTGGTGTGTACACGGAAAGAGGTTACCAACTTACTAAACCGCATCCTGGCAAAGAAACATGTGGTAGCACGGAAGGGAAAAGAAACGATAACGTGACTCTGTCCACGTTAACGTCGGAATTTGTCGGATGACGCAAGGCTGGTATGCTACAATAGTACCACCTTGCTGCCCTTCATGTCACCACATGATTAGGCCATCTCTCACCAGAGATCATCGCAACTTTGGAACATGCGGGTAGTTGCCTCACAAGCAACGAGGTACTTACCGACACTCATATGCCACGCACAAACTTATACGCAAACATGCAAAACACCTATCATATCAAAGGTTCAAACATGCTTGCCTGGTTCGGAGAAGTCGGAGTCTAGCTCGGCGAAGTTCGTGGCTCCGTCACCTCTTCCGGAACCTACGGCATAACTAAAACGGGCACTAACGTGAAAACCAACGCGTGCATAAAAACTTCTCCAATTTTTTTCCAAATAAATCCCATAAAAACTAGACAAAATGTTAAGACTGTCAGAAAAAGAATCACTCAAAAATCACTTTTTATTAAATATAAAGGTTTCTGTCCAGGGACTCATTTGTAATGAAACAGAAAAGTTCCAGGGTTTTAACTGAGAAAACAGAAAACGCTTCGGAAAGAAGCGCGCAAGCTCAAAAGGCAAAACGTATTTGCCCGAAGGCGCCAACAAAAAACGTTTCGCGAGGGGAAACAGAAGAGAGGCTGACAGGGGTCCCACATGTCATGTTTAAAAAGCTCGCCGGCGCCCGAAGACTGCGGTGGACGCCGGCGTCGAACCACGGCGAGTCAGGGAGATCGGAGGGTACCAAGAGCTTCAGCGTGTCCTTCCGTGTCGGTGGGTGGTGGACTCGACCGACGGAGAGCACCACGTCGACGGCAACACTTTCTCCGGCGGACGGCGGCTCGGGTGATGGTGGGGAACTCCGGTGGTGAGATGCAAACTCCGAATTGAAGCGTGGGTCAGAAGGAGGGATGCACTAGAGGGCTACTGGCAAGAAATGGGAGGCAGAGGTGCACGCACGGGAGCGAATCGAGCTGGATCCCGTGGCGAGTCGCGGCGGCCGGAGTTGAGGAAGGAGACCTCCTCGGGGCTCTTCCAGTGGCTAGGCAGGGTCTTGGTGGAGTGCAGAGGTGGTGTGGGTTCGAGTTGAAGCTCGGGGCCTCTATTTATAGGCGGATCGAGGGGGTGGCCGTGAACGGGGTTGCTCCGGCGAGCGATTAAGGCGAGGCAGTGGGTGAGCAGGGGGTTTGAGTGGCCGGGCAGCATCAGTGGGAGTTACTGGTGTCGTTCCACTGCTAAACTGGGTTCGTCTTGGCGTAATGGCGCCGGTCCATGGTGGGGTGGCCGCACGGGCACTACGGCGGCAGAGAGCGCGCTCCGCGCCCTGCGGTTCATGACGAGAGTGGCAGCGCGTTCTGGGGAGTGGAAGGCCACGCGGCGAGCTCCGGTGGCTTGGGCGGCGCTGGGTGGCGCCGTCTGCGCCGCGCCTATCTCTGGCGGCCGCAAAGCCGCCGCTGGCGTCGGTCACGGGGCGGCGCACCTCCTCCTGCTCGTCGCCGACGTCCGCAAGGCTCTAGGGGATCGTGCGGTGCAGGAACAAGGGGGAGAGGACGGGGAGCAAGGCGACATCGGGGCACTGGCGAGATTGAGATCGAACACTGAAGAAAACGACAGTGGTTCAGCCACTGTTATCTGAACTTGACTGAACTTGATTTTGACAATGCCCTGCAGGTGTTCGACAGAATGATTTGGCAAGCAGAAAAATTTTCCTGGGGCTGGGACTTGGTGAGGTGACCACTCAATGCACCCAGGGGCTGCCTGATTTTACTCAGAATTTTTGTTGAAAGATTTGAATGAATTTCACCAAATTTGACAAATCTGGTCCAAACTTGCAGCAAGTATAGTTTGAATAATTTGAACTGAAGACCAGTGGATCTTCATGGATCTTGGTTGAGGGTTCAAAGGACTAGGAAGGGAAAAAGGTTTGGGGGCAAAAATCAAAACAGAAAGGGTAGTTCCTTTGTAAATCTCCAAGGGCTAGAATAGAAGACAGAAATTGTTTTGATAAGATTTAAATGGAAAATAATCATATGGAGAGGTCCAACTTGCTGGACATGATGCAAAACATGATCCAAAGATGAGGGAAGGTCTAGGAGAGTGGATTTGCACTAAGGCCATGGCAAGAGGGAATTGTTGGAAGTGGTAAAGGATTATTCCAAAAGCCATAGTGCATTTTCAAAGAGATTCTCAGAAGTCATTTTCCCCAAATGAAAAACATTTTGTCTTGAGTCCAAATAAAAAGGAAGAACCTCCAAGACCAAAAACAAGTCTTGGGTGAATCCAAATAAAACTCTTGCCATAAATTTTTTGTTTTAAAGGGAGAGTTCTTTTGAAGAAAAATTTAAATCACCTCCCTCAAGTCAAATAAAATCTTTTTAAAAAAAATCAAATAAAAACTTGGGTGTCACAACACCTACCCCCTTAGGAAAAATCTCGTCCTCGAGATTTTTGCTGATCCTCAAATAGATATGGGTATCCGCCTGAAGAAAATCTTCCCTTTCCCATGTAGCTTCATCCTCAGTGTGGTTGCTCCAGTGAACCCTGAAAAATCTTGTTGTTTTCTGACGGGTCCTCCTTTCAGACTCTTCCAAAATCTTCACCGGCCTCTCTCTGTAGGTGAGGTCTGGTTGCACATCAATGCTCTCATGAGATACATGCTTCTCCGGGTTACTCACACATTTTCTCAATTGTGAGACGTGGAATACGTCATGGACGTCTGACAGCTCCTTGGGTAGGTCTAGTTTGTAGGCTACTGTGCCTCTTCGTGCGACTACACGGAATGGTCCGATAAATCTCGGGGCTAGCTTCCCCTTAATTTTGAACCGTTGCAGACCCCTCATAGGAGACACTCGTAGGTATACGGAATCACCGGGTTCAAAGCTGACCTCACGATGTTTTTGATCGTAGTAGCTCTTTTGTCGGCTCTGCGCTGTCTTGAGTCTGTCCCTGATCTGCTTAACTTTCTCCTCGGCCTCTTTAAGCATGTCTGGGCCGAAGATACGGCTGTCACCTGTTTCTGACCAATTTAGTGGGGTACGACACCTCCGTCCGTACAATGCTTCAAAGGGTGCCATTTGCAAGCTGGATTGGTAACTGTTGTTTAAGCAAGGCATACGGCAAACTCTCTTCCCAACTGGACCCATAGGTGAGCACACAGGCTCTCAGCATATCCTCTAGGATTTGGTTCACACGTTCTGTTTGTCCATCAGTCTGAGGGTGGTACGTTGTACTGAAAGCTAGCTGCATGCCCAGAGCTTGTTGCAGGTGATCCCAAAATTTGGAGACAAACTGTGTGCCTCGGTCGGATATTATAGTCTTTGGGACTCCATGCAAACAAACTATACGGGAGAGATAAAGTTTGGCCAGTCTTTGTGTGGAGTAGGTAGTCTTCACGGGAATGAAATGAGCAACCTTGGTTAGTCGGTCTGTGATGACCCATATGGCGTCATTTCCGCATTGTGATCGAGGTAATCCGACAATGAAGTCCATTCCTATTTCATCCCATTTCCACTCCGGCATCCTGTTTGGCTGGAGTAGCCCTGCTGGCTTTTGATGCTCGGCCTTGATGCGCTGACATGAATCGCAACAAGCAACAAATGTGGCTATATCTCTTTTCATACCGTGCCACCAAATTCCTTCCTGAATGTCCTTGTACATTTTAGTTCCTCCAGGATGAATCGAGTATGGAGCGGTGTGGCTTTCGGTCAAGATTTGTTGCTTGAGTTCCTCAATGTTAGGTACGCAAAGTCTGTCTCCGTACCATAATATTCCTTCACTGTCTGTGACGAACTCTGAAGCCTTACGAAGGTTCATTTTCTTCTTTATACCTTCGATGCTGGGATGTTCCTGTTGAGCTTTCTTGATTTGTTACACTAGGGTGGGTTGTACCTCTAGATTTGATACAGTGCCCTCAGAGACTAACACCATGTTGAGCCTAGCGAACTCTTGCTGAAACTCAGGCCTCAAGTTTTGCGGACCGTCGTCGTCCGGACTGGGGTTTCGACTAAGGGCATCGGCCACTACATTTGCTTTCCCTGGATGGTAATGAATGCCGACATCATAGTCCTTGACTAATTCCAACCAACATCATTGGCGTAAATTTAGCTCTGGCTGTGTGAAAATATATTTGAGGCTCTTATGGTCCGTATATATTTCACAGCGATTTCCCAATAGAAAGTGCCTCCACTCCTTGAGTGCATGTATGACTGCTGCTAGCTCCAAGTCATGTGTTGGGTAATTTTCCTCATGTTTTCGCAGCTGCCTGGAGGCATATGCGACAACTTTGCCATCCTGCATTAGTACACATCCGAGGCCTTTTCGGGACGCGTCACAATACACTTCAAAACTCTTGTGTATGTCTGGCACAGTTAAGACCGGTGCGGTTGTCAGGTTCTTCTTGAGTTCTTGGAAGCTTCTCTCGCATGCTTCCGTCCATACAAATTTCTTGTCTTTCTTCAGCAACTGTGTTATTGGTTTTTCCACAGAGAATCCTTCAATAAATCTTCTGTAATATCCGGCCATTCCCAGGAAACTCCGCACATCTGTAATGTTGGCGGGTGGCTTCCAGTCAAGTATGGCCTTGACTTTTTCTGGGTCTACGGCCACGCCTTCTTGGTTCAATATATGGCCTAGGAAACCAACTTGTCTTAACCAAAATTTACACTTGCTAAATTTGGCATACAACTGATGTTTCCTCAATTCTCCCAAAACAATTCTGAGATGCTCAGCATGCTCTTCTGGTGTCCTCGAGTATACCAGAATATCGTCGATGAACACCACAACAAATTTGTCCATGAATTTCATGAACACTTTGTTCATGAGGTGGACGAAATATGCGGGGGCGTTTGTTAGACCAAAGGGCATCACTGTGAATTCATATAATCCGTATCTGGAGGTGAATGCTGTTTTAGGGATATCTTCTGTCCGTACTTTCAGTTGATGATATCCCGATATCAAATCAATTTTTGAGAACACCTTTGCTTGTGCGAGCTGGTCAAACAAATCATTTATTCGTGGCATCGGATATTTGTTTTTGATGGTGACCATATTGAGGGCTCGATAGTCTATACACAGTCTCAGTGTCCCATCCTTTTTCTTGGCGAACAACACTGGCGAACCCCATGGTGAGGAGCTGGCTCGAATAAATCCTTTGTCCAATAATTCCTTTATCTGCTTCTTCAACTCTACCAATTCTGAGGGTGCCATTGTATAAGGTTTCTTATAGATGGGAGCGGTGCCAGGTGCTAGTTCGATGCTGAATTCTATCTCTCGGTCAGGTGGCATGCCTGGTAGTTCTTCAGGAAATACGTCAGGAAACTCGCATACCACTGGAACCTTTCTCAGTTCTGAAATGTCCACTTTGTTCAGTTTTGGTTGCCGTGACCGTGGCCTTTCTTGAGCTGTAACCTTTATAGTCTTGCCGTGATGATGAGTGAGAATCACGGTCCGATTGAAACAGTCAATGAATCCTTTGTTGGTGGTTAACCAGTCCATCCCTAAAATGACATCCAGTCCTTTATTTTCCAACACGATGAGATTTGCTTGGAACTGTAATCCTTCGAACTCAATGACCACTCCTTGGCAGTAACTCTGAGTGATTTGCTTATTTCCGGGGGACTTGATGATCATAGATTTTTCCAAGGGGAGTATCGGAAAACCATGTTGCAAAACAAAACTCTTCGAAACGAACGAATGGGAAGCTCCAGAATCAAACAAAACCGTGGCAGGTACTGTGTTGACAGGGAACGTACCGAGCACGATGTCTGGGGCATTCTGCGCTTCTTCCCTGGTCACATGGTTTAGGTGACCCTTCTTGTGGTTGTTGTTGGGGTTGAAATTGTTGCGCTTGGGGGCCGGATTGTTTCCACCATTGTTCGGCTTGGGGGCCGAGTTCCTCGGCTTTGGGCATTTTTTAGCATAGTGCCCTTCTTCACCACAAGCATAGCAGGTGACCCCTAGACGGTACGTGTACTCCTTGTCTCTGGCATGAAACTGTCTGACGGGCCTTGGATCAGTGGTCGTGGATCTCCTTGCTTCTGTCCTTGGAACCTCAGTCTTGCTTCGGTTGTTGCGAGCAAGAGTCATCTTGTCCCTCTTTCGCTTACGGAGATCTTCCAGACTACGGCGCTCATTCTCCAATGTAATGGCCTTGTCAACCAGAGTTTTAAAATCCGGGAAAGTGTGTACAACCAGTTGGCATTTTAGTGCTGGTGCCAGGCCGTCCAGGAATTTTTCCATCTTCTTGTTTTCTGTCATGTGCTCGTCGTAGGCATAACGAGATAGCTGGGTAAACTGACCATTGTATTCTGTCACTGACATGCCCTTTTGCTTGAGATCGTCAAATTCTCTCTTCTTGATTTTTATGATGCTCCTGGGGATGTATGCCCCACGAAAGCCTTCCTTGAATTCTTCCCAGGTGATGTTGTGTTCACTGGGATGCATGTGTAGGAAGTTTTCCCACCATGCTGCAGCTGCTCCAGTAAGGTAGTGTGGTGCATAAAGCACCTTCTCATGATCCGAACACTGAGCAATAATCAGCTTCCTTTCGATGTCACGAAGCCAATCATCGGCTTCCAGCGGCTTATCGGTGTGAGCAAAAGTTGAAGGGCGAGTCTTCTGTAACTCAGATAACTTGGAATGAGGTTGATAGGGTTCACGGTGGTTTCCCATATTGATGACGTGATTCATCATCTCTTGGTGCTGTTGCTGGCTTTGTTCGAAGAGACGGCATACTTGAGACAAGGCTGCTTCGCTGTCCTGTTGACTGGACTGTCCCTGAGTGAAGTTGTTGCTAGTCTGTGTCCCATAAACTTCTTCTGGCTGATTGGGCATGGAGCAAGTCCACGGGCGAGACATTTTTCCAGTCTGGGGTATTGTGTTGCAAAACCCATGAGAAGAACTATGTAGTACAAGGAAAATCTTGCAAATGCAACAATTTAAAAGACCTCAAGGTTTTCAAGAAAACATAAACGATTTCGCATGGAGAAGAACTGCTTAACACAAATCTTACACGCGAAAAGCAAACACATGATACAGCACTCAGGATGCGCGTACACAATCCTGACATGTTATTCAGACTAGCATACTCCTCCGGAAAGCAGCGAACACACTAACACAAACTAGCGTACAGATAAAACACATCATACAAGCAGACATAACGCGCGGCTACTCGGCGCTCTCAGTCGGAGATGGTGAAGATTTCCTTTCCCTTGCCGAGGGCAAGACTCTGCGGTCCAGGAGAATCAACCTCCACCTCCTCTCTAGTTGGCTCCTGGCGTGTAACGCTGCGCTGCAGTGATGGCGCGGGAGCGACAGGCGGTAGAGCGGGTGCGGCGGGCGGTGCAGCTCTAACTGGAGTAGGAGCGATGACTCGGTCGAACTCCTCAGTGGTAGGCAGACGGCGAGCAGTGGCTAAAACGGCCGGTGCATAAGAGGCTGAAGACGAGACGAATGTCAGAGGCGGTGCTGTGTGAAGAAGCTCTTTCCTGCAGGCAGGACCGCCCCGGACTAAGTCCATGCGGGCAGCCACAAGATCGTCCACGAGGTTGTCGAAAGACTCCTCCAGATCCTTGAGATACTCCACAACCATCTCGATGGCTTCATCTCGTTCTCCCCGATGGCAGGCGAATGCATAGTGACTGGTATATGGCACATGGCATGGGTGGTAGCGGTAGCGACGAGTCTTCATCGTAGGAAGGATGTCCCGAAGACGAGCTATCGCCTCACGGGCAGCCATCTGCATGGCATGCCTCTCCGTAGGCATGACCCTTCCCACAAAACGGAAGTGGCGAGCTGCAGAACGTCCTCCCTTGAATTGCACCACAGCTTGGTGCATAGACACGTCGTCACTGAGCTTGTGCTGGTAAAGTGTGAACTCCGGGCGAGTCGCTGGCCCGATCGCGAGCTTGGTGATGGAGACGAGGAGCTTGACAAACCCCTCGGGCACGTTCGTGAACACTCGAGTCTCACAGCTGCTGCCAGCCATCTACAAAAGTAGGCAAAAATTCTGAGTAGTCATGTCATAAATTTATGATGACCAACAGAAAATAGCTACAATTGCAAAACGCTGAAAAAGCACAAAAGACGCTAATAACCGATTAGCGATCGCACCTAGTGGCCTCCTACAGTCAGCCTGGCTCTGATACCAAGCTTGTCACGACCGGTTTTTAATAAAATATTTATTGAGAGACCAATCCCTTTTACGGACCAGTAAAGAAGAATTCCTTCTCACTGGTAGACAATATCTTGGTCACAGAAGAAAAATACAGGAGTACTTAATATAATACAAGGTTGAGCGGGGACTGCCCAACAATTTATTACATGCACGCCGATAAAACAAGACGGCGGATAGCGTGGCATATCTACTAACTCACGATAACAACGATGGTGGAAATATCACCGCGAAGTGGGTGATATGACTCCTGAAGACTACAGCTCTTCGAGCATCGGAGTGAGGCTCGAGGAGACTTATTGAGGGTGGCGGAAGCGTATATAATACAAGTGACCAATATCCGGGATCGCACAGGACTGACTGGGACTCCTCTAGGCGTCGGACGCGCTATCAAACTCTTCATCCAAGAGATCGCCTTCGTCAACATCTGGCCAAATCAACAAGCCAGGTGAGTACTATGAAAGTACTCGCAAGACAGTTCGGACATAAGATATAACAAATGTAAACATGAAGCATAAGAACGGAACAAAAAGTGCGTTCAGACATAGAGACAACAATTTCATGAGAAAATAACAGAGAAGTCGGGCGGTAGTCCTCCTGAAATCCCAAAATAAATACGGGGTGCCAAACGAGGGTCTGAATGACTCCTCGAGAGGAAACTGCAAGAATAGGAATACTGGTGCCAAACGAGGGTCTGAATGACTCCTCGAGAGGAAACTGCGAGAATAATAATGCTGGTGCCAAATGAGGGTCTGAATGACTCCTCGAGAGGAAACTGCGAGAATAATAATGCTGGTGCCAAACGAGGGTCTGAATGACTCCTCGAGAGGAAACTGCAAGAATAGTAATACTGGTGCCAAACGAGGGTCTGAATGACTCCTCGAGAGGAAACTGCAAGAATAGTAATACTGGTGCCAAACGAGGGTCTGAATGACTCCTCGAGAGGAAACTGCGAGAATAATAATGCCGCAGTCGGGCGTCAGGGCGACACCACATAAAGGGCTTATAATAAAAATAAAAGACAAACATGGCACAGTCGGACGTCTGAGCGACATCACATAAAGGGCTTATATTGCAGCTCAATAATTCAGTAGCTCGAGAACATAAATTATTACAAGTACGAAACAAATATGAGGTTAGTCCATCCGCAGGAAATAACAATTAAACTGGGTTTACCACTTGAGCTTGTTCACCGGGGATAAATTTCCACGAGGATAGATATGGATATACTGTTCACCCTACTTGATCATGGATACGATGACTTGGAAGGATTTGACTCTGCAGAGTTTGTATTTAACCACAGCCAACGGATTTCAGTAGTCACGGGGACTAGTTCCGTCTACGGTGTTTTGGAAGAAACACGTCTAACCAGTACACACCCATTCAACATTCCGAAGCCAGGGATCACCCTCGGCAACGTTCAAGAAAAACCTTGAGACGGGGAGGCTACAACCTCGCGTAGCATGGGATCAAATTTCTATACGCGCGCTCTAAGGGGGTGCCCCCCCTCTCGGTCCCAACCGGAAACACCCATGCCCCCTGACCGGATGACTGGCTTTAATCCAAGGCCATGGAACCATCATCCCGGCCCTCTGTTTGGTGTGTACACGGAAAGAGGTTACCAACTTACTAAACCGCATCCTGGCAAAGAAACATGTGGTAGCACGGAAGGGAAAAGAAATGATAACGTGACTCCGTCCACGTTAACGTCGGAATTTGTCGGATGACGCAAGGCTGGTATGCTACAACAGTACCACCTTGCTGCCCTTCATGTCACCACATGATTAGGCCATCTCTCACCAGAGATCATCGCAACTTTGGAACATGCGGGTAGTTGCCTCACAAGCAACGATGTACTTACCGACACTCATATGCCACGCACAAACTTATACGCAAACATGCAAAACACCTATCATATCAAAGGTTCAAACATGCTTGCCTGGTTCGGAGAAGTCGGAGTCTAGCTCGGCGAAGTTCGTGGCTCTGTCACCTCTTCCGGAACCTATGGCATAACGAAAACGGGCACTAACGTGAAAACCAACGCGTGCATAAAGACTTCTCCAAAAAAATTCCAAATAAATCCCATAAAAAACTAGACAAAATTTTCAGACTGTCAGAAAAAGAATCACTCAAAAATCACTTTTTATTAAAAAGTTATAAAGGTTTCTGTCCAGGGACTCATTTGTAATGAAATAGAAAAGTTCCAGGGTTTAAACTGAGAACACAGAAAACGCTTCGGAAAGAAACGCGCAAGCTCAAAAGGGAAAACGTATTTGCCCGAAGGCGCCAACAGAAAACGTTTCGCGAGGGGAAACAGAAGAGAGGCTGACAGGGGGTCCCACATGTCAGGTTTAAAAAGCTCGCCGGTGCTCGAATACTGCGGTGGACGCCGGCGTCGAACCACGGCGAGTCAGGGAGATCGGAGGGTACCAAGAGCTTCAGTGTGTCCTTCCGCGTCGGTGGGTGGTGGACTCGACCGACGGAGAGCACCACGTCGACGGCGACACTTTCTCTGGCGGACGGCGGCTCGGGTGATGGTGGGGAACTCCGGTGGTGAGCTGCAAACTCCGAATTGAAGCGCGGGTCAGAAGGAGGGATGCACTAGAGGGCTACTGGCAAGAAATGGGAGGCAGAGGTGCACGCACAGGAGCGAATCGAGCTGGATCCCGTGGCGGGTCGCGGCGGCCGGAGTTGAGGAAGGAGACCTCCTCGGGGCTCTTCCAGTGGCTAGGCAGGGTCTTGGTGGAGTGCAGAGGTGGTGTGGGTTCGAGTTGAAGCTCGGGGCCTCTATTTATAGGCGGATCGAGGGGGTGGCCGTGAACGGGGTTGCTCTGGCGAGCGATTACGGCGAGGCAGTGGGTGAGCAGGGGGTTTGAGTGGCCGGGCAGCATCAGTGGGAGTTACTGGTGTCGTTCCACTGCTAAACTGGGTTGGTCTTGGCGTAATGGCGCCGGTCCACGGTGGGGTGGCCGCACGGGCACGACGGTGGCAGAGAGCGCGCAACGCGCCCTGCGGTTCACGACGAGAGTGGTAGTGCGTTCTGGGGAGTGGAAGGCCACGCGGCGAGCTCCGGTGGCTTGGGCGGCGCTGGGTGGCGCCGTCTGCGCCGTGCCTCTCTCTGGCGGCCGCAAAGCCGCCGCTGGCGTCGGTCACGGGGCGGTGCACCTCCTCCTGCTCGTCGCCGACGTCCGCAAGGCTCCAGGGGATTGTGCAGCGCAGGAACAAGGGGGAGAGGACGGGGAGCAAGGCGACATCAGGGCACTGGCGAGATTGAGATCGAACACTGAAGAAAACGACAGTGGTTCAGCCACTGTTATCTGAACTTGACTGAACTTGATTTTGACAATGCCCTGCAGGTGTTCGACAGAATGATTTGGCAAGCAGAAAATTTTTCCTGGGGGTAGGACTTGGTGAGGTGACCACTCAATGCACCCAGGGGCTGCCTGATTTTACTCAGAATTTTTGGAGAAAGATTTGAATGAATTTCACCAAATTTGACAAATCTGGTCCAAACTTGCAGCAAGTATAGTTTGAATAATTTGAACTGAAGACCAGTGGATCTTCATGGATCTTGGTTGAGGGTTCAAAGGACTAGGAAGGGAAAAAGGTTTGGGGGCAAAAATCAAAACAGAAAGGGTAGTTCCATTGTAAATCTCCAAGGGCTAGAATAGAAGACAGAAATTGTTTTGATAAGATTTAAATGGAAAATAATCATATGGAGAGGTCCAACTTGCTGGACTTGATGCAAAACATGATCCAAAGATGAGGGAAGGTCTAGGAGAGTGGGTTTTCACTAAGGCCATGGCAAGAGGGAATTGTTGAAAGTGGTAAAGGATTATTCCAAAAGCCATAGTGCATTTTCAAAGAGATTCTCAAAAGTCATTTTCCCCAAATGAAAAGCATTTTGTCTTGAGTCCAAATAAAAAGCAAGAACCTCCAAGACCAAAAACAAGTCTTGGGTGAATCCAAATAAAACTCTTGCCATAATTTTTTTTTGAAAGGGAGAGTTCTTTTGAAGAAAAATTTAAATCACCTCCCTCAAGTCAAATAAAATCTTTTGAAAAAAAAAATCAAATAAAAACTTGGGTGTCACAGTACGTACGTGTACATTCTACGTGCACGCCTCTACTACGACACATGCGCACCTCTACATCGACCAGTATGTACGTACACGTTCGCGACCAGAATGAAAACGCTACGTATGCTTCGACCAGGTGGGTCCCGACTGTCAGGCACTTCCTTGCATGCGAAGATGTAGCTGGTGGGTCCCAGCTGTCAGGGGGGCGAATCATTTTTTTTTGCCCAGACGCACTTCCTTGCGTGCGAAGATGTAGCTGGTGGGTCCCAGCAGTCAGGGGGACACATTTTTTTCGCGAAATACGGTGGCCGGTCCTGTGGGTCCCCGCTGTTAGGTGGAGGAATAATTATTTTGCACGTAATAAGGAGGCACTTCCTTGCTGCGGCCGTGGACCCAGCTGTCAGCCTCTCCACATACAGTACTCTTCCGATGGAAGTCGTTCCTAGACCACGTTGACCATGCCGCGCCGAGAGCACCAGGGCATGGACGACAGCGAGGCCTAGGAAGGGGACGACACGGAGCCGGGGAAGACGCGGCAGTGGAAGCCCGCGCGGAGAGGAGTACGAGGGTTCACTGGTTCGGCTGCGGTGTGAGGCTGCCGTTGCCGCAGGGCCTGGCCAGTAGTGGGAATAGTAGGGGGCGATGAGGCCTCCGCGGCAGCACAGCCGGCCACGGGAGGCAGGAGCATGCGGCACGACCGGCGCTGCTTTGGGCAGCTGGAGCAAGAAGACCAGAGGTTGAAGAAGCACTACAGCCGTTGGATTGACATGGTACGGTCACTGGAGCTAGAATCGTCCATATTGACTAAGTTGACAAAGCACTCAGTCACCATCAACTTAGTAGGCCCACAAGTCAGCCTCCCACCAAGGTGGGTCCCAACTAGCAGGGGGAGTATTCATTTTTTTGTGCGTAATAAGGCGGCACTTTCGGTGGGTCCGAGCTGACAGCGGGGGGAACATTTTTTCGTGAAATACGGTGGCCCGTCCGGTGGGTCCAAGCAGTCAGGGGGAAACGTTTTTTTCGCCAAATACGGTGGCCCGTCCGGTGGATCCCTACTGTCAGGTGGAGGAATAATTATTTTCTGCGTAATAAGGAGGCACTTCCTTGCGGTTGCCGTGGACCCAGCTGTCAGCCTCTCCACGACAGTACTCTTCCGATGGAAGTCGTTCCTTGACCATGTTGACCACGCCGCGCCGAGAGCACCAGGGCGATGGACGACGGCGAGGCCTAGGAAGGGGATGACACGGAGCCATGGAAGAGGCGACAGTGGATGCCCACGCGGAGAGGAGTACGAGGGTTCACCGGTTCGGCTGCGGTGTGAGGCTGCCGTCGCCGCAGAATAACAGAGGGTGTGGGTGAGTAGAAGCACGCCTCCCAGTGGTTCCCGAGCGCCTCCCTCATGATGTTGACAAGGTCTGAGGCCCTCCAGAAGAGAGCCCCCGCACTACAAAAAAAAGACACATCAGTGACATTTTGGGCCGAACGAAATTTTTTTCTGTCATACTTATGACACTTCTATGATAATAATTATGACAAAACACGGTATCATCATAGATGTGGTGGGGTCCTACTTCTATGACAAAAAATCATGACAGAAAATGGCATTTTCGTCCTGGGCGGGCCGGAGACGCAGCTGCATGACATTCTTTGGGTCGTCCATGACGGAAAAAACCGTGGTAGAAGTGAGGGCGAGGAAAATATCGGCGTGTTCCCGGTTACGGTGGGTGGTCGGGCCCGAGCGATGCACGTTTCTCTTGTACACGCAAGCGCGTGGGTGCGAGGTATTGGGCTCTAACTGAACCCGAGCGATTGCACTGCAGGCTACGTGTTACTGAACCCGAGCGATCGATCGATGGCTGTTAACTGAACCCGATCGAGCGATTCCTTCGCTACTGCTACTAACTGAAGCCGATCGATGCTGCCTTTGGATGAATAGTGAGCGTTGCTGGGGGGGTTTGGATAAACAGTTCCCGGTGGGGGTGGATGAACAGGACCCCGTGGTGTTGCCTATGGATGAACAGGAACCCGATCGATCGAGCCGGTTGGGGCTCGATGAACAGGACCCCGTGGAGGGCAGGATGAACAGGACCACCCCGTGGAGGGCAGGATGAATAGTAGACGGTGGAGGGCTGGATGAACAGTAGCCTGTGGAGGGGTGGTTGAACAGGAGCCCGTGGAGAGGGTT
Organism: Triticum aestivum; assembly: GCF_018294505.1. Taxonomy (NCBI): domain Eukaryota; kingdom Viridiplantae; phylum Streptophyta; class Magnoliopsida; order Poales; family Poaceae; genus Triticum; species Triticum aestivum. The sequence continues at coordinate 547,958,661 of NC_057799.1, read as the reverse complement.
GGTTGAACAGTAGCTGGTGGAATAGCGCGCAGTGGAGGCTGGATTAACAAGAGCCCGTGGATGAACAGTCACAGGTGGAGGCTGGAGGAGGCCGACGGTGGATGAACAGTAGCCCGTGGAGGCTGGAGGGGGTCGACGGTGGAGATGAGCAGTATCCCGTGGAGTCCCGTTTTGCGGTACGCCACACCCCTCCCGATGAACAGCACCCCTGTTTCGACCGTAGCGCTCCAACACAAGTCTGTTTCCTCTGTTTTGCGGTACGCCACACCCCTCCCAATTAACAGGACCCCCGTTTCAACCGTAGGAGGTCCGTTTCCTCCGTTTTGCGGTACACCAGACCCCTCCCGATGAACATGATCCCGTTTCGAACGTGGCCGGTCGAACACAAGGCCGTTTCCTCCATTCTGCAGTACGCCAGGCCTAGTTTCCATCGGTTGTTCCACCCAGGCCAGTTGGCTCCCACGCGTTCCGTTGCCTCCCGATGAACACGACGCATTCCGTTGCCTCCCCATGAACACAACGACGATGATGTTTCTCCGTTCCGACCCAGCCATGTACACGAGCCCTGGCCATACGTACGCGTGAGTAGGCATTCGAGACCCCGCCCGTATGTACGTACGTGGCCATATTTACTTTCTTACACCCTGGCCGATGTACGTACGTGTACATGCTACGTGTGCGCCTCTACTACGACACGTGCGCACGTCTACGTCGACCAGTATGTACGTACACGTTCGCGACCAGAATGACAACGCTACATACGCTTCGACCAGGTGGGTCCCGGCTGTCAGGCACTTCCTTGCCTGCGAAGATGTAGCTAGTGGGTCCCAGCAGTCAGGGGGCGAATCGTTTTTTTTTTGCCCGGACGCACTTCCTTGCGTGCGAAGATGTAGCTGGTGGGTCCCCGCAGTCAGGGGGAAACGTTTTTTTCGTGAAATACAGTGGCTCATCTGGTGGGTCCCCGCTGTCAGGTGGAGGAATAATTATTTTGCGCGTAATAAGGAGGCACTTCCTTGCTGCGGCCGTGGACCCAGCTGTCAGCCTCTCCATGTATAGTACTCTTCCGATGGAAGTCGTTCCTAGACCATGTTGTACACGCTGCGCCGAGAGCACCAGGGTGTGGACGACGGCGAGGCCTAGGAAGGGGATGACGCGGAGTCGGGGAAGACGCGGCAGTGGAAGCCCGCGCGGAGAGGAGTACGAGGGTTCACTGGTTCGGCTACAGTTGAGGATGTCGTTGCCGGAGGGCTTGGGAATAGTAGGGGGCGGTGAGGCCTCCGCGGCAGCACAGCCGGCCAAGGGAGGCAGGAGCATGCGACACGACCGGCGCTGCTTTGGGAGGCTAGAGTAAGAAGACCGGAGGTTGAAGAAGCACTATGGCCGTTGGATTGACATCGTATGGTCACTAGAGCTAGAATCATCCATATTGACTAAGTTGACAATGCACTCCGTCACCGTCAACTTAGTAGGCCCACAAGTCAGCCTCCCACCAAGGTGGGTCCCAACTAGCAGGGGGAGTATTCATTTTTTTTTGTGCGTAATAAGGAGGCACTTCCGGTGGGTCCGAGCTGATAGCGGGGGGAACGTTTTTTTTCGTGAAATACGATGGCCTGTCCGGTGGGTCCCAGCAGTCAGGGGGAAACGTTTTTCCGCCAAATACGGTGGCCCGTCTTGTGGATCCCTGCTGTGAGGTGGAGGAATAATTATTTTCCACGTAATAAGGAGGCACTTCCTTGCGGCTGTCGTGGACACAGCTGTCAGCCTCTCCATGAAAGTACTCTTCCGATGGAAGTCGTTCCTTGAGCACGTTGACCACGCCGCGCCGAGAGCACCAGGGCGGTGGACGACGGCGAGGCCTAGGAAGGGGATGACACGGAGCCGGGGAAGACGCGGCAGTGGATGCCCACGCGGAGAGGAGTACGAGGGTTCACTGGTTCGGCTGCGGTGTTGAGGCTGTAGTTGCCGTAGAATAATAGGGGGTGTGGGTGAGTAGAGGGATGCCCTGGCCAGCGGTGGGAGTAGTAGGGGGCAGTGAGGCCTGCACGGGAGGCGGGAGTAGGCGGTCCCGCCGGCGCTGGATTTGGCGGCTGGAGCAAGAAGATCAGAGATTGAAGAAACATGACGGCCGTTGGATTGACATCCAACGGTTACGTCTGCTAGAATCGTTTGTTGACTTAGATAATAACTAAATTTTTTTTGCATACGCGTCAACCTAATAGGCCCATAAGTCACACCATTCCCTCTTTTTTTAATAATTTATATATAGCTCATTGCGACTTCTTATGCAATTTATTGCAGTCCTTTTTTTGGTTGGCCATGGCCAATTTTGCATATTTATGTGGGTTCCAAACTATTTTTAATACCGAAATGTCGAGCCAGATTTAAAGTACTTTGAAGATATATTTAAATTAGGTTAATGCCCAGTGAAATAGGAATCTGAAAATGTGAAAAAATTCAGAAATTATAAAGTAATTGCCAATTTGTCATATGTTTTTATATTTACAACCCATTTCATATTACTTTAAAGATTTGCAGGTGTCTTGAAAGAGTTGCAGCCCATCAGGGCGTAGAAAAATAAGTAGGCCTGGACTGGGTATTCTTCAGAAAAAAAAATTGGGCTCATTTTCACAAAGAAAAAATAGCTGGGCTGGTCACATGGTGAACATAAAATATAAACCTGGGCTAGACAGGCCACAACCCAGTTCAAACCCTGCTCCGTCACAACAATAACAAAAAAATACTGCTCGAGCTGCTACGTCCCAGGTGTCAGCCGATCTTGTGCTGTTCTCTTGTCTATTGACTATATACGCTCACAATGTCGTGGGTCCCAAATGTCAGGAAAACACTAGGAGGAAGCATTTTATTTTTCCATACGCTGACATGGTGGGCCCTAATGTCATCCTCTCCACGTACTTCTGCCGATTCCTGTTGTTTGTTGACCATGTTGACAACGCGAGAGGGTGGCACCGCGACGAGCGCACCAAAGCGCGCGGAGGACGACGGCGAGGCCTCGGACGTCGGCGTTAACGATTTAGGAGACGGTGGGGCGGCGATGCGTGCGCTGAGGCGCAGCCAGCCATGGGAGGCGGAAGCAGGCGGCCCCGCCGGCGCTGGTTTGGTTTTGGCGGCCGGAGGAAGACATGATTGAAGAAACACGACATACTGTAAAAGCAACAGGAGTACTTAACAACCTTAACTGAAACCAGCAGGGGCACATAACAACCATAGCTGAAAGTAGTATGAGTACTTATACAGGTTCAACCATACAAACCACGCCTCGAACAGTGCTACTTTGCCTACAGTTAACCAAGGGTGAGGCCGCCAAGCCCCAGGACAAGGCCCAGGCGCCACCACGCGCATCCACAACCTTCTGAAAGCGGCTTCATCTCGCAATGTGGTCAATAAACAGGATATTCGCTCTAGATCCATGGAAATGCAGTAACATAATCTTCTGTCCTATTCTCCAAGAATGAAGGGCCTTCATTATTTGAGACCACCCATGAATAAGTATCTTTTCACCTCCAAGGGGAATGGAGTAGGTCGACATAAACATCATGTTGTGACCAAGCGCAAGTCTGACCCGGCCATGGACAGGCATCTGTAGGAACAATAGAACTGGGCATTTTCTGTTTCAAGAAGATCACAGCTGTAAAACTGTGTATAAGCAATAGTTTATGAACAACATATATAACAGAAAATAGTTCGTACCATAAGTTTCTCGACACAGTTGGACCTGTTCAACGAGTGCAGCAGTGGCACACATATCCCACGTGGCCTTCCACCATTGAAACGCCCCACAAGGACCTCAAGACAATCAATAAAATGTAGGAACTTGTGGATGTCATCCCAGTCATCTTCAGTGCCATCAGTAACAGCCGAGTTGTTACAGAATAACAAACGAGCAGCCTGCTTAACTCTGAAAAAACCTACACGTGCCACCAATTATAAGAAAATATTAGTTAGAAGTAGCATCTTCATGAGAGATTCGTTGCTACTTCTAAAGTTAAATTGTGATCAGTTAGACAGAATAGGTGGATTAAGAAGTAATCGAGGCAACAAGCAAGAACCAGATACAAAACTAACATGGATGAACAATTGGAACGACGTCGGGGTGGAAGACCGTAGTGAAGATGAGACCAGGTTCTGCTATTTCCATCAACATTCGTGCGCCAACTTTCAGTCTATAACACTTGAGAAAGTTTATCCAAGTTCGGCCATAAAAAAAGCAGCGATCTTCTTGGTTCATGAACCCAACTTGAAACTTATATCCATGGCTTGTCTTCACTGTTACCATTAAACTGGTGTATTCAGTTATGGCAAGGCCGAGCATCTTGAGTACATGTGTTCTGGCAGAGCAAGGAATGCACTGCAGGAAAAATAATATGAGAACACAATGTATTCCCTATATCCAAATCTAGAAATACTTTCCTCCTTCACGTCAGTGTTGACCATGGTACTAGTACCTTCTATCCAAATATAGCTATCCAAATTTCCAAATTAGTCGACATCATGTTCAAAAAACCCCATCCTCCTGAATAGAAAAGAGGATTCTAGGAACATACTGTGCGCGTTTTAAAATCCAGTGTTAGGATGAGAAGGAACAAGTGTGGCATCTCGCCGAGGGCGCAGAAACCTGTAGGGTCCTCGCACTTTGGGCACTGCAAATGAAACACACTAGATTCAGTAGGAAGAAAAATGCATCAACGGCAGCGGCTGCCATCCTAGGAGTACCCGCGACCAAGGGACTTAGATTTATCGGGGATGGATGAAGAATTCCTACCAGGTTCTCCATGAGAAAACCCTATGCAATCGCCGAGCGGGGGTTTTCTCCGAACAAGCAGACAAGGGAGAAGGGATTCAGGCCGAGTGAAATATTGCCGCTTCATTCGTCCAGCTTACTGCTAAAGCTGGAAAGGTGGGGGTTTTTGTGATTTGACGGCTCATTGGGCATTAATGCGGCGCTACGACCGGGGTGTGTCTACCGTGCAGTTGTGCACTCTAATTTGGTGCATATGGCATGTGGACCCCGTTGCCGGATGCCCCACATATCAGCGCAAGGAAGTAGAAAGACAGGAGTAACTAGTTATTACACATAAATATATTTTTGACAGAGAGATATTCCCTCTGTAAAAAATATAAAGATCTTCTATATCACAACTTTATACATAAGAAAAATCAAGGGGAATATATATAACATATATAATTATAAAAAACAGAGTTTTTTTAACATGGTATAGACGAGTTGGTGATGATGGCGTGCGTGTCATCCTACAATATAGGTCGTCTGATTTATATCTGACGGATAGGAAGGAAACTATGGTAATTTTGCAAAAAGGTACCCACACACCTCTCCGCATTTCCAAATAAGGCCTTCCCTCGTTCATCCTTTTCTCTCACAAGATAAATACTCATACAAATGCATCTTCATGTTACGTGCAACGCACGGGCATTATGGGGGTTCAGCTTAGAAATACTCAGACAGGCTCACGGTTCTGGACTTTGGGCCATAGGCCGGTGGGCCTGCATGTTTGGGGGCCCATGTGTTCTACCTCAGCGCTTTTCATATTGCAAGCGGTCGGTACGGCGCTAGTTTTAGATGTTGTCGCAAGGCGAATACACAAAATTGAATAAAGCACGGCAGTTGTTGGAATGGAAGCAAACGACAGTTCCTAACCAGCAATCAGAGTTGCAATTCTATCAATGATACTGTCATACTACTTATACACACAGGACACTTGTTTCACCATGCCAGAGTATTACATCAAAATCTCTGAGCGGATAGATCAATTCAGCAGTACTGAAGAATTTCAAAGTTGAGTTGGACCAGCTCTCCTTGCTGAGAAAGTTCGATTTTGACATCATCCCCTACCGCAAGATATGATTTAGATTTGAACCTTGACCATCCTTTAGCATCAATCATCATGCGACCATCCTTTGTACTTACGGTATATTGAGCAGGTTCATTCACACCACGGCTGCACATGGTAAGAGAAACTTGGCCGCTGTCGCCCGGATTGTTGAACGACTCCCTCGTTGCTCTAGGAATTCTCTGTTTGCAAACAAGAAGACATACCCAAACAGTTAGATCAACATGTTGGGGAACGTAGTAATTTCAAAAAATTTCCTACGCACACGCAAGATCATGGTGATGCATAGCAACGAGAGGGGAGAGTGTTGTCCACGTACCCTTGTAGACCGACAGCGGAAGCGTTATCACAACGCAGTTGATGTAGTCGTACGTCTTTACGATCCGACCGATCAAGTACCGAACGTACGGCACCTCCAAGTTGTACACACGTTCAGCTCGATGACGTCCCTCGAACTCCGATCCAGCCGAGTGTTGAGGGAGAGTTTCGTCAGCACGACGGCGTGGTGACGATGATGATGTTCCACCGACGCAGGGCTTCGCCTAAGCTCCGCGACGGTATTATCGAGGTGTAATCTGGTGGAGGGGGACACCGCACACGGCTAAAATATCGTATATCAAAGTGTGTCCATGGGGTGCCCCCTGCCCCCGTATATAAAGGAGTAAGGGAGGAGGAGGCCGGCCCTAGGAGGGGGCGCACCAAGTGTGGAGTCCTACTAGGATTCCCTAGTCCTAGTAGGATTCCACCTCCCATATGGAATAGGACAAGAGGAAGGGAAAAAGAGAAGGAAGGAAGGGGGGCCCCCCTACCCTAGTCCAATTCGGACCAGACCAAGGGGAGGGGTGCGGCCACCCTTGAGGCCCTTTTCCTTCTTTCCCGTATGGCCCAATAAGGCCCAATACGTATTCCCGTAACTCTCCGGTACTCCGAAAAACACCCGAATCACTCGGAACCTTTCCGAAGTCCGAATATAGTCGTCCAATATATCGATCTTTACGTCTCGTCAATTTCGAGACTCCTCGTTATGTCCCCGATCTCATCCGGGACTCCTAACTCCTTCGGTACATCAACATACATAAACTCATAATAAAACTGTCATCGTAACTTTAAGCGTGCGGACCCTTTGGGTTCGAGAACTATGTAGACATGACCGAGACACCTCTCCGGTCAATAACCAATAGCGGGACCTGGATGCCCATATTGGCTCCCACATATTCTACGAAGATATTTATCGGTCAGACCGCATAACAACATACGTTGTTCCCTTTGTCATCGGTATGTTACTTGCCAAGATTCGATCGTCGGTATCTCGATACCTAGTTCAATCTCGTTACCGGCAAGTCTCTTTACTCGTTCCGTAATACATCATCCCGCAACTAACTCATTAGTCACAATGCTTGCAAGGCTTATAGTGATGTGCATTATCGAGTGGGGCCAGAGATACCTCTCCGACAATCGGAGTGACAAATCCTAATCTCGAAATACGCCAACCCAACAAGTACCTTTGGAGACACCTGTAGAGCACCTTTATAATCACCCAGTTACGTTGTGACGTTTGGTAGCACACAAAGTGTTCCTCCAGTAAATGGGGGTTGCATAATCTCATAGTCATAGGAACATGTATAAGTCATGAAGAAAGCAATAGCAACATACTAAACGATCGGGTGCTAAGCTAACGTAATTGGTCATGTCAATCACGTCATTCTCCTAATGAGGTGATCCCGTTAATCAAATGACAACTCATGTCAATGGCTAGGAAACATAAACATCTTTGATTAACGAGCTAGTCAAGTAGAGGCATACTAGTGACACTCTGTTTGTCTATGTATTCACACATGTATTATGTTTCCAGTTAATACAATTCTAGCATGAATAATAAACATTTATCATGATATAAGGAAATATATAATACTTTATTATTGCCTCTAGGGCATATTTCCTTCAGTCTCCCACTTGCACTAGAGTCAATAATCTAGTTCACATCGCCATGTGATTTAACATCAATAATTCACATCACCATGTGATTAACACCCATAGTTCACATCTCTATGTGACCAACACTCAAAGGGTTTACTAGAGTCAATAATCTAGTTCACGTCGCTATGTGATTAACACCCAAAGAGTACTAAGGTGTGATCATGTTTTGATTGTGAGATAATTTTAGTCAACGGGTCTGTCACATTCAGATCCGTAAGTATTTTGCAAATTTCTATGTCTACAATGCTCTGCACGGAGCTACTCTAGCTAATTGCTCCCACTTTCAATATGTATCTAAACCGAGACTTAGAGTCATCTAGATTTAGTGTCAAAACTTGCATCGACGTAACCCTTTACGACGAACCTTTTGTCACTTCCATAATCGAGAAACATATCCTTATTCCACTAAGGATAATTTTGACCGCTGTCCAGTGATCTACTGCTAGATCACTATTGTACTCCCTTGCCAAAATCAGTGTAGGGTATACAATAGATCTGGTACACATCATGGCAAACTTTATAGAACCTATGGCCAAGGCATAGGGAATGACTTTCATTCTCTTTCTATCTTTTGCCGTGGTCGGGCTTTGAGTCTTTACTCAATTTCACACCTTGTAACACAGGCAAGAACTCTTTCTTTGACTGTTCTATTTTGAACTATTTCAAAATCTTCTTAAGGTATGTACTCATTGAAAAACTTATCAAGCGTCTTCATCTATCTCTATAGATCTTGATGCTCAATATGTAAGCAGCTTCATCGAGGTCTTTCTGAGAAAAACTCATTTCAAAACACTCCTTTATGCTTTACAGAATAATTCTACATTATTTTTGATCAACAATATGTCATTCACATATACTTATCAGAAATGATGTAATGCTCCCACTCACTTTCTTGTAAATACAGGCTTCACCGCAAGTTTGTATAAAACTATATCCTTTGATCAACTTATCAAAGTGTATATTCCAACTCCGAGATGCTTGCACCAGTCCATAGATGGATCGTTGGAGCTTGCATATTTTGTTAGCACCTTTAGGATTGACAAAACCTCCTGGTTGCATCATATACAACTCTTCTTTAATAAATCCATTAAGGAATGCAGTTTTGTTTATCCATTTGCCATATTTCATAAAATGCGGCAATTGCTAACATGATTCAGACAGACTTAAGCATAGATACGAGTGAGAAACTCTCATCGTAGTCAACATCTTGAACTTGTCGAAAACCTTTTTGCGACAATTCTAGCTTTGTAGATAGTGATACTACTATCAGCGTCCGTCTTCCTCTTGACGATCCATTTATTCTCAATTGCTTGCCGATCATCGGGCAAGTCAACCAAAGTCCACACTTTGTTCTCATACATGGATCTCATCTCAGATTTCATGGCCTCAAGCCATTTTGCGGAATCTGGGCTCACCATCGCTTCTTCATAGTTCGTAGGTTTGTCATGGTCTAGTAACATAACCTCCAGAACAGGATTACCGTACCACTCTGGTGCGGATCTTACTCTGGTTGACCTACAAGGTTTAGTAACAACTTGATCTGAAGTTTCATGATCATCATCATTAACTTCCTCACTCATTGGTATAGACATCAGAGGAACCGTTTCTTGTGATGAACTACTTTCCAATAAGGGAGCAGGTACAGTTACCTCATCAAGTTCTAATTTCCTCCCACTCACTTCTTTCGAGAGAAACTCCTTCTCTAGAAAGGATCCATACTAAGCAACGAATGTCTTGCCTTCGGATCTGTGATAGAAGGTGTACCCAACTGTCTCCTTTGGGTATCCTATGAAGACACATTTCTCCGATTTGGGTTTGAACTTATCAGGATGAAACTTTTTCACATAAGCATCGCAACCCCAAACTTTAAGAAACGACAACTTTGGTTTCTTGCCAAACCACAGTTCATAAGGCGTCGTCTCAGCGGATTTTGATGGTGCCCTTTTTAACGTGAATGTAGCTGTCTCTAATGCATAACCCCAAAACGATAGTGGTGAATTGGTAAGAGACATCATAGATTGCACTATATCCAATAAAGTACGATTATGACGTTCGGACACACCATTATGCTGTGGTGTTCCAGGTGGCGTGAGTAGTGAAACTATTTCACATTGTTTTAACTGAAGGCCAAACTCGTAACTCAAATACTCTTCTCTACGATCAGATCATAGAAACTTTATTTTCTTGTCACGATGATTTTCCACTTCACTCTGAAATTCTTTGAACTTTTCAAATGTTTCAGACTTATGTTTCATCAAGTAGATATACCCATATCTGCTCAAATCATCTGTGAAGCTCAGAAAATAATGATACCTGCTATGAGCCTCAATATTCATCGGACCACATACATCTGTATGTATGATTTCCAACAAATCTGTTGCTCTCTCCATAGTTCTGGAGAATGGCGTTTCAGTCATCTTGCCCATGAGGCACGGTTCGCAAGCATCAAGTGATTCATAATTAGGTGATTCCAAAATCCCATCAGTATGGAGTTTCTTCATGCGCTTTACACCAATATGACCTAAACGGCAGTGCCACAAATAAGTTGCACTATCATTATTAACTTTGCATCTTTTGGCTTCAATATTATGAATATGTGTATCACTACGATCGAGATCCAACAAACCATTTTCGTTGGTGTGTGTGACCATAAAAGGTTTTTATTCTTGTAAACAGAACAACAATTGTTCTCTAACTTAAATGAATAACCGTATTGCAATAAACATGATCAAATCATATTCATGCTCAACGCAAACACCAAATAACACTTATTTAGTTTCAACACTAATCCCGAAAGTATAGGGAGTGTGCGATGATGATCATATCAATCTTGGAACTACTTCCAACACACATCGTCACCTCGCCTTTTACTAGTCTCTGTTTATTCTGCTACTCCCGTTTTCGAGTTACTACTCTTTAGCAACTGAACCAGTATCAAATACTGAGGGGTCGCTATAAACACTAGTAAGTACACATCAATAACATGTATATCCAATATACCTTTGTTCACTTTGCCATCTTTCTTATCCACCAAATACTTGGGGTAGTTCCGCTTCCAGTGACCAGTCCCTTTGTAGTAGAAGCACATAGTCTCAGGCTTAGGTACAGACTTGGGCTTCTTCACTTGAGTAGCAACTTGCTTGCCGTTCTTTTGAAGTTCCCCTTCTTCCCTTTGCCCTTTTCTTGAAACTAGTGGTCTTGTCAACCATCAACACTTGATTTTTTTCTTGATTTCTACCTTCGTCGATTTCAGCATCACGAAGAGCTCGGGAATTACTTTCATCATCCCTTGCATACTATAGTTCATCACGAAGTTCTACTAACTTGGTGATGGTGACTAGAGAATTCTGTCAATCACTATTTTATCTGGAAGATTAACTCCCACTTGATTCAAGCGATTGTAGTACCCAGACAATCTGAGCACATGCTCACTAGTTGAGCGATTCTCCTCCATCTTTTAGCTATAGAACTTGTTGGAGACTTCATATCTCTCAACTCGGGTATTTGCTTGAAATATTAACTTCAACTCCTGGAACATCTTATATGGTCCATGACGTTCAAAACGTCTTTGAAGTCCCGATTCTAAGCTGTTAAGCATGGTGCACTAAACTATCAAGTAGTCATCATATTGAGCTAGCCAAACGTTCATAACGTCTGCATCTGCTCCTGCAATAGGTCTATCACCTAGCGGTGCATCAAGGACATAATTTTTTCTGTGCAGCAATGAGTATAATCCTCAGATCACGGATCCAATCCGCATCTTTGCTACTAACATCTTTCAACATAATTTTTCTCTAATAACATATCAAAAATAAACACAGGGAAGCAACAACGTGAGCTATTGATCTACAACATAATTTGCAAAATACTATCAGGACTAAGTTCATGATAAATTTAAGTTCAATTAATCATATTACTTAAGAACTCCCACTTAGATAGACATCCCTCTAATCATCTAAGTGATTACGTGATCCAAAGCAACTAAACCATGTCCGATTAACACGTGAGATGGAGTAGTTTCAATGGTGAACATCACTATGTTGATCATATCTACTATATGATTCACGCTCGACCTTTCGGTCTCTGTGTTCCGAGGCCATATCTGTAGATATGCTAGGCTCGTCAAGTTTAACCTGAGTATTCCGCGTGTGCAACTGTTTTGCACCCTTTGTATTTGAACGTAGAGCCTATCACACCCGATTAACACGTAGTGTCTCAGCACGAAGAACTTTTGCAACGGTGCATACTCAGGGAGAACACTTTTGTCTTGAAATTTTAGTGAGAGATCATCTTATAATGCTACCGTCAATCGAAGCAAGATAAGATGCATAAAGGATTAACATCACATGCAATCAATATAAGTGATATGATATGGCCATCATCATCTTGTGCTTGTGATCTCCATCTCCGAAGCACCGTGCTCGTGATCTCCATCTCCGAAGCACCGTCATGATCACCATCGTAACCGGCTCGACACCTTGATCTCCATCGTAGTATCGTTGTCGTCTCGCCAACTTATTGCTTTTACGACTATCGCTACCGCTTAGTGATAAAGTAAAACTATTACATGGCGATTGCATCTCATACAATAAAGCGACAACCATATGGCTCCTGCCAGTTGCCGATAACTCGGTTACAAAACATGATCAACTCATACAACACATTATATCACATCATGTCTTGACCATATCACATCACAACATTCCGTGCAAAAACAAGTTAGACGTCCTCTACTTCGTTGTTGCAAGTTTTACATGGCTGCTACGGGCTTAGCAAGAACCGTTCTTACCTACGCATCGAAACCACAACGATAGTTTGTCAAGTTGGTGCTGTTTTAACCTTCGCAAGGACCGGGCGTAGCCACACTCGGTTCAACTAAAGTGAGAGAGACAGACACCCGCCAGTCACCTTTAAGCAACGAGTGCTCCGAACGGTGAAACCAGTCTCGCGTAAGCGTACGCGTAATGTCGGTCCGGGCCGCTTCATCTCACAATACCGCTGAACCAAAGTATGACATGCTGGTAAGCAGTATGACTTATATCGCCCACAACTCACTTGTGTTCTACTCGTGCATAGCATCAACGCATAAAACCAGGCTCGGATGCCACTGTTGGGGAACGTACTAATTTCAAAAAATTTCCTACACACATGCAAGATCATGGTGATATATAGCAACGAGAGGGGAGAGTGTTGTCCACGTACCCTCGTAGACCGACAGCGGAAGCGTTATCACAATGCAGTTGATGTAGTCGTACGTCTTTACGATCCGACCGATCAAGTACCGAACGTACGGCACCTCCAAGTTGTACACACGTTCAGCTCGATGACGTCCCTCGAACTCCGATCCAGCCGAGTGTTGAGGGAGAGTTTCGTCAGCACGACGGCGTGGTGACGATGATGATGTTCCACCGACGCAGGGCTTCGTCTAAGCTCCGTGACGGTATTATCGAGGTGTAATCTGGTGGAGGGGGACACCGCACACGGCTAAAATATCGTATATCAAAGTGTGTCCATGGGGTGCCCCCTGCCCCCATATATAAAGGAGTAAGGGAGGAGGAGGCCGGCCCTAGGAGGGGGCGCACCAAGTGTGGAGTCCTACTAGGATTCCCTAGTCCTAGTAGGATTCCACCTCCCATATGGAATAGGAAAAGAGGAAGGGAAAAAGAGAAGGAAGGAAGGGGGCGCCCCCCTTCCCTAGTCCCATTCGGACCAGACCAAGGGGAGGGGTGCGGCCACCCTTGAGGCCCTTTTCCTTCTTTCCCGTATGGCCCAATAAGGCCCAATACGTATTCCCGTAACTCTCAGGTACTCTGAAAAATACCCGAATCACTCGGAACCTTTCCGAAGTCCGAATATAGTCGTCCAATATATCGATCTTTACGTCTCGACCATTTCGAGACTCCTCGTTATGTCCCCGATCTCATCCGGGACTCCGAACTCCTTCGGTACATCAACATACATAAACTCATAATAAAACTGTCATCGTAACTTTAAGCGTGCGGACCCTTTGGGTTCGAGAACTATATAGACATGACCGAGACACCTCTCCGGTCAATAACCAATAGCGGGACCTGGATGCCCATATTGGCTCCCAGATATTCTACGAAGATCTTTATCGGTCAGACCGCATAACAACATACGTTGTTCCCTTTGTCATCGGTATGTTACTTGCCCGAGATCCGATCGTCGGTATCTCGATACCTAGTTCAATCTCGTTACCCGCAAGTCTCTTTACTCATTCCGTAATACATCATCCCGCAACTAACTCATTAGTCACAATGCTTGCAAGGCTTATAGTGATGTGCATTACCGAGTGGGCCCAGAGATACCTCTCCGACAATCGGAGTGACAAATCCTAATCTCGAAATACGCCAACCCAACAAGTACCTTTGGAGACACCTGTAGAGCACCTTTATAATCACCCAGTTACGTTGTGACGTTTGGTAGCACACAAAGTGTTCCTCCGGTAAACGGGAGTTGCATAATCTCATAGTCATAGGAACATGTATAAGTCATGAAGAAAGCAATAGCAACATACTAAACGATCGGGTGCTAAGCTAACGTAATGGGTCATGTCAATCACGTCATTCTCCTAATGAGGTGATCCCGTTAATCAAATGACAACTCATGTCAATGGCTAGGAAACATAACCATCTTTGATTAACGAGCTAGTCAAGTAGAGGCATACTAGTGACACTCTGTTTGTCTATGTATTCACACATGTATTATGTTTCCGGTTAATACAATTCTAGCATGAATAATAAACATTTATCATGATATAAGGAAATATATAATACTTTATTATTGCCTCTCGGGCATATTTCCTTCACAACACAGTGAATCAGGCGAAACAACATGGAAATCAAATAGAACGAAACACTTGGGCGGCCAATGCTTACCAAGAAGGTGGACATGTATGTTTTTGTAAGGGCTTTGGTATATGAAGTGCGAACTGCAGCCCAGTCTGTTGCCGGTGCAAATGCTCGTTCGGTTGCCGCTGCACGGGCCGGAGCAAATGCAAGTGCAAGTGTTGGTGCAGGTGCCGAAGTCGCGGCTGCTTCCGGAGATGGTGCTCCTTGTAGAGCTGGTGCCGGTGTCGGAGTAGGTGCCTGATCCACTGACGCAGTCAGTGCCCAATCCTCAGCTGGACCAGACTGAGCTGCTGCCGCTGTCAGTGCTAGAGCAACTGCCGGTGCTCGTTCCGTTGCTGAAGGTGGTACCGATGTGCGAGACAGCGGCGATCGTGTCTGGTCTGCTATGATCAGCTTTCTCACTTGACTAGGCTTCGTGACCGTGATCCAGTTTTTTTTCTTCATTTCTTTTAAATGCGAGAAGGACTAATTGTGGCGTTTTTGTTAAACCAGACTGCAGTTCATCATAGGGATTCAGCTTGTACTCAGACAACAAACTGATCCAATTTTTTCCAGTAATATAAGTGATGGACAGTGCCTTCGTTACTGACACGACATAAGAAGTGAAACCTGCAAAAATAGCCATCGTAGAGCAAACCAAACGGTTTATTCTGTGATGAATGTCACCTGGCAAAACCTCCATCGAAAAATTGCAGGAAAAGAAAGAAAACATGACATTAAATCAATAAGATTTAGACAGTAAATCCATAAGATTTACTTGATGTGACACGAGTGAATCCTTATGAGGGAATCACTATGTTGAAGTACTAAACAGAAGATTGATCGTCCAACTACGGCTGGCATGCAGGGGCCCCGCCTAGTCCCACAAGCAGGACATTCCAAAGGTCATGACAAATCGTATGGACCGAACATCCATGGGACTGGAAATCCTGGTGGGTGCGATAAACCCTGCAATACATACAGAGATTGGAGTGTAACCATAATTGATAAACTAAAGTTGGGTACTTCAAAATATACAGACTGAATTGAGTGGACAGACATTAACATAGACTGTTATCAGGACTGGCCACACACCAAAAGCGGCAGTACTAATAAACAATACAGGGTTCACAAACACAAATCAAGTACAGAACAATAGTACTTACTACAGACAACTAAAGTTGCACTAATTAAACTCTGCAGACTATTTCTTGTCACCGACCTACGGGATGAACCCCGCATAACTGACTAGGCCATGGACTTCGTGAGAGATGTCTACATGCACCATCACCATCTTGTCAACCTTGGAGAACCTAACAGAGTGGTCTTTCCACTCATAAACATGATCATGAAGACAGGCCGCATCAGATTTGTTTGGAAGCTTTACAAGAACCACACCCTTCGTAATCGAAGGCACAGCCAGGAAATTGTTGTGGTCAAGTACAACCTCGAGAACACGCCTGACAACAATGCTACAGCAAAACACTAGTTCAGGACACGTGGCGACAAGGATACAGCAGCTGGATAGTTTAGCAGTAGAACTCATCCTCAGGTCTTCCAGTTCACACGGCATGACTTTGAGAACTACATCTCCACCGCGGACCTGGTTCTAATTCAAACAGAAACCATATTTTATTACTACCTCCGTTCAGAAATATAAGATGATTTTCGATATTATACTCCATATATGACTACATATTTGCACAGAAATGAGTGAAAAAAGACACTAGAACATGTCTTCAAAGGCATGAGAGTAGAGGGATTACTTGCAATATCCATAACACAAGTTACTGAGGCAAATATACCCTCTTCAAAGGTAGCATTGATGTTCATAAAGTACTCCCTCCGTCCCAAAATTCTTGTATTAGATTTGTCTAGATACGGAACACACATCCGTATCTAGACAAATCTAAGACAAGAAATTTGGGACGGAGGGAGTAGTTGAAAGTAATCTATAAGAAATCAGTGTCAACCTCTCGCATGTTTTGGTCAAAAGAGGAATTTAGAACCGTCATTTGGCACAGAAAAATCACATGCAAGATCAGGCAGAAAGTTGTACTACTAGTTTCTAGTACTGCGTGTTAGATGAAAAAACACGATCAAGATCGAGAAAAAGATCGTCAAGAAGAGATATTACCTGGACTTGCTTAATGAGGGATCCCGGAGAGGGGGGCTTGGACAGGGCGATGGCTTTGAGCTTGTCTGCGGTAGTCTCGGCGGGGTGCTTGCGCTTCTTCGTACCATGAGCCTCGACGGTTTTGGCCAGAGCCATAGACATCACTTCAGCCGGTGCTCCAGCGTCCATCAACAACCTGTCAAATCAAAATAAAAGAAAAGAAACCATAATCACAAACCCAAAAGAAGAAAAGAGAGGGAGTTATAGGATCAGTCTCGGGGTTGCAAGACCGGGCCCTGGCCAGAATCAACACCATTGATGCGCTCACCTTCATTAGCAGGAGCATGTAAAACGTTTGCATCAAATCCTTCATTAGCAGTCTGTTCATTAGACACTTCAGGCTCAAGAACAACATGAGCTTGGATGTTTTCACCGGAAACTTGATTAGATACATCAGATTCAGTCAGTTCAGTATTGATTGGGGGAGTTATAAAATAAGTAGAAATTGGTTTCATTTTCTCATAGATTCCCTACATACAAGCAGTTTTACAACACCGTCAGGTTTAATTATTGGCCAGAAATTGAAGAGTTGAATTAGATATAATCAGTGATGTGATGTACCTGCTCGTTGCTGTAGGATCGAAAGTATGTCTAGAGGGGGGTGATTAGACTACTTGACCAAATAAAAATCTAGCCTTTTCCAAATTTTAGTTCTTGGAAGATTTTAGCAACTTTAGAACAAGTCAAGCAATCTTAACACAATTCAAGCAAGCATGCAAAGAGTATATGAGCAGCGGAAAGTAAAGCATGCAACTTGCAAGAATGTAAAGGGAAGGGTTTGGAGGATTCAAACGCAATTGGAGACACGGATGTTTTTGTCATGGTTCCGATAGGTGGTGCTATCGTACATCCACGTTGATGGAGACTTCAACCCACAAAGGGTAATGGTTGCGCGAGTCCACGGAGGGCTCCACCCACGAAGGGTCCACGAAGAAGCAACCTTGTCTATCCCACCATGGCCGTCGCCCACGCAGGACTTGCCTCACTAGCGGTAGATCTTCATGAAGTAGGCGATCTCCTTGCCCTTACAAACTCCTTGGTTCCACTCCACAATCTTGTCGGAGGCTCCCAAGTGACACCTAACCAATCTAGGAGACACCACTCTCCAAGAAGTAACAAATGGTGTGTTGATGATGAACTCCTTGCTCTTGTGCTTCAAATGATAGTCTCCCCAACACTCAACTCTCTCTCACAGGATTTGGATTTGGTGGAAAGAAGATTTGAGTGGAAAGCAACTTGGGGAAGGCTAGAGATCAAGATTTATGTGGTTGGAATGGAATATCTTGACCTCAACACAAGTGTAGGTGGTTCTCTTTCAGAAAATGTATATTGGAAGTGTAGGCATGTTCTGATGGCTCTCTCCACGAATGAAGAGGAGGTGGAGGGGTATATATAGCCTCCACACAAAATCTAACCGTTACACACAACTTGCCAAACTCGGTGGGACCGAATTGTTAAACTCGGTCGGACCGATTGAGCAAATCTAGTGACCGTTAGGATTTTCGGTGGGACCGACATGCAACTTAGTAGGACCGATATGGTTAGGGTTAGGGCATAATGTAATCTCGGTGAGACCGATTTTGGTAATAAGATAACCAGAGAGTTCGTCAGGTAAACTCAGTGGGACCGATTCGCTCATTTCGGTGAGACCAAAATGTTGCAAAAGGGAAACAGAGAGTTTACATTGCAATCTCGGTGGGACCGATCGCTCATCTCGGTAGGACCGAAACGTTACGAAGGGAAACAGAGAGATTACAATCCCATCTCGGTGAGACC
Organism: Triticum aestivum; assembly: GCF_018294505.1. Lineage (NCBI taxonomy): Eukaryota > Viridiplantae > Streptophyta > Magnoliopsida > Poales > Poaceae > Triticum > Triticum aestivum. The sequence continues at coordinate 547,940,014 of NC_057799.1, read as the reverse complement.
GAGATCCCTATCGGTGAGACCGATTTGCCTAGGGTTTGTGGTAGTGGCTATGACATCTGAACTCGGTGGCGCCGGATGGAAAGAATCGGTGGGGCCGAGTTTGACTTTTGGTTTAGGTCATATGTGGAAGTGGGAAAGTGGTTGAGGGCTTTGGAGCATATCACTAAGCACTTCCAGCAAGCAAGCCATTAAGCAACACCTCATATCTCCTTGATAGTATTGGCTTTTCCTATAGACTTAATGTGATCTTTGATCACTAAAATAGAAAATGTAGAGTCTTGATCTTTAAGCTTGAGCCAATCCCTTTGTACTTAGCATTTTGAGGGGTCCACTTTTCTCATCCATGCCATGCCAATCATTGAGCTTTCTTGAAATATTAGTCTTGAAATAGTGTTAGCTCAATGAGCTATATGTTGTTAGGAATTACCAAAACCACCTAGGGATAGTTGCACTTTCAATCTCCCCCTTTTTGGTAATTGATGACAACATATAGATCAAAGCTTTGACAAATGATAATAAGAGTGAAACACATTGTCGCTTTGAGAAATATGTCAAAAGCAAGAGCTCCCCCTAAATTTGTGCATAGTTTAAGATTTGCTTTGGACTGCAAATGCAAAATGAGTTAGGATCATGGGTTACTCTTCCATGTCACATACACCTTGGTGGAGCGCTCAAAATGATAATAAATAAATACATGCACTCATCACCAAGCAAAGTGAATGATCATATGGGATATAAAAGGATAATGTCATCCAACAAGTATTAAGGTAGCATATGATCAAACACATGATCATCCAAGTATCACACAAAAGCATAAAGTATCTCAAACAAGCAAATAAATAAGTGTTGGGGAACGTAGTATTTCAAAAAAATTCCTACGCACACGCAAGATCATGGTGATGCATAGCAAAGAGAGGGGAGAGTGTTGTCCACGTACCCTCGTAGACCGAAAGCGGAAGCGTTATCACAACGCGGTTGATGTAGTCGTACGTCTTCATGATCCGACCGATCAAGTACCGAACGTACGGCACCTCTGAGTTCTACACATGTTCAGCTCGATGACGTCCCTCGAACTCCGATCCAGCCGAGTGTTGAGGGAGAGTTTCGTCAGCACGACGGCGTGGTGACGATGATGATGTTCCTCCGACGCAGGGCTTCGCCTAAGCTCCGCAACGGTATTATCGTGGTGTAATATGGTGGAGGGGGGCACCGCACACGGCTAAGAGATCTGAAGGATCAATTGTTGTGTCTCTGGGGTGCCCCCTGCCTCCGTATATAAAGGAGCAAGGGGGAGGCAGCCGGCCAAGGGAACAGGCGCGCCAAAGGGGGGAGTCCTACTCCCACCGGGAGTAGGACCCCTCCTTTCCTTGTGGGAGTAGGAGAAGGGAAGGGGGAAGGAGAAAGAAGGAAGGGGGCGCCCCCCTTCCCTAGTCCAATTCGGACCAGGTCATGGGGAGGGGCGCGGCCACCTTTTGAGGGCTTTCTCTCCTTTCCCGTATGGCCCATTAAGGCCCAATACGAATTCCCGTAACTCTCCGGTACTCCGAAAAATATCCGAATCACTTGGAACCTTTCTGAAGTCCGAATATAGTCGTCCAATATATCGATCTTTATGTCTCGGCCATTTCGAGACTCCTCGTCATATCCCGATCTCATCCGGGACTCCGAACTCCTTTGGTACATCAAAACTCAATAAAACTGTCATCATAACGTTAAGCGTGCGGACCCTACGTGTTGAGGATATAGACCTTAGAGTCACCCGCCGGGAGGGGCCGGGTTACTCCAATGGTCATTGCCAGAAGCCCGACGCCAAGCTTAAAGACAGTGGGCCAAAGATGGGCTTAAGACCCGGATATGGCTTAAAGCCCGTAGTTACAATCGTTATTATGGTAGAACTTGTAGTGTAAGGCAAGAATAGTTGAGAGTCCGAGCCGGACACTCTTATGAGCCGGCCGGGACTCTGAGAGCTGCTGGGCATCAGCCTCCCTATATAAAGGGACGACCCGACAGCGGTTTAGAGGAGAGAACAATCTCGACGAAAGCCAGGCATAGCAGTTAAGCTCCCTGGTCGTCGAAACCCTAATCAATACGACCGCAAACTGGACGTAGGCTTTTACCTTCACCGTAAGGGGCCGAACCAGTATAAACCCTCGTATTCCTTGTCCCGCTTAACCCCTTCAAGCTTCCTAGTAGTGATGGCTCCACGACTAAGTCCTAGCTCGAGGGCATCTGTTGTGACAATTCCACGACAGTTGGCGCCCACCGTGGGGCAGGGGGCAACTGGGGATTTGAGTTCTTGAAGGGCAGCTTCGAAGGGCTCAAGGGATACGCTGTGGGCCGGATGACCAAGAGTCGTCGCGGCAAGCTTTACATCGACGATACAGACTGGGGCCCCGACACCGGCTCAATTGAGTACGGGTACCGGGTCCCCTTCGGCGGAATTCATGTTTTCATCGACAAGATTGGTGAGCCGGGCCCTGAGCCGGATCTCTGCACCGATCTCATCGAGGTGGCTCAGCGCGCACGACCCGCCCGGGCCCGGCCTGCCTTAAAGCATGCTTTTGTGGGGTGCATCCACGGAGGACTCTCTGATCGATTTGGATCTCGTGATGAGACGGCCGCCGGTTCTGACGCCGAGTCGGCCACCGATGAGTCAAACTCGTTGTATCAACTTCAAGATGGCAGGCTCATGGGTTGTTACGATGGTGACAGTATTCCGGACCTATTTGAGCCGCCAAGCCAGGTGGGAATCTTTATGGCCGGTGCACAGCCTGTTCAGAACCCCGCGGCTGGAGTAGGAAACCCGGTGCCTTCTCCGGCTCAGGTACTGATGGATCTCACGGACAAGATGACGGCCCTGTTAACCGCCACGGTTGACCCGGCGGATCAAGCTCAGCATGATGCGGAGGTGGCACAGTTAAAATTGGATCTAGTAAAAGCTAAGGAGGACCTCGCAGCGGAAGGGATCAGGGTGGCTGCGGAGAGAGCGGCTCTCGATGCCCAAACTCAGTTGATCCAGGCGCAGTCCTTCCAACTCACGATGGATCAGAACGCGTCCAATGAGGTCATGAGAAGGAGGCATCAAAAGACCCAATCTCGGCTCCCGCCGGTTTACGATCCACGCAACCTCTTCAGCACGCCAGGTGCAGGGTCTAGTAACCTGCCAGGGGTCATAGCGCCCGGGTCTGGGCCCCCTATTCAGCCACGAGTGATGGGGCCTCCCCAGGTGCCCCCTGCCCCACCTCAGTATGTGCCAACACCCCCGGGTCATTATAATAACCCGCTGGAGAACATGGTTGCTGCGGCAGCACGGCTGGCGGCTCTCCCAGTTGACGGCGACTCTTCGACGGCTATTGAAACCCGGCGGGTCAGGGAACTCCTTCAGACGGCACTGGCGCAGCAAGAGGCGTACTCCTACAGCCGGGATAGGATCCACTCGACCCCTCGTCCGGGCCGGAGCCCGAGTTACAGCAGGCACATGATCTCAGCGACCGGCTCAAGCAACGTCCGATGCCATGACCCGCCCCCTGGCCATGGCCTGGCTTATAACGGAGCTTGTCACGCAGCGGACCAAGATAGAGCGCGGCAAGAGGCGGAGCAGGTGCCTCAATTGACGGCTTACCAGACCCCCCCGGCTTATCCGACGACTTCCGTCGACATGGGTATCCCTACCAGGACAGGAGGTGTCCCCTGTTTAGTGCCGGCTATCCGCAATGGACGTTTACCCAAGGACTTCAAAGGCCCTAGGAAGGTGCCCAACTACACGGCTGACTTACAACCCGCAGCCTGGATCGAGAGTTATGAGATGGCCATGGAGCTACTGGAGGTCAGTGAGGCGGCAATGGCTAAGTACTTCACCATGATGTTGGATGGGACTGCCCGCACTTGGTTAAAAGGGCTACCACCGAATTCCATCGGGTCTTGGGCTGAGCTGAAAGCCCGGTTCATCCAAAACTTCAAAGATACCTGTAGGAAGTCTATGTCAATTGTGGATTTGACTAACTATAACCAGCAGGAGGGTGAGTCTACGACACATTGGGTTCGCCGGGTTAAGGAGATCATACACTCGTCAGACAAGATGGATGCCGGCTCAGCAGTTTTAATGCTGGAGCAGAATTGTCGTTTTGTGCCCCTAAAGATGAAACTCGGGCGGCTTAAGCGCGACTGCAATGACATGGGCACACTAATGGCGGCTCTTGTCAAGTATGCCGATTCTGATGGTACCAAGGATCCCCCTTCAGATGAGGAAAGGACAGGGAAGGGGAAGAAGAATGGCAATGGCAAGGGTCCTCAGCTTAACCCGGGGAACCAAGGAGGAGGCAAGCGCAAGGCAGATGGCAGCCTAGAGTTTGTAGCCAACGCCAGCGCACAAGGCAATAACCAGCGACGCAAGGGGAGGCCCCCTCCCCGAGGCGGCGGGTCAGGACCAACACTGGAGCAGCTGTTGAATGAGCCTTGTCCAAGGCATGGCTCTAGAGAGAAGCCGGCGACTCCTCTATGGAAGGATTGTGCAATCATGAAGGCCTTTAAGAACTACAATGGCCCGGGCGGCGGCTCAGGCGCCGGCGGTTTCCATGGCCCGGGCGGCGGCTCAAATTCTAATCCTCAGAACGGTCAAGGGGGCTTTAATCAGCAGTCTGGCCAGGGTCATTAGCAGTAGCAGGGGGGTTATCAGACCAATCCAAAGCAGCTTAGCGGGGGACAGTATCATGTGTTTACCACCAGTCTATGTAAACGAGATCAGAAGCTTCATAAGAGGGCAGTAAATGCCGTTGAGCCGGCGGTTCCACGCTACTTGCGGTGGTCTGAACAGCCTATAGTGTGGAGTAGGGAGGATCACCCTCCCCGGGTGGATAATCCGGGTCACTTGGCCTTAGTAGTGGCTCCTCAGGTGGGAGGATATAATTTTACTAAGGTGCTCATGGATGGAGGCAGCAGCATCAACATCCTCTATTATGAGACTTTCCGTCGTATGGGGTTGATTGATAAAAACCTCAGCCAGTCCAACACTATTTTCCACGGTGTGGTACCGGGTAAGTCGGCTTATCCGGTCGGCAAGATTGAATTGGAAGTGGCCTTTGGAGATGAGAACAACTACAGGGTGGAGAAATTGACCTTTGAGGTGGTCAAGATAAGAAGCCCGTACCATGCTATATTTGGACGGCCGGCTTACGCCAAGTTCATGGCACGGCCGTGTTATGTGTACTTACAGCTCAAGATGCCAGGTCACAACGGGACCATTACGGTTCACGGCAGTCGAAAGGTGGCCTTGGAATGTGAGGAAGGCGATGCGGCTTATGCAGAATCTGTTTGTGCAACAGAGGAGTTGAAGTTTTACAAAGATAATGTTGACCCAACAGACATGACCTCTCTGAAAAAGCCGACTACGGAAAATGAGCCGGCGATGAAATTTAAGTCGGCCGATGAAACTAAGCTCATTGATTTTGTCCCAGGAGATTCACCTCAGCGGTTTAGCATCAGTGCAAATTTGGATGTGAAATAGGAAGGCGCGCTCATCGAGTTCATCCGTGAGAATAGGGACATCTTCGCATGGAAACCTTCTAACATGCTGGGTGTACCTAGGGAACTCGCTGAGCACACTCTCAATGTCGATCCGAAATTTAAGCTGGTCAGATAGTTCCTTCGGCGGTTTAATGAAGAGAGGCGGAAAGCTGTTGGTGAAGAGGTGGCCCGGCTCTTGGCGGCCGGGTTTATTGTTGAAGTCTTTCACCCAGAGTGGTTAGCTAACCCGGTGCTCGTACTCAAGAAGAACGGCACTTGGCGGATGTGTGTGGACTACACGGACTTGAACAAAGCGTGTCCTGCTGATCCTTTCGCCCTTCCCCATATTGATCAAATTATTGATGCTATGGCTGGTTGTGCGCGTTTAAGTTTCCTGGATGCTTATTCTGGGTATCATCAGATTAAAATGGCGGTTAAGGACCAGGAGAAGACGGCGTTCATCACTCCCTTTGGAGCCTTTTGCTATGTGTCCATGCCTTTTGGACTCAAGTGTGCACAGGCGACTTATCAGCGTTGCATGCAGAACTATCTTCATAAACAGATTGGGCGCAATGTTCATGCTTATGTGGACGATATTGTGGTTAAGTCCATAAAGGAGGAAACCCTGATAGATGATTTGAGAGAAACCTTTGATAATCTCCGGGTCTACAAGATGATGCTTAACCCGGCCAAGTGTGTCTTCGGTGTTCCTGCAGGCAAACTCTTGGGTTTTTTGGTTTCTGACAGAGGCATTGAAGCTAACCCAAAGAAGATCAAGGCCATCACCTCCCTGGCTAAGCCGGCGTGTATAAATGACGTTCAGCGCTTGGCGGGTCGCATCGCTACATTAAGCCGGTTTATAAGCCGTCTGGGTGAGAAGGCCATGCCATTGTATCAGTTGATGAAGAAGACTGATAACTTTGTCTGGAATGATGCAGCTAATACTGCCTTTGAGGATTTGAAGAAGCAGCTGGCAGAGCCTCCAGTCCTTGCTGCTCCGGTTGACAAGGAGCCCTTATTATTGTACGTAGCGGCGAACACACGAGCCGTCAGTGTGGCTATTGTGGTGGAGCGCAAGGAGGAGGGTAAGGAGCATCCGGTTCAGCGGCCGGTTTATTATGTCAGCGAAGTACTCATTGAGTCCAAGCAGCGGTATCCGCATTGGCCGAAGCTTGTGTATGGTGTATTCATGCCAAGCCGGAAACTTAAGCATTATTTTTAGGGTCATCCCATCACCGTAGTCAGCTCTGCCCCTCTTGGTGATATCATTCAAAACAGAGAGGCCACAGGGAGAGTAGCTAAGTGGGCTATAGAGCTTGGACCTCATGGTCTCAAATACGTGCCACGCACCGCTGTTAAGTCTCAGGCCTTGGTGGATTTCATCAATGAATGGACAGAGTCACAGGTGCCCGAGCAGAAGCCGGATAACACATATTGGACTATTCACTTTGATGGGTCCAGGCAGTTGGAGGGCTCGGGGGCCGGAGTCGTGTTAGCTTCCCCTAAAGCTGACAAGTTCCATTATGTGCTACAGTTGCTGTTTCCTTGTACTAACAACGCGGCTGAGTACGAGGCCCTGCTCCATGGTCTTTGGATGGCTAAAGACATGAGCTTAAGCCGGGTAAGGTGCTTCGGTGACTCAGACTTGGTGGCTCAACAAGTGTCAGGAAAGTGGGATTCCAAGGACCCTCTCATGGCGGCTTATCGCCGCGAGGTTGATGCCATTGCTGGGCATTTTCAGGGTTACCAAGTGGAACACATCGACCGCAAGAAGAACGAGGCGGCGGATGCTTTAAGCCGGCTGGGCTCTCAGCGAAAACCGGTGCCGCCTAACACTTTCCTGGACGTCCTGTATAGCCCTTCTGTTAAGTTGCCTACAGAGGAAGACTTGGCTGTCCCTGACCCGGAGGCACGACTGGTGGCGGCTCTCCATATCATACCAGACTGGACAATGCCATATCTGGCTTACATGACCCGGGGTGAGTTGCCTGAGGATGAAACTTTGGCTAGGCAAATAACCCGACGGGCTAAGTCAATGATTGTTATCAATGGGGAATTGCATCACCGCAGTGTTACAGGAGCGTTTTAGCGTTGTGTTGCCCCTGAAGAAGGTCAGGAAATCTTGCGTGAGATCCATGAAGGGGATTGTGGCCATCACGCCAGCTCAAAGTCTCTTGTGGCCAAGGCTTTTCGTCATGGCTTTTATTGGTTAACGGCTCATGCGGATGCAGAGGACTTGGTCAGTAAGTGTGATGGTTGCCAAAGGTTCTCACGACGGGCTCATGTACCGGCTAAAGAGCTGAGGATGATCCCAATTACTTGGCCCTTTGCGGTCTGGGGGCTTGATATGGTTGGGCCTTTCAAAAGGTCCAAGGATAAGAAGACCCACCTTTTGGTGGCCGTTGACAAGTTTACCAAGTGGGTTGAAGCGGAGCCCGTTAGCAAGTGTGATGCAGCCACGACGGTTCAGTTTATGAAAAAGGTGATCTTTCGCTTTGGCTTTCCGCACAGCATTATCACTGACAATGGCACCAATCTCTCCAAAGGCGCCATGGAAGAATTTTGTCAACGAGAGCATATCCGACTTGATGTTTCCTCGGTAGCTCATCCTCAATCCAATGGTCAAGCTGAGAGAGCTAATCAGGAGATTCTGAAGGGCATCAAGCCCCGGCTTTTGGTCCCTTTGCAACGGACGCCGGGTTGTTGGGTGGAGGAGTTGCCCTCCGTGTTATGGAGCATCAACACTACTCCTAACAGGTCTACAGGTTTTACACCTTTCTTCATGGTTTACGGGGCAGAAGCAGTCCTCCCCAGTGACATCCGTCATGACTCACCTCGAGTGGCGGCTTATGTTGAGGCGGATAATGAGCAGGCGCGCCAAGACGCTCTTGACTTTCTGGACGAACAGCGTGATGTGGCAGCAGCCCGTTCAGCAATTTACCAACAAGACCTGCGCCGTTATCATGGCCGCCGGGTTAAATCCCGGGTCTTCCAGGAAGGGGATCTCGTGCTCTGGCTTATCCAAGATCAAACTGATACGCACAAACTATCCCCGCCTTAGGAAGGGCCCTTTGTGGTCAGCAAGAACTTGTACAACGGGTCATATTACCTCATTGACGTCCGGGAGCACAAAGATTCACGTAAGTCGGAGGAAGAGACCCGTCGGCCGTGGAACATAGCTCAGCTTCGGCCTTACTACACTTGAGCCACCAGCTCTCATAATGTACATATTTCTCTCAGCCATGTATATATTATGATAAAGCAATAAAGCAGGACCTCTGTCCTTTTTCTCCTCCAAATGAGCATGTGTTTTCTTTGCAAGATCAACATGGTAACTTGAAGGAGGATCCGGCTTATGATCGTGTTCGAATCTAGCCACGGGTAATAAGGTCACTTGGGGGCTTCCTGTTCAAACATGGGTCGTATTCGAACCAAAGAGAACATAGCTGCCGATACCCATTTGATTGGCAAAGTGCCGAGCTCACTGAGAGGTTTTCTCTGATCATATTTGAATCATAGTTTAACCCCTTTGAGAACCGACGTGCATCGTATTCGAATCAGCGTCGTTAAACAATTCTTAAAATCACTTGGGGGCTTCCTGTTCAAACATGGGTCGTATTCCAACCAAAGAGAACATAGCTGTCGGTACCCTCTTGATTGGCATCGCCACACCCACTGGGGGCTATATGATCGTATCCGAATCTTAGCTTAACCCCTTTGGGCCGGGTCTCTGGTCGAATTCGAACCGGAAGCCCCCAAGTTCTTCTGCTTTATCACAAGTTTTCTCTGATTATGTCAAAGTGTGTACAGCCAGGTCTCGCTTGGCCGGTTTAAATTTTGATTTCCAGTGTTTGTTCAACACAATAGGTGTCATTAAAACAGATACACCGGAGTTAAGGTACCAACCTTATTACCCGGGTTATCTAAACCGGAATACGCTGGCAGGCCGCTAAGTGTGTTATCACGGCTATATTAAAGACATAATTAAGGGTCAATCTTTTTTGATTCATATCCGGGTTATATATCTAAAACCGATGATTCTCAGCGCGGTAAGCCGCCTAGAGACTTGCGATTTGTCCTTTTATGCAGGATAGTTCAAGGCAATTATTTGAGACCAAGGGGAATGAATGACCCGGAGAAATATCAAGAGACAACTTCAATAGACTTCAGCATTCAATATGTGCACGATGGCACGGCAAAGATAAAATGTTACACCTACTCTACTACAAGACTCATCGAGTCCAAAAGGGTGCAGCATTGTTTGGTAAGCCGGCTGCAGAAGCTAAGACGCTTGCTGGGTGGAAGTCTCCGGCTCATTTCTTTCTTCTCCTCCGGCTGTCCCCAAGGTCTGGAAAGTCGACGACTTCCAGTCGATGCCGCTCAGCGCTTCGAATTGGGCTTCCTCGTCAATTAACCCGGCCGGGTCAATCTCCGGGGCAAAGGTGTGCTGACGAGCCGGCGGAATTAAACTCAGAGCTTCATAGCGAGGGGTTGGGATCCTCTGATTTTCTGCATTATAACCTTGCTGGTACTTGGTCAGATTCGTGTCGTTTCCAATAAGAGTTGCCACCGGGCGCACGATCTTCACGCAGGCGGCGAAGTCTTTTTGGTCGAAAGCCGTGCCATCTTCCTTCAGACTTGGATAGCCGAGGGCGATGTCTGCCGGGTCTAGCTCCGGCAGGAAAGCCTTGGCCCGGCTCAGCGCGGCGATCGCTCCGGATCTCGTAGAGGCCCGTCGCAACTCTTGGATACGTTGCGGCAGGACGGCGAGCCGACGAAGAACCTCCGCCAAGTGAGTCGGCACCTCGTTGGATAAGGCTACCACAGCTAAGGCACGTTGTGACCCGGTGTAGAGTTGCTCCACCAGGGTATACACGGCCTTTAGCTTGGTTACGACACTCTCGTTGAGGTTGGCACTTCTGGAACCTGTTTAATAGAGCAGGACAAGCCGCCGACCAGGGTGAGTTATGAGGCATTAAAATTTTAAACTGAATAAAAGCTGGCGGATGACTTACCGAAGATTGTAGCAACCATTTGAGACACTTGGCGCTTTAAGCCGGAGAGTTCGGCCGTCTTCTCCGACAGGGCCCTCTCCGCCTGATCAGCCCGGTTCACCAATGCGGCCTTTTCTTCGGCCCACGCTTTTCGTCCAGCGTCAAACTCTGTCTTAAGCTTCTCTTGTGAGGCGATGCTGGACACGAACTTGGCATTTGCCTTCCGGGTCTCCATCTCTTGCATCTTCAGCCGGTTCTTAAGATCGGCAAGGTCAGCCTCAAGCTTCTTGCTAACAGCCTGTATAAATGTCCGGGTTATGGCATGAACAGTTACTATACAAATTTCATGTCCCAAGTGTTTTCCAAGGAAAGACACTTGGCACTTGGGGGCTAATGCATGTTCAACGTTTCTATTTACAACGTTCCGGTTCATGCGAGTAAGCCGGAAGATAAGCCCCAAGTGTTTTCCAAGCAAAGACACTTAGCACTTGGGGGCTAATGTGTATAGAAGGTTCTTATCTACAAATTACCGGTTTAATTGGCTAAGCCGGAACTTCAGTCTACAACATATTCAATCCTAAGTCGTTGACTTGAGGGTTAGCATGGTAAAAGTAACTAGGCAGTAAGTAAGAGGACAGAAGGATAATACCTCAGATTTCTGCTGGATCTGGGTCACCATGGCAACCTCTGCGTCCCGGCTCTTGTGCACTTGGTTGACGTAGCCGGAGACGAGCTCTCCAATGCTCAGGTTGGCATAGTCAGTTAGATCCAGACTGACCCGGTGGGGCTGCAGTACTTCCCCCTTGGCAGAGCACTTGGCCAGTGCCGTAGGCCTCCACGGCTCAACAAATTCCGTCCGGGTGATTTCCACGTCCGGGTCATTTGTTGGCTGAGCCGAGCCGGAGGCCTCCGGTTCAGCAGAAGCTTCTACACGTGCCGTGTCGATTGGAGTGGTGGCTTCGGGGGCGGAGGCAGCTGGCGGTTCTTGAACCGTCACCTCCAGTTCAGGCAAATCCGGCTCTCCGGCCGACTTGGTTTTCTTCGCCCTCTTGGTGAGCTTTGCCTGGGCACTGAAAGAACAACAAAGGTTAGTACAAAAAGTATGAGCAAAGATCAGAACAACATGATATGGTTACCATTACCCGGGCATGGTCTTGAAAGTTGGCAGATTCGACTGCATAGAATCACCGGAAGAAGGGGAAGTCTCCTGGTAATTTGAGTCAGAGGAATCAAGCGGTTGGCGTATAACACCCGCAAAAGGATGAAAAGGGTACAATTTTGTGGTCACCTCAGTCCGGCGTTTCCTTGATGCATCAGGTAACCCGGAGGAGAGGTCAGTGTCCTTGTTGGTCCGGGTATGCCGCCGGCTCTCATGAACCTGTCGCTTCAAAATAAATTCAGGATCTTGGTAAGCTAAAGGATGGGAAAAGCTTACTTTCCGGGTTACTCTTCGGGTTTTCAGCCGTGGCAAGGGCTCCGAGTCGGAGGAAAGTATTGTTACCTCTTCAACCACCGGGTTACTGGCTCCGGTGTCCTCCTGTTGATAAACAGCATTGATAAGACGGACAGAGCTAAAACAACAAGTATAACAAGAGCTTACAAGTCTAAGAATTACCTCATACTCGGAGCTGTCACTTAGCTGCAACAGCTCCGAAGCAGTGGGCCTACTTCCCTTCTTACGGGGGTAGCTTTCTTGGCGGCTTTCTTCGCCTTTATGGCCTTCTTGGCCGCGTCATGGTCATACTTGACCCACCAGAACTTGTCGTCAGCCTGAAAAATACAATGATGATTTCTTGAACATCCAGATGAAGGTTATCTATGGTCAAAGACAAAATGTTTAAAGCAGTGGCTTACCGCTGGGGCTGGGTTGGTCTTGCAGAAGGGGCTAACCCGGTCCTCCCGCAGTCTGCCAGGCTCTCGTTCAAGAGAGCCTTGGTCATCTCCTCTGCAACATCTTCTGGAAGATCATTGCGGCTGTTTGTCTGGGGGTCATCCTTTCGTCCTGTGTACTCGCACATTAAGCCGGGGCGACGGCTTAATGGGATCACCCGCCAGGAGATCCAGACCCGGACCAGATCGATTCCGTTGAGACCATTGCCCAAAAGAGCCTTGATCTTGTTTATGGTAGGGAGTAGAGGCTGGCGCTCCGCTTGCGTCAGCTTGTCAGATAGTGGGTGTGTTGACTCCAGACGAGAGGGGCGAAAGCCGGGCAACGGACTTTCATCAGCCGGCGACGTGTCTTGGCAGTAGAACCACGTCAGATTCCAATCTTTGGGGTGGCTTGGCGGCTCCGCGTATGGGAAAAGGCAGTCCCTTCGCCGCTGGATGGAGATGCCACCTAACTCCAGACTTGGCCCATTGGCGCACTCATTCTGATGGTTCAAGTAAAAAAGCTCTCTGAAGAGCAGCAGACTAGGTTCTTCTCCAAGGTAAACCTCGTAGAATACTTGGAAGTTGCAGATGTTGGACACTGAGTTGGGTCCTATGTCCTGAGGCCGCAGGTCGAAGAAGTTTAGAACGTCTCTAAAAAACTTTGAGCCGGGCGGTGCGAAGCCCAGGCTCATATGATCCACAAAAATCACTACCTCCCCGTCCTTTGGCTGTGGTCTCTCTTCTGACGGGTCAGGGGCACGGTAGGACATGACGTCCTTCTTGGGCAGATATCCAGACTTGACAAAATCTACTAGTGTCTCACTGGTGACATTGGACCTCATCCAGTTGCAAGTGATGGAGGCTTTGGGAGCTTTGGGAGGCATGGTGAAAGTCGGCAGTCTATGACAAAAAGGAAAACGTCCGGATTAATTATAAGCCGGAGGAAGTCTACAGTTCAAAGTCAAGGTGGCGGCTTGTGAAGGGGACTAATGGTATATACCTAAGTAGAGCGGGTTATTTAAGCCGCAGGGGTATTAAGAGTAATTTGATTGTCTACGGCCTTATCACAGCTAAGCCGGAGGATTCTACGGAGCATGGTTTTCTTTAAGCCGGAAGGTTCTGTGGTGTGTGGTTTCTTTAAACCGGAAATGTAAACCGCCGTGATTCAACGATTGTAGTTTTTTACTAAGTGTGGTAAAACAGGTTTCACACATTGCAGTAACTATTTTGAATCAAAATGGTCGGGCACAAGAAAAGTTTCTAGACCTAGAAACGGACGTGAGGAAGTTCTTAAGCTCAAACAAGGCTCTTATGCAGTAAAGCGAGGCTTGCTTGGATTTGAGATGAATGCTAAACAGCCGCCGCACTAGTTCTACCCTATGCTAAGATCAAAAAGAGGCAGTAAAATTCAAATCTACTGCGGGCCGCGGGAACTACGAAGAACAGAGGAAGAACTATGAAGCCCTAGTGCGGATCTGCCCTATGGAGTAGCAAGGACTCACCGATGCTGAAGAGCAGCGGAGGTTGCCGCTGTTTGTCTGGACCGAGTCAGGGTGATGCAGCGGCCGAGGTTGACGAAGACCAGGGGCGAGGCGACGGCGGCAGAGTTCGAGCTCGAGTAGAGGAGCAGTGGCGCGAGGAGGAAGAAGGGTGGCGGAGAAGCCCGTCGGGCCGGCCTATTTATAAGGGCGAGCTCATAAGTGGGCGCGAGAATCAAGGAGTCCACGGCGTGGTTATCTCCTCCCGAAATGCCTCGATTTTCGAGATGACAGTAAATGTAAAGATCCGTTGCGGATCTGGCGGAGTAAAAAATGGGCTTAATGGAAGATGACGTCACGGCGGATTATTCGGAGTCCAGAGGATGACGTCATGCCGGGTCATGGTCTTCACACAATTGTAAGCCGGCGATTTTCTGTCGAAGGGATTGAAGATTGACATGAGCCGGCTCAAATCAATCTGGGGCCTAATGTTGAGGATATAGACCTTAGAGTCACCCGCCAGGAGGGGCCGGGTTACTCCAATGGTCATTGCCAGAAGCCCGACGCCAAGCTTAAAGACAGTGGGCCCAAGATGGGCTTAAGACCCGGATATGGCTTAAAGCCCGTAGTTACAATCATTATTATGGTAGAACTTGTAGTGTAAGGCAATAATAGTTGAGAGTCCGAGCCGGACACTCTTATGAGCCGGCCGGGACTCTGAGAGCTGCTGGGCGTCAGCCTCCCTATATAAAGGGACGACCCGGCAGCGGTTTAGAGGAGAGAACAATCTCGACGAAAGCCAGGCATAGCAGTTAAGCTCCCTGGTCGTCGAAACCCTAATCAATACGACCGCAAACTGGACGTAGGCTTTTACCTTCACCGTAAGGGGCCGAACCAGTATAAACCCTCATATTCCTTGTCCCGCTTAACCCCTTCAAGCTTCCTAGTAGCGATGGCTCCATGACTAAGTCCTAGCTCGAGGGCATCTGCCGTGACAATTCCACGACACTACGGGTTCGAGAACTATGTAGACATGACCGAGGCACGTCTCTGGTCAATAACCAATAGCGGGACCTGCATGCCCATATTTGCTCCCACATATTCTACGAAGATCTTTATCGGTCAGACCGCATAACAACATACGTTGTTCCCTTTGTCACCGGTATGTTACTTGCCCGAGATTTGATCGTCGGTATCTCGATACCTAGTTCAATCTCGTTACCGGCAAGTCTCTTTACTCGTTCTGTAACACATCATCCCGCAACTAACTCATTAGTCACAATGCTTGCAAGGCTTATAGTGATGTGCATTACCAAGTGGGCCCAGAGATACCTCTCCGACAATTGGAGTGACAAATCCTAATCTCGAAATACGCCAACCCAACAAATACCTTTGGAGACACCTGTAGAGCACCTTTATAATCACCCATTTACGTTGTGACGTTTGGTAGCACACAAAGTGTTCCTCCGGTAAACGGGAGTTGCATAATCTCATAGTCATAGGAACATGTATAAGTCATGAAGAAAGAAAATAGCAACATACTAAACGATCGAGTGCTAAGCTAACGGAATGCGTCAAGTCAATCACGTCATTCTCCTAATGAGGTGATCTCGTTAATCAAATGACAACTCATGTCTATGGCTAGGAAACATAACCATCTTTGATTAACGAGCTAGTCAAGTAGAGGCATACTAGTGACACTCTGTTTGTCTATGTATTCACACATGTATTATGTTTTCGGTTAATACAATTCTAGCATCAATAATAAACATTTATCATGATATAAGGAAATATATAATACTTTATTATTGCCTCTAGGGAATATTTCCTTCAGTCTCCCACTTGCACTAGAGTCAATAATCTAGTTCACATTGCCATGTGATTTAACATCAATAATTCACATCACCATGTGATTAACACCCATAGTTCACATCTCTATGTGACCAACACTCAAAGGGTTTACTAGAGTCAATAATCTAGTTCACATCGCTATGTGATTATCACCCAAAGAGTACTAAGGTGTGATCATGTTTTGATTGTGAGATAATTTTAGTCAACGGGTCTGTCACATTCAGATCCGTAAGTATATTTGCAAATTTCTATGTCTGCAATGCTCTGCACAGAGCTACTCTAGCTAATTGCTCCCACTTTCAATATGTATCTAGACCGAGACTAAGAGTCATCAAGATTAGTGTCAAAACTTGCATCGACGTAACCCTTTACGACGAACCTTTTGTCACTTCCATAATCGAGAAACATGTCCTTATTCCACTAAGGATAATTTTGACCGCTGTCCAGTAATCTACTCCTAGATCACTATTGTACTCCCTTATCAAAATCAGTGTAGGGTATACAATAGATCTGGTACATAGCATGGCATACTTTATATAACCTATGGCCAAGGCATAGGGAATGACTTTCATTCTCTTTCTATCTTCTGCCGTGGTCGGGTTTTGAGTCTTACTCAATTTCACACCTTGTAACACAGGCAAGAACTCTTTCTTTGACTGTTCTATTTTGAACTAGTTCAAAATCTTGTTAAGGTATGTACTCATTGAAAAAACTCATCAAGCATTTTGATCTATCTCTATAGATCTTGATGCTCAATATGTAAGCAGCTTCACCGAGGTCTTTCTTTTGAAAAACTCCTTTCAAACACTCCTTTATGCTTTGCAGAATAATTCTACATTATTTTCGATCAACAATATGTCATTCACATATACTTATCAGAAATGCTGTAGTGCTCCCACTCACATTCTTGTAAATACAGGCTTCACCGCAAGTCTGTATAACACTATATCCTTTGATCAACTTATCAAAGCGTATATTCCAACTCCGAGATGCTTGCACCAGTCCATAGATGGATCGCTGGAGTTTGCATATTTTGTTAGCATCTTTAGGATTGACAAAACCTTCTGGTTGCATCATATACAACTCTTCTTTAATAAATCCATTAAGGAATGCAGTTTTGTTTATCCATTTGCCAGATTTCATAAAATGCGGCAATTGCTAACATGATTCAGACAGACTTAAGCATAGATACGAGTGAGAAACTCTCATCGTAGTCAACACCTTAAACTTGTCGAAAACCTTTTGCGACAATTCTAGCTTTGTAGATAGTAATACTACTATCAGCGTCCGTCTTCCTCTTGAAGATCCATTTAATCTCAATGGCTCACCGATCATTGGGCAAGTCAATCAAAGTCCATACTTTGTTCTCATACATGGATCTCATCTCAGATTTCATGGCTTCAAGCCATTTTGTGGAATCTGGGCTCACCATCGCTTCTTCATAGTTCGTAGGTTCGTCATGGTCTAGTAACATAACCTCCAGAACAGGATTACCGTCCCACTCTGGTGCGGATCTTACTCTGGTTTAGCTACGAGGTTTGGTAGTAACTTGATCTTAAGTTTCATGATCATCATCATTAACTTCCTCACTAATTGGTGTAGGTGTCTCAGAAACTGGTTTCTGTGATGAACTACTTTCCAATAAGGGAGCAGGTATAGTTACCTCATCAAGTTCTACTTTCCTCCCACTCACTTCTTTTGAGAGAAACTCCTTCTCTAGAAAATTTCCGAATTTAGCAACAAAAGTTTTGCCTTCGGATCTGTGATAGAAGGTGTACCCAACTGTCTCCTTTGGGTATCCTATGAAGACACATTTCTCCGATTTGGGTTTGAGCTTATCAAGATGAAATTTTTTCACATAAGCATCGCAACCCCAAACTTTAAGAAACGACAACTTTGGTTTCTTGCCAAACCACAGTTCATAAGGCGTCGTCTCATCGGATTTTTATGGTGCCCTATTTAACGTGAATGTAGCTGTCTCTAATGCATAACCCCAAAACGATAGTGGTAAATTGGTAAGAGACATCATAGATTGCACTATATCCAATAAAGTACGTTTATGACGTTCGGACACACCATTATGCTGTGGTGTTCCAGGTGGCGTGAGTAGTGAAACTATTTCACATTGTTTTAACTGAAGGCCAAACTCGTAACTAAAATACTCTTCTCCATGATCAGATCGTAGAACTTTATTTTCTTGTTACGATGATTTTTGCTTCACTCTGAAATTATATGAACTTTTCAAATGTTTCAGACTTCTGTTTCATTAAGTAGATATACCCATATCTGCTCAAATCATCTGTGAAGATCAGAAAATAATGATACCTGCTACGAGCCTCAATATTCATCGGACCACATACATCTGTATGTATGATTTCCAACAAATCTGTTGCTCTCTCCATAGTTCCGGAGAACGGTGTTTTAGTCATCTTGCCTATGAGGCACGGTTCGCAAGCATCAAGTGATTCATAATCAAGTGATTCCAAAATCCCATCAGTATGGAGTTTCTTCATGCGCTTTACACCAATATGACCTAAACGGCAGTGCCACAAATAAGTTGCACTATCATTATTAACTTTGCATCTTTTGGCTTCATTATTATGAATATGTGTATCACTACGATCGAGATCCAACAAACCATTTTCGTTGGTGTGTATGACCATAGAAGGTTTTTATTCATGTAAACAGAACAACAATTGTTCTCTAACTTAAATGAATAACCGTATTGCAATAAAGATGATCAAATCATATTCATGCTCAACGAAAACACCAAATAACACTTATTTAGTTTCTACACTAATCCCGAAAGTATAGGGAGTGTGCGATGATGATCATATCAATCTTGGAACTACTTCCAACACACATCGTCACCTCGCCTTTTACTAGTCTCTGTTTATTCTGCAACTCCCGTTTTCGAGTTACTACTCTTTAGCAACTGAACCAGTATCAAATACTGAGGGGTTGCTATAAACACTAGTAAGTACACATCAATAACATGTATATCCAATATACCTTTGTTCACTTTGCCATCCTTCTTATCCACCAAATACTTGGGGCAGTGCCGCCTCCGGTGACCAGTTCCTTTGCAGTAGAAGCACTTAGTCTCAGGCTTAGGTACAGACTTGGGCTTCTTCACTTGAGTAGCAACTTGCTTGCCGTTCTTTTTGAAGTTCCCCTTCTTCCTTTTGCCCTTTTCTTGAAACTAGTGGTCTCGTCAACCATCAACACTTGAAGTGGTCTCGTCAACCATCAACACTTGATGTTTTTTTTGATTTCTACCTTCATCGATTTCAGCATCACGAAGAGCTCGGGAATTACTTTCGTCATCCCTTGCATATTATAGTTCATCACGAAGTTCTACTAACTTGGTGATGGTGACTAGAGAATTCTGTCAATCACTATTTTATCTGGAAGATTAACTCCCACTTGATTCAAGCGATTGTAGTACCGAGACAATCTGAGCACATGCTCACTAGTTGAGCGATTCTCCTCCATCTTTTAGCTATAGAACTTGTTGGAGACTTCATATCTCTCAACTCGGGTATTTGCTTGAAATATTAACTTCAACTCCTGGAACATCTTATATGGTCCATGACGTTCAAAACGTCTTTGAAGTCCCGATTCTAAGCCGTTAAGCATGGTGCACTAAACTATCAAGTAGTCATCATATTGAGCTAGCCAAACGTTCATAACGTCTGCATCTGCTCCTGCAATAGGTCTGTCACCTAGCGGTGCATAATTTTTCTGTGCAGCAATGAGGATAATCCTCAGATCACGGATCCAATCCGCATCTTTGCTACTAACATCTTTCAACATAATTTTTCTCTAGGAACATATCAAAAATAAACATAGGGAAGCAACAACGCGAGCTATTGATCTACAACATAATTTGCAAAATACTATCAAGACTAAGTTCATAATAAATTTAAGTTCAATTAATCATATTACTTAAGAACTCCCACTTAGATAGACATCCCTCTAATCCTCTAAGTGATCACGTGATCCATATCAACTAAACCATGTCCGATCATCACGTGAGATGGAGTAGTTTCAATGGTGAACATCACTATGTTGATCATATCTACTATATGATTCACGCTCGACCTTTCGGTCTCCGTGTTCCGAGGCCATATCTGTTATATGCTAGGCTCGTCAAGTTTAACCTGAGTATTCCGCGTGTGCAACTGTTTTGCACCCGTTGTATTTGAACGTAGAGCCTATCACACCCGATCATCACGTGGTGTCTCAGCACGAAGAACTTTCGCAACGGTGCATACTCAGGGAGAACACTTATACTTTGATAATTTAGTGAAGGATCATCTTATAATGCTACCGTCAAACAAAGCAAGATAAGATGCATAAAGGATTAACATCACATGCAATCAATATAAGTGATATGATATGGCCATCATCATCTTGTGCTTGTGATCTCCATCTCCGAAGCACCGTGCTTGTGATCTCCATCTCCAAAGCACCGTCATGATCACCATCGTCACCGGCGCGACACCTTGATCTCCATCGTAGCATCGTTGTCGTCTCGCCAACTTATTGCTTTTACGACTATCGCTACCGCTTAGTGATAAAGTAAAACTATTACATGGCGATTGCATCTCATACAATAAAGCGACAACCATATGGCTCCTGCCAGTTGCCGATAACTCGGTTACAAAACATGATCATCTCATACAACACATTATATCACATCATGTCTTGACCATATCACATCACAACATGCCCTGCAAAAACAAGTTAGACGTCCTCTACTTTGTTGTTGCATATTTTACGTGGCTGCTACGGGCTTAGCAAGAACCGTTCTTACCTACGCATCAAAACCACAACGATAGTTTGTCAAGTTGGTGTTGTTTTAACCTTCGCAAGGACCGGGCGTAGCCACACTCGGTTCAACTAAAGTGAGAGAGAGAGACACCCGCCGGTCACCTTTAAGCAACGAGTGCTCCGAACGGTGAAACCAGTCTCGCGTAAGCGTACGCGTAATGTCGGTCCGGGCCGCTTCATCTCACAATACCGCTGAACCAAAGTATGACATGCTGGTAAGCAGTATGACTTATATCGCCCACAACTCACTTGTGTTCTACTTGTGCATAGCATCAACGCATAAAACCAGGCTCGGATGCCACTGTTGGGGAAGTAGTAATTTCAAAAAAATTCCTACGCACACGCAAGATCATGGTGATGCATAGCAAAGAGAGGGGAGAGTGTTGTCCACGTACCCTCGTAGACCGAAAGCGGAAGCGTTATCACAACGCGGTTGATATAGTCGTACGTCTTCATGATCCGACCGATCAAGTACCGAACGTACGGCACCTCCGAGTTCTACACACGTTCAGCTCGATGACGTCCCTCGAACTCCGATCCAGCCGAGTGTTGAGGGAGAGTTTCGTCAGCACGATGGCGTGGTGACGATGATGATGTTCCACCGACGCAGGGCTTCGCCTAAGCTCCGCAACAGTATTATCGAGGTGTAATATGGTGGAGGGGGGCACCGCACACGGCTAAGAGATCTGAAGGATCAATTGTTGTGTCTCTGGGGTGCCCCCCTGCCTCCGTATATAAAGGAGCAAGGGGGAGGCAGCCGGCCAAGGGGAGAGGCACGCCAAAGGGGGGAGTCCTACTCCCACCGGGAGTAGGACTCCTCCTTTCCTTGTGGGAGTAGGAGAAGGGAAGGGGGAAGGAGAAAGAAGGAAGGGGGCGCCCCCCCTTCCCTAGTCCAATTCGGACCAGATCATGGGGAGGGGCGCGGCCACCTTTTGAGGCCTTTCTCTCCTTTCCCGTATGGCCCTTTAAGGCCCAATACGAATTCCCGTAACTCTCCAGTACTCCGAAAAATATCCGAATCACTCGGAACCTTTCCGAAGTCCCAATATAGTCGTCCAATATATCGATCTTTACGTCTCGGCCATTTCGAGACTCCTCGTCATATCCCCGATCTCATCCGGGACTCCGAACTCTTTCGGTACATCAAAACTCAATAAAACTGTCATCGTAACATTAAGCGTGCGGACCCTACGGGTTCGAGAACTATGTAGACATGACCGAGACACGTCTCCGGTCAATAACCAATAGCGGGACCTGGATGACCATATTGGCTCCCACATATTCTACGAAGATCTTTATCGGTCAGACCGCATAAGAACATACGTTGTTCCCTTTGTCACCGGTATGTTACTTGCCCGAGATTTGATCGTCGGTATCTCGATACCTAGTTCAATCTCGTTACCGGCAAGTCTCTTTACTCGTTCCGTAACACATCATCCCGCAACTAACTCATTAGTCACAATGCTTGCAAGGCTTATAGTGATGTGCATTACCGAGTGGGCCCAGAGATACCTCTCCGACAATTGGAGTGACAAATCCTAATCTCGAAATACGCCAACCCAACAAGTACCTTTGGAGACACCTGTAGAGCACCTTTATAATCACCCATTTACGTTGTGACGTTTGGTAGCACACAAAGTGTTCCTCCGGTAAACGGGAGTTGCATAATCTCATGGTCATAGGAACATGTATAAGTCATGAAGAAAGCAAATAGCAACGTACTAAACGATCGAGTGCTAAGCTAACGGAATGGGTCAAGTCAATCACGTCATTCTCCTAATGAGGTGATCTCGTTAATCAAATGACAACTCATGTCTATGGCTAGGAAACATAACCATCTTTGATTAACGAGCTAGTCAAGTAGAGGCATACTAGTGACACTCTGTTTGTCTATGTATTCACACATGTATTATGTTTCCGGTTAATACAATTCTAGCATGAATAATAAACATTTATCATGATATAGGGAAATATATAATACTTTATTATTGCCTCTAGGGCATATTTCCTTCACAAAGTTCAACCACCAAAGAGCAAGAGAGAACAAAAAGCAACACACTCTCTCGAAGCCTATGATCTATACATTTTCTCCCCCTTTGGCAACAAGTTACCAAAAAGTTCATAAAAATGCATAGTGCTAGATCGACACTTAGGCTTGATCTTCAGGTGGTGGTGTAGACAGAACTCCAATAATGAAGGCATAAGTCGATGTAGAAGGTGCTGGAGGAGTAGATGCTGGAGCTGGTGGCACTGAAGCTGTAGCTGGTGCAGATGAAGTTGCTCTGGTGTCTTTGACAGGCATAGCAGCAGACCTCTGTCCTCGGGGCACTCTGGCAAAAGCATCAGTGGTTGTCTTGCCCTTCTTCTCCTGCACTTCCTCCTGAAGTTGCTCAACAACAGACTGTATCTCAGTGACCTTCACATCTAAGTCATAGAACTTCTGCTCCATGATCCTCTCCAAGCTCTCCTAGTTTTGAGTCAGGGTGGCCAGCCCTTCTCAATTCTCAGAGTGGAGGCAATCAAGTAGCCAAGCTGATCTTGCTTGCTCTTCAAAAGATACTGAGATGCCTCATCCATGGTTGGCTTCTTTGTAGCCTTCTCAATCTTTGCCTTCTCCCTCTTTGCTTGTGCTTGCACAGAAGATGGTTCATTTTCATCCATCACAACAGTGTTATCCTCAAAGTCTGGGTAGATGGGCAGGTGCTCCTTGTCCAAGAGATATGTGCCAGTGCCAATCTTGGAGTTGATCAGCTCCTTAATCTTTGGGGCATACCCACAACTCCTCTTCTGATTTGTAGTTGTCCTCTTTATGGTTTCCACAATTAGGCCATGACCTTGAACTTTTGTGGGACATAAAAAATGTGCAGCAAATTGATGGAGTGATCATTCTGTGATATCCTGACTTTGGCAAAAGAGTGTGCCTGAGGATCCAGTTGATTGTGGGTAGTCCTGACAGCAAGTGTTTCACAGATCCTAGCTGGTGAGTCTCAAGATCTACATCAGGAATCTCCTTGTACATGCTAGCCATGGAGTTGTGATCCTTCTTCTTCTTGGCATAGACATCCAAGTCATCTTCTTGTTCTTCTGGGGCATTGATCAACTGAGCCCATTCTGCAACTGTTGACTGGTACCTAGTGCCTTCAGACATCCAGATAATCTTTCCATCTGGGTAGAAGTGAGCTATGGAGTAGAACTGCATGATAAGCTCATCATTCCACTTTGTGAGCTTCTGAGCCACAAACTCATCAAATCCACAAGCCTTGAAACTGTCATATACTCTAGGATAGTGTTCTTCCTTCTCCTTGATGTACTCCCAGTTGACCCATCTCATGTCACACACTATTGGCTTCTTGTCAAGCAGAATTGTCTCATAGAAGTCCTGCTGTTCCTTGGTATGGAACCTGTAATCCACAGCAGTTCTTCGTCTGGTGGCATATGGATCTGACTCTCTCCATAGCCTCAATCTTGAATCCTTCCTTATCTTCATGTTCTCAGCTATTGGATGAACATCATTGTGATCTGGAATTTTTTGGCTTCAGCTTCCTCAAGACATGTGACTCATCATCTTCTTCTTCTATAGCAGCTTCAGGCACTGGGGCCTTGTTCTTCTCTCCAGCTGGAATGTTCCTGGTGCTCCTCTTGGGTGCAGTTTTGGATTTTGGAGCAGCTGGCTTGGGAGCTTCTTTGGGCTTAGATGGAGCAGCCCCTAATCTTATGGCATCTCCCATAAGCTTGTGTGCCTTAGGTGCTGGTGCAGCAACCTCTTCCTCTTCATCTTCCATCATTGAGGGCTTCCCAATTACTCTGGCCATGGTCTTCTTGACCCTTTCTTTTCTTTTCTTGCCATCTCCAGTTTCTTCAGCAATAGTTTTTGAGGCTTCAACAGTTGAAGCTCTGGCTTTGGACATTGGAACTCTTCTTGCTGCCATTTTTGTTTTCAGACCTGGCTTTAGTGGAGCTGTTGTGCCAACTTCTTTCTTCAGCACTTTCCTCTTTGAGGTAGCTTCTTCCTCCTCAGCCACATAGTCCTCATCCTCTGAATCTGAGGTTCTTTTCTTGTTGGCTCTCGTGGCAGCCTTTGGCAAGTTGCTGGGTGTGCTCCTGCTTCCATCATCTGAGCTGCTAGAGGGACTAGTTCCCTCACTCATGTGAACCTGCTCCTCAGACTTGTTCTGACTGTCACTCTGATCTGAGATGATGCAAACACTGACAGCTGACCCTCTGAATAGTTTATAGATGAGGTAGAGTGGATGAGCATCACAAAGTGTAGAGGTTTTTGCAAAAGAATGAATCAAAAACTTAGTTTTAGTCTTCCACAGAAAGCATTTCGGATCTACCGATTTGAAATCTCGGTGATACCGAAGCAGCTGTTGGAACCTAAACTAGTGAACTCGGTCAGACTGAGTCACAGTTCGGTGGCACCGAGACTGCTAGGGCTTCACAAAGACTTGAACTCGGTCACACCGATTTGCAATTCTCGGTCAGACCGAGAATCACATGTGCAATGGCCTGAGCCAAATCGGTGGAACCGATTTCAACAATTCGGTCGGTCCGAGATGGTTTCGGCGGAAACCTAACCCTAAATTTTCAATCCAAAACTTATCTACGGAGTGTTTTCATTGGATAGAGTGATCTCAATCATGGCAAGGTACATGGAAAAACAATGTGCTGGGGAATCGGAAAGAGATCAGCACAAGGATCATCTCCATACCCTAGTGCGGCGATGGACTTGCTACGGGGGCAACGGTGGAGACGATCCCGTTGACGGCGGCGGAGACCAGCGACTGGAGGCGGCTGGCGATGAGGAGGACGATCCAGAGACCCACGGAGGCAGAGCAGGCTGAGCGCGGGCGAAGAGGTTCGGAAAGTTTTCCAAATTTTGGCCCATGGGAATATATAGCCTGACCCTGTCAGTGTGACCGAGTGGAACAACTCGGTGGCACCAAGATTCATAACTGCAAGCAGTTACTGAAACTCGGTGTGACCGAAAGGTTCAAATCGGTTGCACCGAGATTGAAAACCTAGATCGACTTAGTGATCTCGGTATGACCGAAATGGATGAATCGGTCAGACCGAAACGCACAAAGAAGTTTTGGAAGTTTAACTCTATGACGAATCGGGGACTCCGAGTGCTCCTCACACAGAGTGGTTCGAATCTGACTTGATCAAACTTTGTGATGTAGCATGAATAGAGTTTGAGACAAGAAGAGCATAGATAGCTAGAGAAGGTTCTTAGGCATTCTTGTCCATCCACTTGGCAAAAGAAAAAAGGAGCCAAACAATCAAAACAACAGGTGGATGTCCTCGAATGAGTAAGTTATGCAACCAACATGCTCACACAATAAAATGGCAAATGAAATATGTGGCAAAGCATGCACAACCAATTCTAGCATCTATTAAGCAATTGGCGATGACTAGGTCATCTATATATATGAGTATATTGACTTAGGAGTCCAATGAGAACATTTGATCATAGGTCATACTCATCGTTCAACCACAAGTGGGGTTACCACTTTTACATAAAGCGTTGTTGTGTTCACACCATTAGAGTCGCTTTAGCTCAATTCTTAGAGTAAAGCTCCCCCTAGATGTGAGATCCCCCCTAAGAGGGATGAACTAACCTTGGGTTTTGTCGATGATGACTTCATGTAGGTGTTGAAGATGTAGATGCTCAATGTTGATGTAGATCATTTGGAGCAATCCTTTGGAGTGAGTTGCAGTTTCAATACCTACGCGGGTTAGTCCCACAAGGAACAAACAAGGAATATCCATAGACATAGAGTGATGCATACACAAGATGATGTCTATGAAAGCATTTGGTTACCTTGTCCCTTGCCTTACCAACAAGAGGGTTTGTGACTCCTTGAACTAGTGCAAGATGTGGAGGTTGATTGCACTTGTTCTTGCCAAAATGATAAGAGTGAAGTATGTTGGCGGAGTCACTCTCAAGAACTCTCTAGTTCTTCTTCTTTGGGATCCACACCATCTTGGTGGGAATCCTCGGAGTTGTAGTCGTACTTGATGAAGTGGAACTTGATGTAGTCTTGGGAACCCACTTGACCAAGGCCTTAGGAGCTTCTTCAAATGCATAAATTTCTTCTTGAAGCTTGTCCTTGCCTTTTTCCTTGTGGTCTTGTGGTGGAAGATCATCTTGAGCTTGTGTCCCTTTGAAAGAAGTAGGATCATACTTCTCTTGTTGAGGAACAAACTTTGTCTTGGGGTATTGATCTTCTTCCCACTCAACTCCGTTGGAATTGAACTTTCGTTCAAAACCAACACCTTGGTTCTTCCGGTGCCTTCCTTGCTTGCGTACAATTTCCTCGAATTGCTTACTCCCGGCAAGGCTCTTGTAGACACCTTTCTCTATAATTCCCTTCAATAAGCTATTTTCTTGCTCAAGTGTAACTTGGCTAAGAGAATCATTAGTGGAATCAAGAGAGATACTAGAAGCAACAACATTGGATTTAGCATGATTATTGTTACTACTGGAGGAAGAATCTTTCTTGTTCTTGTTACTAGACTTGACTTGAGGCATGTAAGTGGATAAGAGTAAACGCTTGGCAATGTAAGAAGAACTTCTCTTGCGAAGATCATCATTGATTGCCTTTAAGAACTCATGCTCTTGCTCAGGGTTGAGCTTTTCAAAACGTAATTTCTCATGAGTCCTTAAAAGTTCTTGATGATCCCCTAAGATAGTTTCATGAGCTAACTTAAGAGTGTTTAGTTCTTTAGTTAGAGACTCAATCTTCTCCTTATCATTGTCATTCATTTTATCTTGATTATCATGATTAATTGACGTTTCATCATAGTATTCATCACTAGAGTTGTCAACAAGTAAATCATCATCACCTAACAAGTCATCTTCATCACTATTGAAATCAACATACTCGGGGTGTGATACCTTTGGACCTTTGGCCACGAAGCATCTTCCAATTCCTTCATTTGGTGAATCAAATATGTCGCAGGAGGTTGTTGACACAAGTGCTAGACCGGCAACACCTTCATCTTGAGTATATTCAGAGTCGGAGTGATAGCTTCTCTCGGAGTGATTGTCGGAGTCGGAGCCGGATAACCATTCACCAACATGAGCTTGATGTCTTCGTTTTGTGTAGCTCCTTGATGACTTGTCCTTCCTTTTCGAATCCTTGCTTCTCCGTGAGGGTCTTCGTTCATCACGATCATCCCTACTCCTTCTCCCTCTTGATGGTGATTCTTCTCTTCTACTTCTTCTTTTGGGAGAATCTTCTCTTCTTTTGTAGGGGGCCGTACACTCATTTGAGTAGTGTCCGGGTTTTCCACAATTGTAGCAATTTCGCTCTCGACTAGAAGATCTTTTGTCATTGTAGGACCTTGACTTGGAACTTCTCTCTTTGCTTCTACTCTTGTAGAACTTGTTAAAGTTCTTCACCATTAGGCTCAATTCTTCATTGAAGGTTGTTTTCTCACTTGATGATGTGGGAGCTTCACATGAGGCTTTGTAAGCACCACTTGACTTGTTATGGAGCTCCTCCTTATCCTTGAGTGACATCTCATGAGCAACGATTCTTCCAATGACTTCCGTTGGCTTGAGATCTTTGTAATTGGGCATCATTTGGATCAATGTGCACACGGTATCATATTTTCCATCCAAGGCTCTTAGGATCTTCTTGATGATGAATCTGTCGGTCATCTCTTCACTTCCTAAGCGGGCGATCTCATTTGTGATAAGAGCAAGCCTAGAGTACATTTCAGTGACACCTTCACCATCCTTCATTTTGAACTTGTCAAGTTGACTCTGAAGCACGTCCAACTTGGATTCCTTGACGGAGTCGGTACCTTCGTGCATATCAATCAAAGTATCCCAAATTTCCTTTGCATTCTCAAGACGGCTGATTTTGTTGAATTCTTCGGGGCACAATCCGTTGAAGAGGATATCACAAGCTTGCGCATTGTATTGCAGCATCTTCAACTCTTCCACGGTAGCTTCACGGTTCGGTTCTTTCCCATCGAAGAATTCACCTTGCAAGCCAATACACACAATAGCCCAAACGACGGGGTTATGTGCAAGAATATGCATTTTCATCTTATGCTTCCAACTAGCAAAATTAGTACCATCAAAGTAAGGACCTCTACGGTGGTAATTTCCCTCGCTAGACGCCATACTCTCCTAGGTTGTGAAACCAAGGCTATGACCACCAAAAGCTATGGAAATCAAAGCAAATGGAGACCAAAGCTCTGATACCACTTGTAGGATCGAAAGTATGTCTAGAGGGGGGGTGATTAGACTACTTGACCAAATAAAAATCTAGCCTTTTCCCAATTTTAGTTCTTGTCAGATTTAGCAACTTTAGAACAAGTCAAGCAATCTTAACACAATTCAAGCAAGCATGCAACGAGTATATGAGCAGCGGAAAGTAAAGCATGCAACTTGCAAGAATGTAAAGGGAAGGGTTTGGAGGATTCAAACGCAATTGGAGACACGGATGTTTTTGTCGTGGTTCTGATAGGTGGTGCTATCGTACATCCACGTTGATGGAGACTTCAACCCACGAAGGGTAACGGTTGCGCGTGTCCACGGAGGGCTCCACCCACGAAGGGTCCACGAAGAAGCAACCTTGTCTATCCCACCATGGCCGCCGCCCACGAAGGACTTGCCTGACTAGCGATAGATCTTCATGAAGTAGGCGATCTCCTTGCCCTTACAAACTCCTTGGTTCCACTCCACAATCTTGTCGGAGGCTCCCAAGTGACACCTAGCCAATCTAGGAGACACCACTCTCCAAGAAGTAACAAATGGTGTGTTGATGATGAACTCCTTGCTCTTGTGCTTCAAATGATAGTCTCCCCAACACTCAACTCTCTCTCACAGGATTTGGATTTGGTGGAAAGAAGATTTGAGTGGAAAGCAACTTGGGGAAGGCTAGAGATCAAGATTTATGTGGTTGGAATGGAATATCTTGACCTCAACACAAGTGTAGGTGGTTCTCTTTCAGAAAATGTATATTGGAAGTGTAGGCATGTTCTGATGGCTCTCTCCACGAATGAAGAGGAGGTGGAGGGGTATATATAGCCTCCACACAAAATCTAACCGTTACACACAACTTGCCAAACTCGGTGGGACTGAATTGTTAAACTCGGTCGGACCGATTGAGCAAATCCAGTGACCGTTAGGATTTTCGGTGGGACCGACATGCAACTCGGTAGGACCGATATGGTTAGGGTCAGGGCATAATGTAATCTCGGTGAGACCGATTACACAAACTCGGTGAGACCAATTTTTGTAGTAAGTTAACCAGAGAGTTGGTCAGGTAAACTCGGTGGGACCGATTCGCTCATTTCGGTGAGATCGAAATGTTACAAAAGGGAAACAGAGAGTTTACATTGCAATCTCGGTGGGACCGATCGCTCATCTCGGTAGGACCGAAACGTTACGAAGGGAAACAGAGAGATTACAATCCCATCTCGGTGAGACCGATTTGCCTAGGGTTTGTGGCAGTGGCTATGACATCTGAACTCGGTGGCGCCGGATGGAAAGAATCCGTGGGGCCGAGTTTGACTTTTGGTTTAGGTCATATGTGGAAGTGAGAAAGTGGTTGAGGGCTTTGGAGCATATCACTAAGCACTTTCAGCAAGCAAGCCATTAAGCACCACCTCATCCCTCCTTGATAGTATTGGCTTTTCCTATAGACTCAATGTGATCTTGGATCACTAAAATAGAAAATGTAGAGTCTTGAGCTTTAAGCTTGAGCCAATCCCTTTGTCTTTAGCATTTTGGGGGGTCCACTTTTCTCATCCATGCCATGCCAATCATTGAGCTTTCCTGAAATATTAGTCTTGAAATAGTGTTAGCTCAATGAGCTATATGTTGTTAGGAATTACCAAAACCACCTAGCGATAGTTGCACTTTCAGTTGCGCATGCTACTCTTGCAAGCTGCGACTGTCCGTTTGAGCAAGCTCGATGCCATGCCTGTGCTGCCGCCGCTGGCTCCCACGCAGGCTACACCCAGGGTTGGATCTTCATCTTCTTGTCCTTCCGTTCGCTTGAAGCCCGGCGACCGCCCTCCAACGAGGGCGCGAGGAAGTGCTGTGTCGGTCTGTCCAGTGGCGGCTAGGTTAGGAGCGAACCAGACTGGAGGATGGAGCGGATGAATTGGGATTTTTCCTACTATCGATCGATATGGGAGGCGCTCGTTTGGGCCACGAGCATGCTATAGGGCCTGCCTTGCACTTATGTTATTGGCTATCCAAATTGAAACATTTTTCTTCATTTTATACATTGCCTGCTCGTGCGTTGGGACGAACAAAACTAGCCTGGACCAACCTGGACGACTCAAACTAGGTGCACACTTTCGAGCCACCCGAGGCGGCCGCCCATACCAGCCCCTATGGTGGCGTCGCCCCTTTTTGCATGTATGATAGTGGTAGTGAAAAATATTCCAGTGGCGCTTTTGATTTACCCACAGAATGGTTGAATTGCCTGTTTCTATGAACTGAGTTCGCCAATAATGTGAAGGATGCCAGTCTTTTCATCCTATTGTAGATTGCTTAGATCTTGATATGCCAAAAGTAATCGCATGAAATATACAGTAAAGGCCAGTGTGATGTGTGTGGTTACAACTAGTCTGACTACACGTCCTCATATAACATATCAAGGACGCACCATCTTACCAGATTAACCATTCGACTTACCAATGCAGTGTGGGAAGAAAGAAGTATTGGGACTGCGTATCCAAGCAATTGATGCCATGGACTCCTTCGTACAACCTTGTAAGTGAAAAAGAAGTTGCAGTGTGCCTGTACAAAGAACTAGCGTAAGTTCAGTTACCTGCTTCTCGGAATTTTAGTTAGCCACTTATTGCAAAATTGTTCAATTACGTTGCTTGGCTTAATTTAGTTTGCTACTGATTACATAATGCCACAACCTGTTATCCTATTACAGACTGCACCTATCTATGTGTTTGATACTTACTATTAAGAATTACCTGTTTGCCTGAACTTAAATAGCTACTTGTTTGTTTAACTGCTTTGCTGCTGCAACAACGGGTTACAATGATGTTAATAACTACTTTTCAGCATTGAATTGAAACTCTTTAATTCCTTGTTTGTTTAACTGGTTTGCTGTTATAACTCCCAGTTGAGATGTTTTGCTAACTTCAACTTTTCCGAGTCCAATCGGAACTTTAATGGCAAAAGAGGTTAGCCCAAGATCAAAGAGCGAAGTCCCCATGGACGTTGTATCATCCCACAGCAGTGGCACCGGCCCAATCGTGCATTATGAATTGCCAACTGCTGATGCTCTAGAGGCTAAACTAGTGGTAGAAACTAATTCTGCTTCTGCACTTAGAGATGAAGTTGACATGTTGAGGAAGCAAACAGCACAATCAGTAGCAGTACTCAAGACAACCATTAAATATTTGGTGGATTTCAAAACGAAGCAAGCTGAGACTGACCACATTGTTAAGGTCCTGAAGGAAAAAAGGAAATTAAATTCCCACGTGGTAAATCATAGGTGAAATGTTCTTTCCATCGTTGAATAACCTTTGTGTTGTTTGTTCATGTAATCAATGAAACCATTTGTTTTAGAGATCATGTAATAATTGTTTTTTTTTTGTTTTTTGGTTTGTAATTTTATTTGAGCACAAGTCTGTATTAATTTATATGACTCGGAGACATTTCATTTTGATTGCTATGCCTGACCTACAAATATGCCAATCGGGCTGAATGTGCATTCAGCAATAATAGTAGTATAGATTGACCATAAGTGGCACGCATCGGAAAGGGCCAAGATGTTGTAGTAGCTTGGCTAAAAAAAGGATGTTGTTGTAGCAAAGAAAAGTACAGCGGCCTGGCTTATGTATGTTAGTTGATATTATTGATCCATATACTCTATAAGTTTTTATATGTCTGTTAGTTCTGTACATTCTTGATTGATTCACTCAGTATTTGAATCTTGATACATTGCTTGTGTACATATCTAAATGGGAGTATACATTATGCTGCGTGTGACATTTGAGTTGGACATGAAGTGTTCCAAATATTCGAATTCACCTTAAACTGGATTCTAGCTTCTGAATTTGAGTATCGTCATTTGTAAACCATATTCATATATGACAGTGGAATACAACTTTGTCGTCCTTTTGAAGATATATAAAAACACATAGAATGATTCATAAAGATTCGTATAGGAATACAAAATGGATTCGAATTTAGTTGCCAGGGTAAACGTGGATGCTTATTGTCCCAAAATTCGAAAGAAGCGGCAAAATGTCCACTCCCATGTCGGCTGCCCGAAGCCAAGTGTTTGGGAGATGGAAATTACTGTCTACCCATTACACGGACAATCCATCGGCCCGATTTCTACTGCTCTAAATAGGGGTAGGATAGTAACTTCAATAAGACGTGACACGACCGCCTCTGAGCCCATTCTGACATGGTGGGCGCCAAACATGGGCGGAAAAACACATTTGGTTCAAGCTAGTCCGAAAGACCTCTGTTTCTCCCTCCATTTTCCCATTCATACACGGTGGGCGGCAAAACAAACTCGACTCGGCCAAAATCGATGTAGGCAAATATTTTCAATAGGGGCAGGTTTGTAACTTCACTCAGACGTGAAACAACCGCCCTACCTGTCAGCCCCGTTCATACACCGTGGGCGCCAACCATGGGCGCCAACCACCCTCTCCTCGCCCGAAATCGCTCTGGGCAAATATTGGCGAGATGCGAGATTACCGTCGTATCCCCAACCGACGAGACGTCCAAATTTTAAACGGGGGCTAAGTTCATAACTTTCCCATATTTCAGACAGGCATGTCCCAAAAACAAGGTTCCCCGTACCTCTCCCTCCATTTTCCCATTCGTACACCATCCGCGCTAGAACACCATCCCCACACCAGCCTCCGTCCGCCACCCCATCCATCACCGCCGTCCTCCACCACATCCATCGTTGCCGTCCTCCACCACATCCATCGCCACCGTCCTCCACCATGCCGGAGCGCCTACCATGACCGCGTCGCCCACTGCTAGAGATGGACGTTTCTCATCCATGGCGACGGACCAAGAGCCTTGCATCACGTCCTCTCGCTTCATCGGCGCCGTCGTCCTCTTTGCCGGGGCCGCTCACACGACCTTCTCTTCCACCGCAATGGGACTTATCCCCCGATGCACCCGTCTACTGTCGCAGATCTGCTTCAACGCCACCGACAGCCAACGCACCCCCGATGCCTACACGGCGCGGCAAGAGAGGTGGTACTTCATATCTCCTCAACTTTTTGATCTCAACCAGAAAATAGATCTTAACTTGGTTACTCTACTTTCTTTTCAGCTCTTAGAATTTAGTTCTTAGTTCGAAGCAAACAATGGCTGCTAAATATCATTTCTCCGGTTTCCCCCTTTTATGATCACTATACGATCAGAATACGTGCTTCGTGTCATAATAGCACTGCTCGACCCATCAAGCTAAACAAGCTTAGTTGTTCAAATAAGAATATGATATTATTAAAACAGATTTGTTTAATTGGTCAGCTAAATGTTCCTAAATTAGTTTCGAAAATGCATGTTCGCCACTCGGGTGTGTATCTCCACAGGGTGCCCACGGTGGGCCGGCCCACCCTGGGATTTTGGGTCGTCTCAGGCCCCGATTCCCCTCTGTTCTGCTGCGTGCTTCCGATCTCTACTCGCCCCCAGCCGCCTGCCTCGCCGGCGACTTGCCGTCCCCGGATGGCATGACTCTAGGAGGAGACGCCGGACTAACAGGAGGTCAGGAGCCGCTCACCCAACAGCGTCACCGCTGCCCGTCGGGCGCGCCGCCGTGCCTACCTTCCCAGTCCGTTCAGGGCTCAGGCGTGCAGCACCCACTAAGCCAACCCGATTTATCCTGAGATAAGTCCTCAACACTCAGCAGCCACTCCTCATCACCCATTTTCTAATTGATTCATTACTCATTAGGCAGGACTGTCATTAGGGTTTGTTGTGTGCTCAGTGCTACCTACACTTAATGGTTCAGATATATTTCGGTAATCTTTAGTACCTGTAAAGTTCACAGGGTTTTCAAAATTCTGGCCCTAGGAACAGACACTAGTCATTTTGGATTGTTGGTCGTAGTGACATTGACCCAGATTACTACTGCAAGCCAGGTTTGTTGAAAATTTTACTTGTCTTTCTTAATCATTCGATATAATATCCAATTATTCACGTCGATTAGTTGCAAACAATAAGTGCTAGACAAACTTCTTGATTTAGATTTTGGACGGTCTCTTACTGTAGTTACAATTCGGCATACTTGTCCTAGTGAGCTCACAAGTAAATGATTGATTCACTACATCTATGTTTGCCTTGTCATATTTGTTGTCAATATTCTTTTAGGGTGGACCACCCTGTTTCTAAATACTGCAACCGTAGACATGAGTGAATAGTATTTCTCTATGTGATCGCTTCCATCATGTGTGGGCAACGAACACTGCATTGTATAGAAAGAAAGTGTCATTTCTAGCTTTTACATAGGCTTCGATCTTTTACATGGAATACAATCTGCCTACTTGCTTTGTGTCGCACTACCAACACTCCACCCTTGAAGCTAAACATTATGCCACTCATAATTCCTTAGTTTATTTGTTCAAATACGAATTTCATATGATTCTAATGTTCCTACTTCAGTTTTGAAATGTGTGTCTGCCTGTTATAGAGACATAAGGGGTTTGTATTTCTGTGTGTGGTCTGGTCAGCACGGTTGGGGGTGAACTTCGCATATGTAGGGGTTTATAGGGAGAAACTCTTCGAGTTGAATCCGCAATGCATTCCATAGATAATCTGACTACTTTTTATGTTTTCATGAATCTTAGATTCTAAACAGCATCATAATGATTATGATCTTGCGCGCATGAAAAGAATAAAGCAGAACAATGCCATGGCTGTCAAACTTGGCATTAAGGGACTAAAATCAAGTCTGGATGCAATGCAATGCAGACACTCTCCACCTACAGATTCATGCTCAGACTATGATCCTAACAGTGATTCTGAGCTAGAGGGAGACCTAAGTCAATGTAGCTCCCTAGTGGAGGAGTCAGAGGAAGATGCCCTATCTTATTCACCCATCAAGTTGCTTGCTCTAACTTTCCAAGGTTATATTTGTCGCACATATCTTGCAACTGATGCTTTGCATTGCTTCTAGTTTGTTGAACTGCCATTAGCTTAGTTTACACATCGTGTATGTGAATACGGCCTGCCTATCCATTTTCAGTACATATTCCATCTATCATCATACCATATTTATCCATTCAAATGTTGTTCTTGTGTATCAGACGTTCAAAAGGAAGAGGGCGATTGCTAATCGTGGAGGAGCACAAGCAAAGTATTTGGAAAAGGTACTGGCACTTGATAAATCTAATAGCCCATTAGGTGTAGTTGCAATATCACCTAACCCACAAAATACCCCAACTCTAGCAGACTCTAGCCCTACTACACTGGTCATTTCTCATGCCCCAACTCAGCAGACCCCAACTGTAGCAAACATTATGATTATGCCAGTTGACATAGCACCAGCTCTACAACCCAAAACCCCCATTCCAGCAAAGAGTACATCAAATCCAGTTGCCAAATCCCTTTTCGAACCGGAGAGAGCCACAATTGCAGCAAATAGGACCCCTGTTCCATTTCTTCCCAGTTTGGAAGACAAAGCTTATATTGTTGTCAGGGACTTTGTGCGCATCCTTCCTTCATGGAAAGATTATACCGTAGACACAAAACAATTTCCAGTCTTCCTCCGCAACTTACGCGTAAGTAATGTACTAATGTTATTCATGGTCATTACTGCATATCTTTCTGCTGACAGAAGACACAAGATTTCATTCTTTTAAATAGGCGAGGACCAAACTGGATTGTGAAGACGAGCAAGGGTTGGTTGTGCTTTTCAAGCACTCATTGATGAAGTATCGTTCCTACCTGAGGCAAGCGCACTTCGATGGCAAGCCTCTAAACAAAATTTCACTAAAGTCTCCGGTGCTACATTTATCCGACAGTGACTGGAATAATCTTGTTACACATGGTCTCGGCTGCAGCGTAAGGTACTATCTATGATATCACATCACAATTTGAACTACATTTCTGCATTTGCCTCAACGCCTCACTTGTACGAAAACTGTTAGCAGAAGAACATTCATTCTCAAGGGACCACAGAATCTCGCAACTATACTGCACACTGCATTGCTCTTGTGAGTACCTCTTGCCCTGTATGGCCATACTTACTTTCATAGCTGTTTGATTATGTAGCATCACTGCACATGTTAGCCTTGTTATCGTCCATTTGGTGGACATTAGAAGATCCGTATGGACTCTTACATAAATTTAGAATCAACCCAATGCTTTTGAAGAGGTTTAGCTCTGCAGTCCTCTTGTAAGGACTGAACGTCGTCTATCACTGTACTTACATTAACAGCTACTCCCTCTGGCCCATAATATAAGAATGTTTTGTACAGTACACCAGTGTTCAAAACACTCTTGTATTATGGGAAGAGGGATTGGTTCATTGTGTAGCATTCTGCGTCTTATCTCCCTCGCCCACCATTTACTAAAAAAGATCAGATCTATATTTAATCTTACCAAAAAGTAGAATACACAGACAATGCTAGTGTAGAAGTGTAGCCCATTGCTCTTGTGAGTACATTTTGTCCTGTAATGCTTGTACTTCCAGGGATTGGTAGTTGATTATGTAGCATCAATCTGCATCTTATCTTCATTATCCTCTATCCCTTCTAGTATTATCATATCTATAATTACTCTCTACAAAATTTAGAGTACAGGCAATGCTTATGAAGAAGATTATGTGCTGAAATTCTTGAGTTATCCTTCCCTTGACATGGAGAAGGGCATTATAAAGCCGGTGTTAACTGTTAATGTAAGCCAGTCCTTCTAAAG
The DNA here is from genome assembly GCF_018294505.1 of Triticum aestivum. Lineage (NCBI taxonomy): Eukaryota > Viridiplantae > Streptophyta > Magnoliopsida > Poales > Poaceae > Triticum > Triticum aestivum. The sequence continues at coordinate 547,902,593 of NC_057799.1, read as the reverse complement.
CCTTTATCTCAACTGCTGGTTAATTTGCTCATACTCCCTATCGTTTATTGCTGTTTAGTTTGCTGTTTCTACCAAAATGCATGTTCGCAAGAACCATAAGTTCTAAGTTTTACTTGTAAAACCAAATTCCTTATTCATACCATGCACATTACTCAATACTCCCTATATGTATGCTTGTTTTTGTGGATCTATAATCCAGTGTGTGGTGAAGCAGCCCACGTTTGCGCCTCGTCATCTCCTATTTTATCTTACTGATGTTGTTGATGATATGAACAACATGCCATGCACATTAACCAAAATAGATACAATGATTTTCTTTGACCTTCATCTATGCTTGTTATGTTGACATCGTAATCCAGTAGTGTGGTGAAGCTCCCCGCATTATGAACAATGCCAAATTATGCTATTGATATTTTGAACTTACTCTTTATTTTATAATTTGAAATTGGATGGAATTGACAGCACAGTTATCATCTTTATTTCTACACGTGCAAAACCTGTCATCTCTCTGCTTTGTTTCAGGGTGATATGCCTGATGGCATGCACAAGTCTGCTGAAGGCTGTGCGACAAACCCAACATATATTGCAGCAAAGAAGGCAAAACATCTTGAAGATAGCAAGACAACCCCAAAGTCTTGTCTTGATGAAGTGTTCAAGTTACTTGAGACTAGTAGTCAGACAAGCTCACAGAATTCGTTGTCTGAATCAGTTTGACTTCTTCAGTCCCAAGTTCTAGCAGAAAGGCATTCTACAACTCAACTTCGACTTGAAGTCCTATCTCTAAGAAAGATTGCAGAGAACACCAATGAGAACCTCATTGCTAACAGCTACACCTGGAAGCTATGACCGACATGCTAGGCCGGTCTCACAGCCTTGCTCAGCAGCTTGCGCAGCAGTTCCCGCACAAGGATAACCTTTCTTGAACTGTCTTGGAACTGGTCTCGGTTCAGTATTATTTTGTTACACTGCAATGGTGCCCAGTTTTTGTAATCTGCTTCTTCGTTGCGCTTTATGATCACTGGTGGCGAACTTCGATGCCCAGTGGATGTAATATACCATAAATCCTTTATTGTATAGTGTAGGTTTATTCTTAGCTACTATGCCGTAATTTCTTTATTATATAGAGTAGGTTTGTTCTTAATTCCTACTAGTTACTGCCATCAGTCGCTATCTGAAAAAAATCAGATGTAGTCAACCGGGCCGAAACATTCGCCTCTAACGGGCCTGGTGTTTAGCGGGCCACAATTGGGCTGGCCTACATCTTTCTTGAGCCCGAATGATTGGGGCCTTCCCACTTTGCGCGAGGCCCACAACTTACACCGGCCTATGTTTTAGTTGGGCCTTTTGTGGACCCAGCGCTTAGTTTGGCCCAGGTAGCATTCGGCCATTAACAGGCTGAATACCGTACTGGCCTGTTACGGCCCAGATGAAACCATGGGCCTTTAGCAGGCCGAAATGCATATTGGGCCTCAATTTTCACTAGTCGTCGACAGGCCTTCAGTAGGCTGAAATGTAGACCGGGCCTTTTTGGGCCCAGTTATATCACGGGCAGTTACCAGGCCGAAACATATCTCGGGCCTTAGTTGGCCCACTAATATCATGGGCCTTTAAGAGGCCGAAAGCTTAGTACAGACATCAACGGGCCGAATTATGCGACAGGCCTTTAACAGGCCCAAAGTCACGTTGGGCTTAACTGTTGCCACCTTTATCACGGGCCGTTAGTGGGCCCAATGTCCCGTCGAACCATATATGGCCCATGGGTAGAACGGGCCATTCCCAGGCCAAAAGTCACACCGGGCTGAAATGGGCCCATGTCTACATCGGGCCTCTAACAGGCCAAAAGTCACTGGGCTGTTAATTGGCCCAAATATTTGGCAAACAATTAACGGGCCAGATATGGCTTCAGGCCGTAAATGGGCCCAAATATTCGGCGAACAATTAACGGGCCAGATCTGGCTTCGGGCCGTAAATGGGCCTTTATTAAGCAGGCTGTTATTGGGCTGGCCCACTAGTACCTAAGTAAGTACTACGGGCCTTTGACTGGGCCGGCCTTTTTAACCTATATGGGCCTCTGTTGGGCCGTGCCATGTTTCGACGTATCATAGGCGCTTTGGGTCCAATGAGTGGATGACATCTGTCCCAACGGTGAGCCGACACGTGTTTCCTCTAGCCAACGATGATTTTACACGTGGAAAATCCCCATTGGTCGGGGCTGTTAACGGGTTATCGGATCCAAAACCGGACCCGATAGCTTAGCAGCGTTCCGTTACGGTGGATGCCACGTGTCGGTCACCCTTGACGAAAGCACTTCTGTGACGCGCGATTTATCGTCATGGAAGTGGACACTTCCATGATGATAATTTTGGTAATGTCATGGAACGCTTCTACGACAGCACAGGTATGACTATCTTGATTCTGTCATAAATTTGTCATGGATGTACATGCATGACAAAAAACATGACCTATTGTGACAAACACGTATCATCACGGAAGTGTATTTTTTTGTAGTGCCGAGCCTTGCCCGAGGAGGGCGCCGGGCGCGCCTTCCTATGCGAGGGAGGGAGGCGCCCAGGTGCGGGCGCTAATCCCGACGAGGTACCACTTGCGACGCCGCCCTCCTGAGGTCCGGCACGGAGTAGCTGGTGCTTCTTCTTGGGGACAACCTCAGGAGGGTACCGAGCTGCACTATTGTCGGGGTCTTCGATTGACGCTGCTTGGAAGGCGCGCTCGAGGGAGCACACTGCATCTCTTTCTACGTAGGGGACTGTGATGATCCCGCCGCTCCTTGGCATCTTGAGGACGTTGTAGCCGTGGTGCGTCACTGCCATGAACTTGGCCAGGATCGGATACCCGAGGATGGCATTGTACGGCAGACGGATGTGGGCGACGTCGAAGTCGATGAGCTCAGTGCGGTAGTTGTTGCGTTCTCCGAAGGTGACAGGGAGGCGGACATGCCCTATCGGTGTGGTGGAACCATCGGTCACTCCTGAGAATGGCTTAGTGGGCTGAAGCTGATCGTAGAGCACTTGGGGACTGTCGAACGTGTCGACGGACAAAACACTGAGCCATGCGCTGCCGTCGATGAGGGTCTTGGTGACTTGTACGTTGCTGATGACGGGTGAACAAAGCATCGGGAGAGCGCCAGCGGTAGCCACGCACTTGAGCTGATCTGCCAAACTGAAAGTGATGGCGCACTTGGACCAACTGAGCGGGCGTGTGGCCTCGAGCTTGGGGAGGACCGCGTTCACCTCGCGAGCAAACTGCTTGAAGATGCGCTGTGAGGCTGGGGCTTGAGCTCCGCCCAAGATGCAGGCGATAGCACGCGGCCCCTGGAAGCCCCCAGCCCCCTCGTCTTGATGGTGGTCGTCGTTCCTTCTTGGTGGTGGTGGCAGTGGACGAAGCCCAGCATTGCCCTAAGGACGGTCCTCGCGAGGCTGATCCCTCCAGGCGCCCTCACGAGGCTGATCCTGCCAGCGGTCCTCACGAGGCCGGTCGCGCCACTCCTGGCGCTGGCCACGGTCGTCCCGGCGTCCTCCACCACATCCTCCTCCTTGGCTGTAGCCTCGGTCGTTGCGCTCGGGGCGTCGACCGAAGCGTCCATCGCGAATGGCCCTGAGCTCTTGACAATCGTTGGTGTTGTGGCTGTGCATGTTGTGGAAGGCGGAGAACGGTCGACTGCTCTTGGATGACTCAGGCTGGTCCCTGCCGCGCTTCGTGTCCAGCTCCGCTGGGAGCACGGCGACTCCCTTGCGCTTCACGTCCTTGGCCTTGGCTTTCTTCTCCTCCGGGTCGGCAGCTGGGAGCTCGAGGAGGGAAAGGCGCCCTTCCTCAGCCCTTGCGCACTTGGTCGCCAGGTTGAACAGCTCCAGGGATGTGCACAACTCTTCGTGGATGGCGAGCTCCTCCTTCATATTAAGGTCATGGACGCCATCGGAGAACGCCGAGATGATGGCCTCGTCCGTCACCTTGGGGATCTTGAGACGAACGTTGTTGAAGCGCTGGATGTACTTCTGGAGGGTCTCTCCTGGTTGCTGCTTGACGCGGCGCAGGTCACCCGCGGCCAGGGGACAGTCGCGAGTGCCCCGGAAGTTGGCGACGAAGCGGTCGCGCATCTCGTCCCAGGATGAGATCGAGCCTGGAGGCAGGTTCAGGAGCCACGAACGAGCGCCGTCCTTGAGCGCCATGGGGAACCAGTTCGCCATGACATTCTAGTCGCTGTTGGCCGCCTCGATGCTCAGCTCGTAAAGCTGCAAGAACTCTGTGGGGTCGGGGGTGCCGTTGTAGCGAGGAGGCATATCCGGCTTGAACTTGCCCGGCCAGTCGACGCTACACAGCTCGGGGGTGAAGGCGCGGCAGCCGGCCGTCGTCACCGGGGCGCGCCGTGGAGGTGGAGCTTGATCTTGGCGCCCGCGCGCCGCCACGGCAAGCTGCGCAAGGCCCTGCTGCGGCAAGCGATCCTGACGTGGTGGTGCGGGGAGCAGTGGAGCGTTCTCTTGCGGTCGAGGAACTTCTTGACAGCTTCTTTCTTCACGCGCGGGCGCTTGGCGCGGCGTGTCACGCCGCGGAGCTGTGCGCCTTGGCGCCAGGGCGCCGTCTTGGTGTAGAGGTGGTGGAGGCGCTCTATGAGCTACTTCGCCCGTAGCTGGCAGTGGACGAGGCAGCGAGAGGGATGGTGCAGGGGAGCCCCCTGCGGCGCTGACGAGATCGGCGATGCGGTCCAGCCAGTCCTCATAGAGGTCATCGACTGGGCGGTAGCGCAGGAGCTCGTGCGCCATGAGTAGCACGGCCCACCCGTCTGTGGGAGCGCGACGAGCGTGAGACGACAAACCAGCGGGGGTCAGCAACGGAGTGGCGGTGTGGCCATCCCGCCGCACTGAGGGGTGCAACGAGGATGCTTGCTGCTTGTTTCCCACCGGGCTGGTGGCGGCGTTGGCGGCGGCTGACGAAGAATGACGGGGAGGCCCGCCGACAGGAGCCGTCTGGGTAAGGCGGGCGGCGAGGGCGGCCCGGCGCTCAGCGCGGGCGCGATGAGCGTCTGACATGGTTGCGACGAAGCGATGGGACGCGGATCAGCGAAGGAAAAACTCTAGCGCACCCCTACCTGGCGTGCCAAATGTCGGATTTCTGGTTCCGGCAAAACCCTCAAGGTTCGAACACTGGGGTGCGCACGAAGATCTCTCCCTCATCGATTACGCCCTCACACACTTCGCGATCTCTAGGCTAGGCACGATGAACTCACAACACACGAGACACAAGATTTATACTGGTTTGGGCCACCATTGTGGTGTAATACCCTACTGCAGTGTGGTGGTGGTGGATTGCCTCTTGGGCTGAGGATGAACCGTACAAGGGGAAGAACAGCCTTCTAAGGAGAGGTGTTCTTGTGCTTGGTGAACTTGTGGGTGTGAGGGTGGAAAGTCGATCTGAATCCCCCCTCCTACTGTGATGGCTAGTCCTATTTATAGAGGCCTGGTCCTTTCCCCAAATATTGAGCGGGAAGGGAGCCAACAACAGCCAATTTGAAAGGGGACAGCTAGTACAGCTTATCCTAACAAAAGTAGTCTTCGCCTGCGAAAGGCTCTGGTGGTGACGCCGTCTTGGGCTCCACGGTGACCTCCGTCTTGCCGTCCTGCTTTTCTTGGTCTCGTTGCACCGATATGGAAACCTTTGCCTGATGCCTCGGAACTCCTCGACTGCGCTTGCCTCCTTAGCACCAAAGTGGAAGCAAGGACACAGTGCGCGCTGGCGCCCGCCTGGCCTTGGTCGTCATGGCTCACGTCATGAGATCCTTGCGAGGTTTGCCTTGCCTTGATCTCTATGCCCCTCGCGAGCCAGCCTGGTGAGGCCGCTCCCGAGGAGGTCTTGCGTCATTTGCCTCGCGAGGCTTGGCACCTCGCGAGGGTCTTGAGTGCTTGTTGGTGAAGATGGGCCGTACGGGGCCGCTTGCAGAGCCATGCCATGGGCAGCAGGCAAGCAAGTCTGGGGACCCCCATTCCCAGAACGCCGACACTCGCAGTGTCCCACGCGCGAAGGCCAGAAGAGCTCCTGTGATGCGGCCCTGTTGAGCCCTGGGATGTCGATGCAAACGTGTAGCCCGCCATCCTTGCCTGGATGGGGAGCCACGCTGGGTGAGTGGCGCTCGCCGCGCATGGCTCTTGCGTCCTGCAGTTCCTGAGTGGTCTTGGCAATGAACTCCCGAGCGCCGGGCGCTGCTCGTCCGGTGTCCTCCTGAGGGAAACGTTGTGTGGAGCACGCCTCCACGTGGTGCCCGAGGGCCTCCCTCGTGATGTTGGCAAGGTCGGAGGCCCTCCGGAAGAGAGCCCCCAAGCCCTGCCCGAGGAGGGTGCTGGGTGTGCCTTCCTATGCGAGGGAGGGAGGCGCCCCAGGTGTGGGCGCCGATCCTGATGAGGCACCACTTGCGGCGCCGCTCTCCTGAGGCCCTGTGCGGAGTAGCTGCTTCTTCTTCTTGGGGACGACCTCAGGAGGGTACTGCGCTGCACTGTTGTATGGGTCTTTGATTGACGCTGCTTGGAAGGCGCGCTCGAGGGAGCACACCGCATCTCTTTCTTCGCAGGGGACCGTGATGATCCCGCCGCTCCCTGGCATCTTTAGGACATTGTAGCCATGGTGTGTCACTGGCATGAACTTGGCCAGGGCCGGATACCCGAGGATGGCACTGTATGGCAGACGGATGTGGGCGATGTCGAAGTCGATGAGCTCGGTGCGGTAGTTGTCGCACTGTCCGAAGGTGAGAGGGAGGCGGACCTGCCCTATCGACGTGGTGGAACCATCGGTTACTCCTGAGAAGAGCTTGGTAGGCTGAAGCTGATCGTAGGGCACTTAAAGGCTGTCGAATGTCTCGACGGACAGGACGTTAAGCCCTACGCCGCCGTCGATGAGGGTCTTGGTGACTTGCACGTTGCTGATGACGGGTGAGCAAAGCATCAGGAGGGCGCCAGCGGTGGCAGCGCACTTGAGCTGATCTGCCGAACTGAAGGTGATGGTGCACTTGGACCACCTAAGCGGGCGCATGGCCTCGAGCCTGGGGAGGACTGCATTCACCTCGCGAGCAAACTGCTTGAAGATTCGCTGAGAGGCTGGGGCTTGAGCTCCGCCCAGGATGCAGGCGATAGACCGCGGCTCCTGGAAGCCCACAGCCCCCTTGTCCTGATGGTGGTCGTCGTTCCTTCTTGGTGGTCGCGGCAGCGTAGGAAGGCCAGCGTTGCCCTGAGGACGGTCCTCACGAGGCTGATCCCTCCAGGCGCCTTCGCGAGGCTGATCTTGCCAGCGGTCCTCCCGAGGCCGGTCACGCCACTCCTGGCGAGGGCCACGGTCGTCCCAGCGTCCTCCGCCATGTCCTCGTCCTCGGCCGTAGCCCAGGTTGTTGCGCTCGGGGCGTCGACGGAAGCGTCCGTCGCGAATGGCCCTGAGCTCTTGACAGTCATTGGTGTTGTGGTTGTGAACATTGTGGAAGGCGCAGAATGATCGCCTGCTCTTGGATGACTCGGGCTGGTCCTGGCCGCGTTTCGTGTCCGGCTCCGCCGCGAGCACGGCCACCCCCTTGCGCTTCATGTCCTTGGCCTTGGCTTTCTTCTCCTCGTGGTCAGCAGCTGGGAGCTCGAGGAGGGAAAGGCGCCCTTCCTCAGCTCTTGCGCACTTGGTCGCCAGGTTGAACAGCTCCAAGGTCGTGCACAGCTCCTCGTGGATGGCGAGCTCCTCCTTCATCACGAGGCCACGAACGCCATCAAAGAACGCGGATATGATGGCCTCGTCTGTCACCTTGGGGATCTTGAGGCGAACGTTGTTGAAGTGCTGGATGTACTTCTGAAGGGTCTCCCCTGGCAGCTTCTTGATGCGGTGCAGGTCACCCGCGGCCAGAGGGCGGTCGCGAGTACCCTGAAAGCTGGCGACGAAGCGATCACACATCTCGTCCCAGGAAGAGATCGAGCCCGGATGCAGGTTCAGGAGCCACGGACGAGCGCCGTCCTTGAGAGCCATGGGGAACCAGTTCGCCATGACTTTCTTGTCGCCGTTGGCCGCCTCGATGCTCTGCTCGTAGGGCTGCAGGAACTCCGTGGGGTCTTGGGTGCTGTCGTAGCGAGTAGGGAGGTCTGTCTTGAACTTGCTCGGCCATGCGACACTACGCAGCTCAGGGGTGAAGGCGCGGCAGCCGCGGTGGCCACTGGGACCCTTTGCTGGTGTGGAGCCTGCCCTTGATGTCCGCGCACTGCCACCGCATGCGGCGCACTGTCTTGTCGTAGTGGTGCGGGGAGCACGGGAACGTTCTCTCGCGGCCGATGGGTTTCTTGGCAGCTTCTTTCCTCTCGCGCGGGCGCTGGACGTGCTGGGTCGCGCCGAGGGGCTGCGCGCCTTGGTGCCATTACGCCGTCTTAGGGCAGAGGTGGTGGAGGCGCTCCGTGGGCCACATCGCCTTCAGCTGGCGGAGGATGAGGCAGCGAGAGAGATGGCACGGGAGAGCCCCCTGCGGCGCCGACAAGCTCGGCGATGCGGTCGAGCCAGTCCTCGTAGAGGTCGTCGACGGGTTGGTAGCGCAGGAGCTCGCGTGCCATGAGCAGTGCGGCCTGTGCGTCCGTGGGAGCGCGACGAGCGTGAGACGACGTGCCGGCCGGTGTCAGCGACGGGGTGGCGGTACGGCCGTCCCACCGCACCGAGGGGTGTAGTGAGGATGCTTACTGCTCGTTCCCCGCCGGGCCGGTGGCGGCAGGCGACAGAGAACGACCGGGAGGCCCGCCGACAAGTGTCGTCTGAGCGATGCGGGCGGCGAGGGCGGCCCTGCGCTCAACACGGGCTCGACGGGCGTCCGACATGGAAGCGATGAAGCGCTGGGACACGGATCAGCGGAAGGAAAACTCTGGCGCACCCCTACCTGGCGTGCCAAATGTCGGATTTCGGGTTCTGGCAAAACCCTTGAGGTTCAAACACTGGGCTGCGCACAAGGATTTCCCCCTAACTAATCACGCCCTCAGCCTCACCACAATCTCGAAGGCTAGCTAGACGAAGTCGCAACACAAGAGACACAAGATTTATACTGGTTTGGGCCACCGATGTGGTGTAATACCCTACTCCAGTGTGGTCGTGGTGGATTGCCTCTTGGGCCGATGATGAATAGTACAAGGGAAGAACAGCTTCCTGAGGAGAGGTGTTCTTGTGCTCAATGAACTTGTGCGGGTGAGGATGATCTGAATCAGTTGCCTCCTACTGTAGTGGCTAGTCCTATTTATAGAGGCCTTGGTCCTCTTCCCAAATATTGAGCGGGAAGGGATGCCACAACGGCCAGTTTGAAGGGAGACAACTAGTACAAGCTATCCTGACACAAGCGGTCTTCGCCTGCCAAAGGCTCTAGTGGGGACGCCGCCTTGGGCTCCACGGTGATCTCCGTCCTGCCATCCTGCTGGTCTTGGTCTCGTTGCACCGATATGGAAACCTCTGCCTGATGCCTCGGGACTCATCGCCAGCGCTTGCCCCTTTAGCACCAAAGAGGAAGCAAGGACACTACACACGCTGGCGCCTGCTGAGGGAGTCCTGGATTAGGGAGTCCTCAGACAGCCGGACTATATACCTTCGCCGAACTGTTGGATAATGAAGATACAAGATTCAAGACTTCGTCCCGTGTCCGGGTGGGACTCTCCTTTGCGTGGAAGGCAAGCTTGGCAATTCAGAAATGTAGATCTCCTCACTTGTAACCGACTCTGTGTAACCCTAGCCCCCTCCGGTGTCTATATAAACCGAAGGACAACAACAATCATAATCATAGGCTAGCTTCTAGGGTTTAGCCTCTACGATCTCATGGTAGATCAACTCTTGTAATACTCATATCATCAAGATCAATCAAGCAGGAAGTAGGGTATTACCTCCATCGAGAGGGCCTGAACCTGGGTAAACATTGTGTCCCCCGCCTCATGTTACCATCCGCCTTAGACGCACAGTTCGGGACCCCCTACCCGAGATCCGCCGGTTTTGACACTGACATTGGTGCTTTCATTGATAGTTCCACTGTGCCGTCACGGTAAGGCTTGATGGCTCCTTCGATCATCGGCAACGAGGCAATCCAGGGTGAGGTTTTTCTCCCCAGACAGATCTTCGTATTTGGCGGCTTCGTACTGCGGGCCAACTCGCTTGGCCATCTGGAGCAGATCGGTAGCTACGCCCCTGGCCATCAGGTCAGGCTTGGAAGCTTGAACTATACGGCCGATATCCGCGGAGACTTGATCTTTGACGGATTCGAGCCCATGTCAGGCACGCCGCTCAGTCACGACGAGCATGACTTAGCTCTGCCGTAGGACGGTGTTCGGGAGATCACGCCTGTGGTTACTCCGGCCCTCAATCTGGAGCAGATCATGCCATCCGAGGACGGGTGGATGGACCCCGCCACGGAGGCCGCACACTTGGCGGCGATAGAGCCGAATACTGACTTCACCTCCTATGAAACCTGTGTCGCCGGACTCTGGATTCGTCCCCGGCCACAGGCTCTGAACCACTAGCATCCGTTCCTATCGAATCGGATTGGGCACCGATCATGGAGTTTACCTCCACAGATATCTTTAAGCACTCGCCCTTGGGCGACGTGCTAAATTGATTGAGGTCTCTCTCTCTGTCAGGAGACCCTTGGCCGAACTATGTCCGGCTTGAATGGGAAGCGGACGGCGAAGAAATTCGTTCCCCACCCACCACCCACTTAATAGCCAATGTTGATGACTTAACCGACATGCTTGATTTCGGCTCCGAGGACATCGACGGTATGGACGACGATGTAGGAGAAGAACAGGAACCACCGCCCACAGGGCGCTGGAAAGCCACCTCATCATATGATATATATATATATATATATATATATATATATATATATATATATGGTGGACACCCCCAAAGAAAGCGATGGCAATAAGGCAACGGAGGATAATCCCCTCGAGAAGCAATCTAAGCACCAGCGTCATCGGCGCCGCTCTAAGCCCTGCCATAGCAAAAGCAGCGATACCGGCACAAGAGACAATAACGCTACGGATAGTGCCGAAGACGAAGACAATCCCCCCAGCCAGGCTTCGAGCAGGAGGATGGACAAGCTAGCCCTAAGGAACAGGCAGCAGACGAAGAATCAGAGGATAACAATTACGTGCCCCTCTCCGAAGACGAGGTGAGCCTCGGCGACGAAGAATTTATCGTGCCTGAGGATCCCGTCGAGCAGGAGCGCTTCAAGTGCTAGCTTATAGCCACAGCAAAAAACGTGAAGAAAAAGCAGCAGCAGCTTCAAGCTGATCAAGATCTGCTAGCAAATAGATGGACTGAGGTCCTGGCAGCCGAAGAATATGAACTCGAGCGCCCAACCAAAAGTTACCCAAAGAGCAGGTTGCTACCCCAACTCGAGGAGCAAGCATTACCAGCGTATGATGCGGCTAACCGGCCCCCTCGTGGCCGAGACAAAGCGGCATATCAGCCCTAAGTCCAGCCTGCACCCCGTCGCTAGTCAAACAAAAACACCAAGGCCCGGGGCAACATGCAGGAGCTACGAGACATATTGGAAAACAAAGCAGGACATACAAGATCGATCTACGGATCACGGGGCACGCCCCAACGCGTGACGACGGCCGTCACGCCGGATATACTAAAAGCAAATCCGGCCAGGCCGAATACAGCAGACAAGACTCATATGAACTGCTACGTGACATAGCCCGGCACAGAGGCACCGCACACCCCCTATGCTTCACTGACGAAGTAATGGATCACGAATTCCCAGAAGGATTTAAACCCGTGAACACTGAAGCATATGATGGTACAATGGACCCCGCGGTATGGATTGAAGATTTCCTCCTCCACATCCACATGGCCCGCGGTGACGATCTACATGCCATCAAGTACCTCCCACTAAAACTCAAAGGGCCGGCTCAGCATTGGCTGAATAGCCTGCCGGAAAACTCCATTGGCAGTTGGGAGAATTTGGAAGACGCATTCCTTGACAACTTCCAGGGAACTTATGTGCGACCACCGGATGCTGATGACTTGAGTCACATAACCCAACAGCCAGGGGAATCAGCCAGGAAATTCTGGACTCGGTTCCTAACTAAAAAGAACCAAATTGTCGACTGTCCGGATGCCGAGGCCTTGGCGGCCTCTAAGCATAACATCCGCGACGAGTGGCTTGCACGACACCTCGGCCAAGAGAAGCCGAAGCCCATGGCAGCCCTCACGACAGTCATGACCCGCTTTTGTGCGGGCGAGGACAGCTGGCTGGCTCGCAGCAACAACACATCAAGAAATCCTGGCAATTCAGATGCCAAAGATAGCAACGGCAGGCCATGTCGCAACAGACACAAGCGCCGCAACAACAGCGACAACGCCGAAGACACGGCAGTCAATGCCAGATTCAGTAGCTCTAAATCTGGTCAGCGGAAAAAGCTGTTCAAAAGATGCAATCCGGGCCCGTCCAGTTTGGACCGCTTACTCGATCGCTCGTGTCAAATTCACGACACCCCCGATAAACCAGCAAACCACACCAATAGAGAATGCTGGGTGTTCAAACAGGCCGGCAAGTTGAATGCCGAAAACAAGGAAAAGGGGCTGCATAGCGACGACGAGGAGGATCCCCGGCCGCCGAACACAGGAGGACAGAAGAAATTTCCTCCCCAAGTGAAAACGGTGAACATGATATAGGCAACCCATATTCCCAAGTGGGAACGGAAGCGTGCACTAAGGCACGTCTATGCGATGGAGCCAGTCGCCCCAAAGTTCAACCCATGGTCTTCTTGTCCGATCACTTTCGATCGCAGGGACCACCCCAGCAGTATTCGTCATGGCGGTTCTGCCGCGTTGGTTCTTGACCCCATCATTGACGGATTTCACCTCACTCGAGTCCTTATGGACGGTGGCAGCAGCCTGAACCTGCTCTATCAGGATACAATGCGCAAAATGGGTATCGACCCCTCGAGGATCAAACCCACAAAAACCACCTTTAAAGGTGTCATACCAGGTGTAGAGGCCTGTTGCACGGGCTCAATCACACTGGAAGTGGTCTTCGGATCTCCGAACAACTTCCGAGGCGAGGAATTAATCTTCGATATCGGCCCCTTCCGCAGTGGCTATCACGCACTGCTCGGACGAATTGCATTCGCCAGATTCAATGCGGTACCACATTATGCATACCTCAATCTCAAAATGCCAGGACCTCGCAGGGTTATAACAGTTAATGGAAACACAGAACGCTCGCTCCATACGGAGGAGCACACTGCGGCCCTCGCAGCAGAAGTGCAAAGCATCCTTCTGAGACAAACCGCCAATTCGGCGATAAACCCCCGGACACCTTCAAGCGAGTCTGGAGTACCCTGCAACAGGATCGCCCGGCACGTTCAGAGCTCGCCTAGCAATTCGGCCTCCGTCCTAGTCCCAGTCAAGTGGCAAAATTTGTCCCGCGCGTACATAATTATGCACTCAAGATACCATGGGCATAGGCGGAGGCACGGCTATGGCACGGCCCACAATGTAGCTCAACCGCCTCAGGGCCCGTATATCTTTATCATTTTCTCTCTTTCAGGACCCTATTCTCTGGAGCCCTCTCTGATCGCCTGATTATCGGACCCGTCACGGGAAGGAAACACCAAGGAAGGAAGAAGCTCTGACGTACAAGGAAATCCCCAGGTGGTCTCTGATAACGATCGCTATACCTGTTTTACATACCCATACGCAGCTTGCCCTTGGATAGGACATGTCAAATAGTCCTATTTTTTTGCTTATTGCACTACTTGTATATATACGCTTTGACGTATCATTTAAAAAACAATGTACAACATTAGCTCATTATTGCATTTCTTCATCTTTTTCCTTGTCTACTTATTTACGACAAATTGCACCCGTACATTCTGATACGTCCAGTGCGCCAGGGGCTTCAGTGTACCCCATAACACGGCATGAAAAGCCCGAACACTTTCGACAGTGCGGCACCCCGAACTTATAGCATTATATGCATCAGCTCCGAATCATGTCTTGGGTCAATAGTTGGGTTTGCCCGGCGCCCATGTTTTGGTACCTTACGTTCCGCTATATTAGCTAAGGTAGCACTGGGTGAACTACTGCGATTGTGTCCCGGTTCTTCCGGACGAGCACCTCAGTAGAGAAAGTTGACAACTGACTGTCAAGATGCGGCGAGAGCTGGTCGCTGTTCGAGAGGTCTCAAATCCTTAAAGATTTTTTCCGCTTAGGGCGAGGAGTCGGCCTTGTCCGATTTAGGCGTACATAGCGCCCCAAGTTTGGCCTTCCGAATACTAGGGGCTTCGCCAAAATTTAAAATTGTAGACTTCTATGGATAAGTGAGAGTGATAAAGCTTTATAGTCCGATTTCCTGGTTCGTTGTGCTGAACACCTCCTTCGAAGGACCCAAAACTGGGATAAAGAGTGATCAGGTTTATCCCGAACGCCTCAGTACTAGTTACAAGGGGGTAGAAGCCGATGACTAGCCAACTCTCAGATTTTATAAACGGCCGCACGGAAGGTAATATTTTAAATCAATAAGCGTTATATAGCGCACATGAACTCGTTTTCATATTACAGGATCACATGAGTACATTCATTCAAATATTACATCCTTATCACATTCCTCCGCCACAAGGCGAGCACTCTTCAGGACACTGTCATAATACTTTCCAGGGTGGCGATGCTCCTTGCCCTCCGGCGGCCCCTCCTTCACCAGCTTTTCGGCGTCCATCTTCGCCCAGTGCACTTTCGCACGGGCAAAGGCCCGGCGCACACCTTCAATGTAGACGGACCGCTTTATGACTTCACACCATGGGCAGGCATTCACGAGCCGCTTTACCAGGCCGAAGTAGCTGCCAGGAAGGGGCTCGCCAGGCCGCATCCGGACTATGAGACCCTTCATGGCCAGTTCGGCCGCCTTGTGAAGCTCGACTAGTTGCTTCAGCTGGTCGCTCAAGGGCATCGGGTGTTCGGTCCCAGTATACTAAGACCAGAACAACTTCTCCGTCGAGCTCCCTTCCTCGGCCCGGTAGAACTCCGCGGCATCCGATACGCTGTTGGGTAGATCTGCGAACGCTCCTGGAGAGCTCCGAATTCGGGTAAGTAAAAGGAAAGTTTCCTTCACATGCTTGCTTTGCATAATGAATGCCTTACTCGCCGCTATCTTCTTGACCGCCTGAATCTCCTCGAGGGCCTTTTGGGCTTCGGCCTTGGCATTTTGTGCGTTCTCTAGGGCCTTCGCAAGCTCGGACCCCTGCGTCTTAGAGTCACGCTCCAAGGACTCTTATTTCTTGACAAAATCCTGGAGCTCTTGCTGAACCTCGCCGACTCGGGCCTCCTGCTTCTCGCGCTCGGTGCGCTCCTCGACCGCTTGGTCTTCGGCCTCGGACAGCGCCTTCTTCAGGGCCGCCACTTCGGTCATGGCCCCTAGCAAAATACATGACGATCCTATGATCTAACAACAACCTTCTTTTTTTATCAATATACGGACGGGGTATCACTTACCTTTGTCTTCTTCGAGCTGCCTCTTGGTAAGGCCGAGCTCTTCCTTGGACCGCTCAAGGTCCCGCTTCAGTCCGAAGACCTCCGCAATACGAGCGGTAGCGGCCAGCAGCGAAGCCTGCTTATTCACATAGACATATTCTGATTAGACTCCTGTGATTATTATTTGATCCTCTGTTCGGCCTTTCTTTGCGAACACCAAACAGAGCATCAGGGGCTACTGTCTATGCTGTAACATTTTCTCATAATTTGATTACTTACCTCAAAGCCTGTTAGGAGGTTGGCAAAGGCTTCAGTCAGTCCGCTGTTGGCGGACCGAACCTTCTCGACCACCGCACTCATGATAGTGCGGTGCTCTTCGTCAATGGAAGCACCGCGAAGCACTTCCAGCAAGTTGTCCGATGCCTCTGGATGGACAAAGGCCATCGGCACAGACGGCTCGCCCCCCTTAGCGAGGGGTCGCCTGACATAATCCGGAACCACTGGAGGTTCCGGCACAGTATCCGGTTGGGGGCCAAACTTGCCGCCCCCGTTATTAGAGCCCACTGGAGTCTTGCCCCACATGCGCCCAGCATCTGGGATGTCGCCTTGGAGCCCCTTTGATACAACACCTCGACGTTGTCCATAGGGCTAGGGGAGGTGGCGGTTGGGAGTGAATCGCTGTTCATCGCCGACTGGCCCAAAGACTCGTCCGAAGAGGATACGTCGATATGGGCTTTGGATGGACTGCATGATCATGTTTGTCATGATAAGAAGCAATAAAACAAAACATACCAGAACTATTATGGTATCCGGATACTTACGACTTCGCCAGGGACTTGTCCCTGGACAACCACTCCTCGTCGCTGTAAGCGGCTGTTGTGGAGTAGTCCGGAAGGAGGGTCCTTCCCTTCTTTTACCCTTCAGCCTCCCCAAATGGGGCGGCCTTCCTTTTCTTGTCTCACCCGGCTAGGGGGAGAACTTTCCTCTTCCTCCTCCTCGTTTTCGTGGCAGGAGGGCGCCTTAGTGTTATCGCACGATGAGTCCGATACGACCTTGCGCCAGAGACCTTTCCTGGTCCCCGCGGCCTTCTTCTCCGGCGCCTCATAAGGCGTCGGAACCAGCATCTCCGTTAAGAGAGCCCTTGCTGGATCTTCGGGCAGTGGGTTCGGACAATCGATCCGCTCCGCTGTCGCTACCTAGTCCTGTTAAAATGGCATGGAGGCTCAGATCCCTCACATAATTATACTTGGGAAAGGAACATCTTATGAGATATAAAGAGCTTACCGGATTGGCAGGGCGCTTTGCGCTGAGTCCGCGATCCTCTGTAAGGGGAGGAGGTACCTCGGCGGCCTTGAACAGCACCTTCCAGGCGTCTTGGTGCGTCATGTCGAAAAGCTGTCGCAGCGTCTGGTGCTTGGCCGGGTCGAACTCCCACATATTGACTGCCCGTCTTTGACACGGGAGGATCCGGCGGAAGAGCATGACCTGGACCATGTTGACAAGCTTGATTTCCTTGTTTATCATGTTTTTAACACAGTTTTGGAGTCCGGTCAGCTCCACCGATGGGCCCCAGGATAGGCCCTTCTCTTTCCAGGAGGTGAGCCGCATGGGGATGCCGGAACGAAATTCGGGGGCCGCCACCCAGTTGGTGCCGCGTGGCTCGGTGATGTAGAACCACCCCGATTGCCACCCCTTCATGGTCTCCACATAGGAGCCTTCGAGCCAGGTGACGTTGGGCATTTTGCCCACCATGGCGCCTCCACACTCCGCTTGTTGGCCGACCACCACCTTCGGTTTCACGTTGAAGGTCTTCAGCCACAGGCCGAAGTGGGGCTTGATGCGGAGGAAGGCCTCACACACGACAATAAACGCCAAGATGTTGAGGATGAAATTAGGGTCCAGATCATGGAAGTCCAACCCGTAGTAGAACATGAGCCTGCAGACAAACGGGTGGAGGGGAAATCCTTGCTTGCGGAAAAAGTGGGTAAGGAATACAACCCTCTCGTGGGGTTCTGGATTAGGGACGATCTTCCCCGCGTCTGGGAGCTGGTGCGCGATGTCTGCGTCCAGGTATCGGGCTTCCCGGAGCTTCGTAATGTTCTCCTCCGTAACGGAGGAGACCATCCAGTTGCCTCCCGCTCCGGACATGTTTGGAATTGTTTTGCGGAGAAAATGAGAACTTGGGCGCTGGAGCTCGAGTGCGCGAGAGTGGATGGGCAGGGAAGAAGAAGGTGTGGGTGAAAAAGAGGAGTCCTTGTCCGTTTATAAGGGTAGTAGAAACTATGTGCCTCCCCACTTGCCTGGTAAACTCGCTTATTCCCCAAGCGCCGTGATTGATGGCGCGGTTGGCTTACCCACACCCGTATTGATGAGAATCCCGTGATAAGGGGACACGATCTCTGCTTCGACAAGACGTGCCAAGAAAACCACCTCGCAATATGTGCAGTAGCTGGTTGAGAAAAATGGTTCGAATAATGACCGGGCCGTGGTGTGATGTCATGCTATGAAATTTGTCGGCAGATTAGATTTGTGGGATATTGTACTCTCTACGATGGTATGTGGAATTTGTTTGCAGAGCCGA
Organism: Triticum aestivum; assembly: GCF_018294505.1. Taxonomy (NCBI): domain Eukaryota; kingdom Viridiplantae; phylum Streptophyta; class Magnoliopsida; order Poales; family Poaceae; genus Triticum; species Triticum aestivum. The sequence continues at coordinate 547,884,550 of NC_057799.1, read as the reverse complement.
ACACGATCCTTGTGTTCAAAATCTTCTACGGAATATTCGGAGGAAGAACCCGCCTTGCAATGCCGAAGACAATCTGTGCACCGGACTAATCGTCATTGAAGCCTGGTTCAGGGGCTACTAAGGGAATCCTGGATTCGGGGGTCCTCGGACAGCCGGACTATATACCTTGGCCGGACTGTTGGACTATGAAGATGCAAGATTAAAGACTTCGTCCCGTGTCCGGGTGGGACTCTCCTTTGCGTGGAAGGCAAGCTTGGCAATTCGGATATGTAGATCTCCTCCCTTGTAACCGACTCTGGGTAACCCTAGCCCCCTCCGGTGTCTATATAAACCGAAGGGTTTAGTCCGTAGGACAACAACAATGATAATCATAGGCTAGCTTCTAGGGTTTAGCCTCTACGATCTCATGGTAGATCAACTCTTGTAATACTCATATCATCAAGATCAATCAAGCAGGAAGTAGGGTATTACCTCCATCGAGAGGGCGCGAACCTAGGTAAACATTATGTCCCCCGCCTCTTGTTACCATCCACCTTAGACGCACAGTTCGGAACCCCCTACCCGAGATCCGCCGGTTTTGACACCAACACCCGCCTGGCTCCAGTCGTCATGGCTTGTGTCACATGAACCTCGCGAGGGGTCCCTTGCCTTGATCTCTCCACCCCTCGCGAACCAACCTGGTGAGGCCGCTCTCGAGGAGGTCGTGTGTCGTCTGCCTCGCGAGGCTTGGCCCCTCGCGAGGGTCTTGAGTGTTGGTTGGCGAAGATGGGCCGTACGGGGCCGCTGGGAGAGGCACGCCGTGGGCCGCAGGCAGTCAAGTCTGGGGACCCCCGTTCCCAGAACGCCGACAGAATGGTCATACTGCTTCTTCAATCGCTGCTCTTCTTGCACCAGTCGCCCAAACCAGCGCCGGCGAGACCACCTGCTCCTGCCTCCAGTGGTCGGTTGTGCTGCCATTGAGGCCTCACCGCCCCTACTACTCCAATCGCTAGCCAGGCCCTACGGCGACGGCAGCCTCACACCGCAGCCAAACCAGTGAACCCTCGTACTCCTCTCCGCGTGGGCATCCACTGCCACGTCTTCCCCGGCTCCACGTCGTCCCCCTCCTAGGCCTCGCCGTCGTCCACCTCCTTGGTGCTCTCGGCGCGGCGTGGTCAATGTGGTCAACGATCGACTTCAATAATGTACGTGGAGAGGCTGACAGCTGGGTCCACGGCCGCAGCAAGGAAGTGCCTCCTTATTACGTGGAAAATAATGATTCCTCCACCTGACAACAGGGACCCACCGGACGGGCCACCGTATTACGTGAAAAAACGTTTCCCCCCTGACCGCGGGGACCCAGCAGCTACATCTTCGCATGCAAGGAATTGCATCCATATTACTGGCAAAAATCATTTCCCCCTGACTGTTGGGACCCACCAGCTACATCTTTGCACGCAAGGAAGTGCCTGACAGTCGTGACCCACCTAGTCGAAGCGTACGTAGCATTGTCATTCTGGTCGCGAACGTGCACGTACATACTGGTCAATCGGTCTGTCTGCAGGCTACAGCGATGAACCATGGTCGTGTAAGGAAGGGCACGTGTCGTAGTAGAGGCGCACACGTAGCATGTCACGCGGTCCCGTTAATATTGTGTACATATACGTATAGCGGCCAGGGTGCAAGAAAGTAAATACGGCCACGTACGTACATACGGGCAGGTTCTCGAATGCCTACTCACGCATACGTACGGCCATGGCTCGTGTACATGGCTGGGTCGGAACGGAGAAACTGCGTCATCATTGTGTTCATCGGGAGCCAACCGGCTTGGACGGAACAGCCAGTCGAAACGAGGCCTAGCGTACCGCACAACGGAGGAAACGGCCTTGTGTTCGACCGTCCACGGTCGAAACGGGATCCTGTTCATCGGGAGGGGTCTGCCATACCGCAAAACGAAGGAAACGGACTTCTCTTGGACCTCCAACGGTCGAAACGGGGTCCTGTTGATCGAGAGGGGTGTGGCGTACCGCAAAATGGAGGAAGCGGACTTGTGTTGGAGCGCTACGGTCGAAACGGGGGTCCTGTTCATCGGGAGGGGTGTGGCATACCGCAAAACATGACTCTACGGGATACTGTTCATCTCCATCGTCGACCTCCTCCAGCCTCCACGGGGCCACTGTTCATCCACAGTCGACCTCCTCCAGCCTCCACCTGTAACTATTCATCCACCGTCGACCTCCTCCAGCCTCCACCTGTAACTGTTCATCCACGGGCTCCTATTCATCTAGCCTCCACCACTCCTCCACCGGCTACTGTTCAACGAGCCCTCTCCACGGGGTCCTGTTCAACCACTCCTCGCGGGCAACTGTTCATCCAGCCCTCCACCGGCTACTGTTCAACCAGCCCTCCATGGGGTCCTATTCATCCAGCCCTCCATGGGGTCCTGTTCATCCACCCCTAACCGGCTCGATTGGGGTCATGTTCATCCAGCGGCAACGGCCTCTACTACCACAAGGTCCTGTTCATCCAACCCCCCACCGGGAACTGTTCATCCAAACCCCCAACAACGCTCACTGTTTATCAAGAGGCAGCATCGTTCGGCTTCAGTTAGCAGTAGTAGCGAAGGAATCACTCGGGTCCAGTTAATAGCAAGGGATCGATCAGCGTTCAGTAACATAGCTAGTGAAATCGCTCGGGTTCAGTTAGAGCCCAACGCCTCGCTCGGGTTCAGTTAGAGCGCAATGCCTCGCACACACGCATGTACGTGTACGAGAGAAACGCGCAAACCTCCATGCATCGCTCGGCCCCGACCACCCACCGTAACCGGGAACACCCCGATATTTTCATCTCCCTCGCTTCTACCACGGTTTTTCCGTCATGGATGGCCCAAAGAATGTCATGTAGCTGCATCTCCGGCCCGCCCAGGACGAAGAGCCCATTTTGTGTCATGGCTCTTTGTCATAGAAGTAGGAGCCCACCACATCTATGATGATACCGGGTTTTGTCACAATCATCGTCATAGAAGTGTCATAAATATGACAGGAAAAAAATTCGTTCAGCCCAAAATGTCATGGATGTGTCTTTTTTTTGTAGTGTCAGCATTGGGACAGATGTCATCCAGTGAATGGACGGGACGCGCCTATGATACGTCGACAAGTGGATTGGCCCAACAGTGGCCCATTCAGGTCAAAAGGCTGGCTTGTTTGACCTGGTCAAAAGGTAACGGCACAGCCCACTGAAAGCATGTTAACGGCCTGTTCGCATATAGCCGATTACAGACCACTAACACACGACCCATTATGGCCTATCCAAATTAGGCCCAGTAGTGTCACCTGGGCCATCCAATATGATTCCAGCCCTTTGTAACTTTCGGCCCATGTACGGACCATGACGTCTTTCAGGCCATATGAGGCCATGTGTAACTCTTGGCCCAGTAACGGCCCGTGGTGAAACAGGCCCATAATGAAAAGTATATCGCTTTATGCTCATTAAAGGCCCATTATTCCATTGGGCCATTTCCAGCCCGTCTTACCCTTCGGCCTTCTAAGGGCCCATTTATTCTTGGGCTGATTTGCAGCAATCGACTACTTATGGTCCGTTACTGGCTTGTTCTGTTTGTGGGCCAAATTGAGCCCCTATTTAAAGTTGGCCCGCTTGTGGCCCGTTAATCTGTTGGGCCATTTTCATAGCGTCATCAAATATGGCCCATTAACAGCCTGTTATATTTGTCGATAGAATTAAGCCCGTTATAATCATCGGCATGCTGGGAGGCTCTTTTTCCTTTTCTTTCTTTTCTGAAAATTGAATTCGTAGGTTTAGAAAAGAAAAGGACAGGGAGTTTTAGGAAGAAAATGGAAGAAGTAAAAATATTTATGGACCCCTTGATTAATGTGCTATTTGAATAAAATGCTCTGGAAATTTGTAGAGACTGCAAATTTATACAAGTTTGCAAAATAACACAAACTTGAATAAATATTTAGCCCAACCAAAGCATTTCCAAAAGACCTAAAAACTGGACGAAGTGGTATTGGCATAAACTAGGGTTTATAGAAAATATTTAGCCTAACCTTATAAACTAGGGTTGATATAAGGTGTATAGATTTTTGACAAAAAATCTGAAATATAAGGTGTATTGCATTGCACCACTCATTTGGATAATTTTTTAGGGATTTTAATACATTTCCTTATATATGGCAAGCTCCTCTATTTTCTCATGTCAATTAGTCAGATGAAATCTCACCCAAAACTTTTGAAATTTTCCCTCAATGTGTGTCCTTTAATTTCCGCGCCAAAAACTATTCACCCTATATTTAGGAACGGAGGGGAAAAAGCATAGAAAGAAGGATTCAACTATAGTGGTGTGCAAGTATACTAGGAAAATATATATTCATATAGCTAATAAAAATTATCGTGAAAAAATAACAACATGTCCTGGTTTCATGAAAAAGGAAAAACAAATACTAGACCCATGTGTGTAGTTTTGGATGCAACTGGCCAACAAAACCCTTTCCCGCCCCCCGTTGTGATTACTTTGGGGGTCGTGCAATTGCGGTCGAGTTACAACACTTGCAGTTGCATGTCTGGTAGTGGACATGCAACTGGCAGACAGCCCCCTCCAACTCCCAGTTGAAGTTGCTCTATGGGTAATATAGTTTCGGTCGTTTTACAACACCTCACAGTTGCATTTCTGGTGTTGGACATGCAACTAGGGGAAAAACAAAACCTCTGAACCCACTTTGTGGTTGCTTCATGGCCTAATGTGGTTGCATTCGGACTACAACACTTGTAGTTGCATGTGTGGTCATGGACATGCAATTGACCAAACAACCTCTTCCCGCCACTAGCTAGTTGCAATCACTTTGAGGGTCATGCAGTTGTGATAGGATTACAACACTTGCAATTGCATATCTGGTGGTCGACATGCAACTGGCCGACAACCCCCTCCCACCCCTAGTTGCAGCCGCTTTGTGGGTCTTATAGTTCGGTCTTCTTACCAAACTTTGTAGTTGCATGTGTTGTGTTGGACACACAACTAGGCGACAGAACCCCCTCTAGCACCACGTTGTGGTTTCTTATAGGCCCATGAAGTTGCATTCGAGCTACGACAGTTGTAATTGCATGTGTGGTCATGGATGCAATTGACCCAACAATCTATTCCTGCCCCTAGTTGCGGACACTTTGAGGGTAGTGCAGTTGCGATCGGATTACAACACTGTAGTTGCATGTGAAGTGTTACACATGAAACTGGCCAACAAAAACCATTTTCGTCCCCCGGTTGCAATCATTTTGTGGGTCATACAGTTGCTGATGCATTACAACACTACTAGTTGCATGTCCGATGGTGGACATGCAATTAAACAAAAATTCTTGGCCTAGTTGCATTCACTTTATGGGCCATGCAGTTGCGGTTGGGTTACAACACATGCAGTTGCATGTCGGATGTTGGACATGCAACTGGCCAACAAAAACCCCTCCCGCCCAATTGCAGTCGCTTTGTCGGCCCATAATGACGCCCCCGATTCAATCATACAATAATCATACACGCAATGTGTATGATCAAGATCGGGGACTCATGGAAATATATCACAACACAACTCTAGACACAAATTGAAATAATACAGGCTTTATATTACAAGCCAGGGGCCTTGAGGGCTCGAATACATAGCTCGATACAGAAGAGTCAGTGGAAGCAACAATATCTGAGTACAGACATAAATTAAACAAGTTTTGCCTTAAGAAGGCTAGCACAAAAGCAACAACGATCGAAGAGGCAATGCCTCCTACCTGCGACCTTCTAACTACTCTGGGTCGTCGGCGGCCTCCATGTAGTAGTATCCAGTAGGCAAGATTCTCGTCCATCGGTGGTTACCGGAATATCACCCACAATAGTAATAGAGTCTTACTGACCGAGTTGAACACCGAGGCATTTACATAAGCAAGGAATTATCACTGCTCAGATATGTTAGGTTACAAGAAAGGTAAAACAAAATAATGGAAAGGCAAGAATCAGTTATCGGTGTCCTCGAGTGTCAAGCAACTCAGAACCCATGGGAAATTGGAATCGGAGAGAAATAATAGTTGATGAAGAACTCATAAGAAGTTTATGTTGTTCCGTTATATTCTCGAGATACCAGAGGGTAATACTCAAACGTAGAACAGGATAGAGGTTGGACAGGTGAAAATATCTGCAGAAGACAAGTACTTAACTTTTCCAAGAAATGGGATCAAAGAAGAACAATATGGTTGAAACCACGGTTGCAAAGGACCAATTCACAGATACCGGATGATATTATATCAAGGAAATAGTTATTATTACAATAAGATTCCATGATAGGATCTACATCATGTCCATGGGCATGAACACAAAGTCCAAGGTCAACTCCCACTTCTCCAATGCATAACCATTCATTCGCATCTCATTTTCGACAAAGTCGTAGTGTTGAGATTTTATCTGGCATAACATCAGTAGAGTATGACTTGTAGAAGTTTCCGGGTTCATATAGATTTAGGGAAGACATAGATTCAACCCATAGGGGCGTCTTCGAAACACATTCCAGAAACCTCACGAGTAAATAACTCAAGCCCGGAAGCAGAGTATGGTTGACAAGAGCGGAGGATACAATTTACCAAAGGCGTTATGTATCCGAGCAAAGGCTCACAAGGTTACTGAATATGAAGGACATTGTCGGATAATACCCAACAAAGGATCTGGTGGTCCACGAGGGATCTGATGTGAGCAACGGTACTCAACCCGAAGAAGAAAGAATGCAAGGAGATTAGATTATAGAAACAACTGACTAATTCAAAGCTAAACTGTAACAGAATTAGAAATCCCAAATCGGGGGATCAGAAGCAGAGGCTCTGATCAAAGACAAGTTGAATAGACATAGATCGTCAATCAATCAAGGTTTGATTTGTCGAAAAATGGCTCATGTCCGGGGTGACGTATGAGCAGAAGGGAAGAATTCTAATTGTGATTGATGAGTGCGAGCATTCACAAACATATCGAATCAAATGCTCAAAATTTCAATGACAAAGGATGGTAATGAACTTTGGTAGACATATGGAAGTAACCATAATGTAAGCAGCTAAGGATGAACAAGAGTAAAAGGCTACCGAGGATTTTTGGAAGAACGAATAGTATTCCAAAGAATTTTGTAAAACACATGAACCGCAGACGAATGGATACTCGGCAAGCGCGAGTAATTATCCGTAGGGGTATTCATGTGGCAAAGAACTGCAAGGCAGTAGGCTCAAAGGATTCTCGGAACAATAAGGAGAATGTTATGGTATCTTGTAATAACAAGATCAACGGGGAATGATTGTACGAATGGAAGGTTTATGTAGTTGTCCATAGGGACTTATCAGTGGTAGAGAATTGCAAAAGCGATGGGCACAAGAGACTCGGGAAAACATCGGAGAGTATCTTCAGAATCTTCTGGTAAAACCGGCGATCAGCTGAAGTGAGGGGCCCTCCGGGAGGAACTAGTTACGAGAACCTAATGTTAGAGTTTAGCAAAAACATTTAACCCGAATAGAAGAGAGGCCAAAGTCCCAGAGCATAGACGAGGAGTAAAAGATCCTAATACCACCCAATGGCGACATAGGCCCATAAGCCACACAGCCATGTTAGTAAAACAGTTTTCAAAGAATAGACTCAACTTCAGCCAAGGAGTTGGAAAGGGGATTCCTACAGGCAGTCGGCTCTGATACCAACTTGTGACGCCCCCGATTCAATCGTACACTAATCATAAATGCAAATGTGTACGATCAAGATCAAGGACTCACGGGAAGATATCACAACATAACTCTAGACACAAATTGAAATAATACAAGCTTTATATTACAAGCTAGGGGCCTCGAGGGCTCGAATTCATAGCTTGATACACAAGAGTCAGCAGCAGCAACAATATCTGACTACAGACATAAGTTAAACAAGTTTTGCCTTAAGAAGGCTAGCACAAAAGCAACAACGATCGAAGAGGCAAGGCCTCCTGCCTGGGACCTCCTAACTACTCCGGGTCGTCGGCGGGCTCCATGTAGTAGTATCCGTCGGCGGTGGCATCTGGCTCCTGGGAGCTGCTTGAAGATGCTAGTCTTCGATAGGCTAGGCCTTCCCCTCAATTTTGGCATTATGCAGTTGTAGCATTAATGCCCAGAGATCCTTCCTCGACTCCCTGCGAGAAAGCAATCCTGGAGCCAACATATCTCAAGTATCCATTTCTAGTTGTAAAATATCAGGATATAAGTCTGAACGTCCGTTACCGTGGACACGGCTATTAATAGATAATCTTCCCTGCAGGGGTGCACCACGTTTTCCAACATGCTTGATTACTCTGGTCGAACACACTTTTCTGGGTCAATGCCCGGCCTCGGAAGATCAACAAGTTGCAGCCCTACCTAGACTCAGCAGATAGGTCCCCGCCGGTCTACATCCTAAGCACTCCGGGGTCTGGGCCCATCGCCCGTTGCACTCCAGGTCATTGCGAGCAGGGCGGACCAGGCTCCACCACTACAGGATGGTGCCGGCCCGGCCGTGCCGCAATGCTGAACTGGACGTCAGACAAAGCTTCGGCTGATACTATGATGTCGAGGCCCATAACTATTCTCGCATGGTGGTTAGTGCGTAGAGGCCAAAGGCCAACTCAGAACAAATACCCAGACCATAGTGTATTATTAGCTTGCGAAGACGAGCAGAGACTCACGATCGATGTGACCCGGCGCCCCGTCTCATGGACTTACGGCAAGGGCCCATAATGCCCGGCCGTTCCACGTAATTATCTTGCGGTGCTCTCCGGGCCCGCTCGAGTTTCCCAAAGGTCTGAAGTAAAGTCAAGGTAACCGTGTGTCCAAACATCAAGGGGAAAACCAGAGGAATCACCCTCGGTGGATTTCACTCAATGTAATCATCAAGGTGAACGTAGGAGGAACCACCCTCGAGGTCCACACTTGAGAGGTTGCACGACAGTCTCATATAGGAAGTGGTTAAGGAGGAATCACTCTCGATGACCACGACCGAATAGCTACAATATAGACATCTCATCAGGAGTGGTGTACGAGGTATCACCCTCGGCACTTGATGGTAACTGATACGTCTCCAACGTATCTACTTTTCCTAATGCTTTTCCTCTTGTTTTGGACTCTAATTTGCATGATTTGAATGAAACTAACCCCGGACTGACGCTGTTTTCAGTAGAACTACCATGGTGTTATTTTCGTGCAGAAATAAAAGTTCTCGGAATGGAACGAAACTTTGCGAGGAATTTTTATATGATATATCCGAATTTTTGGAGCCAAGACCTATCGGAGAGGGCCCCCTGGGTTGGCACAACCCACCAGGGCACGACCCACTCTCCTGGCGTGCCCAGGTGGGTTGTCCCCACCTGCTCACCCCGCAGACCCTGAAATCAATGCTATAAAATCCTATTTTTCTAGAAAAAAACCAGGGAGAAAGAATTATCGCGATCCACGAGACAAAGCCCCAGTCACCTCCTGTTCTTCATCGGGAGGCCAGATCTGGAGTCTGTTTGGGGCTCCGGAGAGGGGGGGTCTTCATTCTTCGTCATCACCAACCCTTCTCCATCGCTAATTCCATGATGCTCCCCACCGGGAGTGAGTAATTCCTTCATAGGCTTGCTGGTCGGGGAGGAGTTGGATGAGATTCATCATGTAATGGAGTTAGTTTTGTTAGGGCTTGATCCCTAGTCACTGGTGCGCATCGGTCCTACACAAACGGTTTTTTACCCCTTTCTGCGACGGCATTTGGAACCGTTGCCAAGTGAGTGTGTGTGATAGGGTGTCCTTCCCACACGACCCAAAAATCATCGGGAATTGGCCCTCCTGGGACCCAGGCTGGGGCCGTGTGCGATCGGGCGAGGCATCAAAACCCAATCATTTCCGTAGGTATGTACATCCCACACAGTGAATCCCAGAAATCATTTCCGTAGGTATGTACATCCCACACGGTGAATCCCGGAAATCATTTCCATAGGTATGTACATCCCACACGGTAATCCGAGAAAATCATTTCCGTAGGTATGTACATCCCACACGGTGAATCCCAGAAAAACATTTCCGTTCGTATGTATATCACACACAGTCAATCCAAGGAATACGTTTCCGTTCTTATGTACATCCCACACAGTCAATCCAGGGAAAACGTTTCCGTTAGGATGTAAATCCCACACAGTTTTATGTGTAGGCTCGTGTGTGAAAGGTGTAACTATCACACACGGTCTTCCTTGGTTAACTGTTTGCTTTTATTAACTATATCACACACAATTTGATGAAGAAAATTGTGTGGCATTGGGCTATCCATCGCAACCGCGATTATTGCTAGAACCGTTTGCAAACGTCCATCACACGTTTAGCAGGTTTATTAGTTTACAATTAATAATTCCAGTATTGCGCAAATTCATATTTCATATCGAACTACTGTTTGCCAATTTCATATCAGGCACATAAATATATTATAACATCACAGTACAGTAGCTACATGAAAACAGCACAGTACAACATATAGCTAGGTCAACTTCATAAGAACAATATATTCATTTCCCTAGTCGAGATCATCCAAGCTCGTCTTATCCACCTCTGCTTTCAGTTCAGTAAGAACCCGTTTTGCACGGGCCCACTGGGAAAGGGCCTCCTCCTTCGCCAGCAACAGCTTAGCAAAGTCTTTTTTTAATGTGAGCTCATTCTCCACCTTCAACTTTTTATCCCGCATCTTGAAATATGCTTCAGCGTTGACAAGACTTTCTCTAAGCCTAGCTGTGTTCATTTCCTCATACATGCTCCAGAGTAAGAACACTTTCGTTCATCTTATAATATTTAAAACTAGATCAATAACAATTGTAGGGGAAATGGGTTTATAGCAACATAGAAAATCACCAATGCTTATTTTGAAAAACTTAAGAAACATGTTAATTATGACATATCTTCTCAAAAAGATCAATGTGCAAATGAAATAATTGGTACTGAGACAACAACCAAATTCTAGAACATCAGAAGCTATATCAACGACGCTACAAGTTCTTACTCATGTACAATAAATAACAAATTGAACATTTTATGAGGAAGGTAAAGATAACTGCAACAGCATAGCGACAGTGTTTGGATGACAGCAAATTGATACTAACAGGTGTGACATGCACAAATTTAGTAATATAGAACTAATAGCACTAATACCGTCCACTATGTATGCCAAAACTGGTGTAAAGACAACTGTTGCTACATCTCGCACCGGTGCCCTGAACTGGCGAGTCGATGCAGCGAAAAAAAATCAGGGACCCGGACTCCGGAGCACGTAGTTGCTCCAATGCCCGGTTCCTTCATGCCATAAAGATTAAATATTTTGCTGCTTGGCTGCTTGGATGTGTGGACCAAAGTTGGTTGCACAAACTGCTGAAGCGGTGCCAAATAATTTTCTAATGGCACCGCTGATGAGATGGCAACAATTTAAGATAGTCGGTACAAACTGTGACACTGTCGTAGGATGCGTCTGGTTGAAGGTGTGGTATGAATGGGTTGGGACCGTGAAAGTGTCTAAATCACATCTAGCAAATGATTTGTAACAACGGAAGAGGGTCTAACCTTCTCTGCACATGCCAGAAACTTCCTCCCAGTGTCCACAGAATCAAACGCAAGTAGCTTCAGGCATGGAGATTGATGGTGACAACGAGCAGATAGATCTTCAGCCACCCCGCTCCATTCGTTGCCACTGATGGTCTTAGGGAGCTACAAGAGGAAGAAATGACTCAAATCGACCTCCGGGTAAAAATCCTTCATTCCAAGTCATAGCCCGAGAGACAGAGAGAGAGAGAAGAGAGGCATACCCGGGTGGTGAAGTAGTAGTCGCCGGAGGAGGAACCGCTGGAGATGTCTTTGAAGAAGACCATGGCGACCCCGGCGGTAGGATGCGAGACAGCGAGAGCGAGGAAGCGGCTATAGCTTAGCAAGGAAGGAAGGAGGAAATAGGGGAAATGTGACTTGTGGTCGGGGAGAAAAGGGGGTGGGGAAGGGGGCGGGGGTAGATATTTTGGCGGTAGGCCAAAATTTTGGAAATGTGGAGGGAAACTTTGCGCGCGGTGCTGCCAGACCATTCACTTTGAACGAGTGTGTGCATCGCAAACGATTCTTCTGCTTTACACGCATGGATGAGTTTGATAATTCAAATTTTGGTCTCAAGGCATGGGCACATTCACTTTGAACGCGCACGGTGCCGCCGGACCATTCACTTTAAACGATTGTGTGCATGGCAAACGATTCTTCTGCTTTACGCGCATGGGATGAGTTTGATAATTCAAATTTTGGTGGAAATTTCCCCGGGTACGTCATTGCATAATTTAACATCGCTTGCTAATTTGGGCACACAAAAGAGCGTACAGCAGACAGACCACACTTACTGAATCGAGCAATTTTAGTAATTACACAGAGCCAGTTGACCTAAACATTGCTCTAACAAAAGACCAGCATTAAAAACAAGGCCTAAGTACGCATAATTAAAAATCCGCCACCGCGCCAGCCTATGCATCACCGGTGTGAGATGAAACGTCGATGACTTGTCCTGGCGACAAGCCGCCATTGGTGGAGTCCGCGTCCCCCCTGCTGAAGTCGACCGCATCCTCGTCCTCGGCGCCGCCCTCAAGGTTGTAGTACTCATAGTATTGGCTGCGCCAGAGCTCGCGTTGGTACTCCACCGTCGATTCCTCGACGGACAGACTCTTCTCTACCTCGACCTCGGCCACGCGCAACTCCTCCTCCCGGCGCTCCTCGATCTCCGCCGCCTCCTGCATCTCCAGCTCCCGCTCGGCGACCTCATGAGGAAGCAGGTGCTCCATGGCCACCGCCGCCTTTTCAGACGTGGGTTGCATGCTGGAGTCCGAGGTGGCCTGGAATATCTTGGCGTCTGCATCCTCGATCTTGGTGTGGATGGCCTCGACCTGGGCCAGTCGACATCAGCGGCACGGACGGCAGCTCGAGCGCTCTCGGCGTTTGCAGCCGCCATCACAGCAGCAGCTGCAGCCGTCTCAGCTGCTACAGCTACCCTGTCGGCTGCCGCAGACGCCCTCTCGACGGAAGTGGACGCGCTCAATGTGGATGCGGCGGCCCTCTCGGCGTAGGCAGCCGCGCTCTCGGCGCACGCGACGATGCTCGGGGGGGACGTGGCCATCGTACGGGCCTTCACGAAGCATTTCCACGGCCTCATCTTTGCAAGAAGGGGGTGCGAGAATGGGGATCGGGATTCCTAGATTCGGGAGTTGCCATCACTAGAGCAGACGAGCAGGCGAAGCTTAAGGAGGGAGACTTAAATAGACCCAGATATTTTCGTCGCAAACGGTTGCTAGAAAACAACTATGTGTGATGTTGTAGATATTTTTTATTAGCTGTGAAAGATGAATTTGGAATAAAGTGCCAACGGATGGTGTTTTAAATGAACGAGAAATTTTGCAGTACTAATCAACTGTCATGTCAAAATTTTCGAAAATTTCAGGGGTCATTTCACCTTCTAAGACATTTAAGTGATTTTCTAGCCATTTAATGATCGTAATTGAAATTTGAACTACATATACATGCAACAGCTAACCATAACGGTTTGAAAACTCATATTTCGTGTACTTGTGTGCGATTTAATTCCATGTGCAGTAAATTGGAAGGAATTTTCAAACATATTGGTCTAACGGCTATGACACAATTAAGCATGGAGTGACATGGCATTTTAATTCCAAAAAATTAAAAAAATCAGAAACACATGAAAGCTTGGTTGATGTAATGTCATGCCACCAAGATGATGTGGTAAAAAAATTGGCATGTTTGACCAAAGTTTGGACACACACCCCTCAGAAACCGGAGCAACTCACTAGAAGGCTCGTGGTTCCGAGAGGGAACAATGCATGTTTGATGACGATCGGGAGATAGCTTCCTCTTACGGCCATAAAATTTTTTTCTACGTCTAACGTGCACTACTACAACTGTAATGTGAATTTTTTTTAAAATTCTAGGGGTCATTTGACCTTTTAAAGACATTTAAGTGATTTTCTAGCCATTTAATGACCGTAATTCAAATTTGAACTAGATCTACATGCAACGCGCAACCGAAATGGTTTGGAAAATCATATTTGTGTACTTGTGTGCGAGTTCATTCCATGTGCAGTAAACTATAAGGAATTTTCAAACATATTTGTATCATGACATGGACACATATGCATGAATACGTATGCATGGAGTGGCATGGCATTTTAATTCCAAAAAGAATTAGAAACACATGAAACCTTGGTTGATGTAATGTCATGCCACCAAGATGATGTGGTAAAGAAATTGGCATGTTTGACAAAAGTTTGGACACACACCCCTCATAAACCGGAGCAACTCGCTAGAAGGTTCGTGGTTCCGAGAGGGAACAATGCATGTTTGATGACGAACGGGAGATAGCTTCCTCTTACGGCCTTCAATTTTTTTCTACGTCTAACGTGCACTACTACAATTATAAAGTGAAATTTTGGAAAATTCTAGGGGTCATTTGACCTTTGAAAGACATTTAAGTGATTTTCTAACCATTTAATGACCGTAATTCAAATTTGAACTACATCTACATGCAACGCCTAACCAAAACGTTTTGAAAAATCATATATGTGTACTTGTGTGCGAGTTAATTCCATGTGTAGTAAATTAGAAGGAATTTTCAAACATATTGGTCTCACGACATGGACACATGCATACGTATGCATGGAGTGACATGGCATTTTAATTCAAAAAATAGAAAAATGATGAGAAACACATGAAACCTTGGTTGATGTAATGTCATGCCACCAAGATGACGTGGTAAAGAAATTGGCATGTTTGACGAACGTTTGGACACGCACCCCTCACAAACCGGAACAACTCGCTAGAAGGTTCGTGGTTCCGAGAGGGAACAATGCATGTTTGATGACGAACGGGAGATAGCTTCCTCTTACGGCCTTCAAATTTTTTTCCTACGTTTCACGTGCACTAATACAACAGCCATGTGAAATTTTGGTAAATTTCAGGGGTCATTTGACCTTTTAAAGACATTTAAGTGATTTTCTAACCATTTAATGACCGTAATTCAAATTTGAACTACAACTACATGCAAAGCCTAACCATAACGGTTTGAAAAATCATATTTTTGTGTACTTGTGTGCGAGTTAATTCCATGTGCAGTCAATTCGAAGGAATTTTCAAACATATTGGTGTCAAGGCATGGGCACGTGCATGGAGTGCATGCCATGGCATTTTAATTCCAAAAAATTAAAAAATGATCAGAAAAACATGAAACCTTGCTTGATTTAATGTCATGCCACCAAAATGATGTGGTAAAGAAACTGGCATGTTTGACGAAAGTTTGGACACACACCCCTCACAAAACGGAGCAACTCGCTAGAAGGTTCATGGTTCCGAGAGGGAACAATGCATGTTTGATAACGAACGGGAGATAGCTTCCTCTTACGGCCTTGAAATTTTTTAAACGTCTAACGTGCACTACTACAACTGTAATATGAAATTTTGGAAAATTCTAGGGGTCATTTGACCTTTCAAAGACATTTAAGTGATTTTCTAACCATTTAATTACCATAATTCAAATTTGAACTACATCTACATGCAACGCCTAACCAAAACAGTTTGAAAAATCATATTTTTGTGTACTTGTGTGCGAGTTAATTCCATGTGCAGTAAATTCGAATGAATTTTCAAACATATTGGTGTCAAGGCATGAGCACATGCATGGAGTGCGTGCCATGGCATTTTAATTCCAAAAAATAAAAAAATGATCAGAAAAACATGAAACCTTGCTTGATTTAATGTCATGCCACCAAGATGATGTGGTAAAAAAATTGGCCCGTTTGACGAAAGTTTGGACACACACCCCTCACAAACCGGAGCAACTCACTAGAAGGTTCGTCGTTCCGAGAGGGAACAATGCATGTTTGCTGACGGACGGG
This sequence comes from Triticum aestivum, assembly GCF_018294505.1. Taxonomy (NCBI): domain Eukaryota; kingdom Viridiplantae; phylum Streptophyta; class Magnoliopsida; order Poales; family Poaceae; genus Triticum; species Triticum aestivum. The sequence goes on along the minus strand of NC_057799.1, from coordinate 547,868,612 downwards.
AGATAGCTTCCTCTTATGGCCTTCAAATTTTTTCCTACGTTTAACATGCACTAATACAACTGTCATGTGAAAATTGGAAATTTTCAGGGGTCATTTGACCTTTTAAAGAAATTTAAGTGATTTTCTAACCATTTAATGACCGTAATTCAAATTTGAACTACGTCTACATGCAATGCCTAACCAAAACGGTTTGAAAAATCATACTTTTGTGTACTTGTGTGCGAGTTAAAAAATCATCAGACGATGTAAATATCTGGTGTTCAAAAAAGAAAATGTAAAGATCTGGCAAGACAACCGGCCCCCACACGATTGGCACTCTATCTCGTGGCTCAAGGTTCGATAGGTGATTGGCGGGGATCATTAATCAAACACGGTTCTGTATTGGAAACCATCGGCTATTATGTTCACACACAGATTTGCTGCGGGAATTGTGTGTAATTCACACTAAAGTACTCGTAAATTCCGGCGACTGGCGTGTACTGTCCCCGTCGATCTAGATTCCGGCCGCCAATAAATACTACCTTGCTCACGTCGTCCCTCCTGCATTCTCATCTACATCCTCCCCTCGCTCGCCCTCTCTCTCTCTCAAATCTCTGCCATGGCGCCACCGGTCTGCCCACGCGCTGACGAGGAGTCGCCGCCCCCAAGGACGCTCACTCGATTAGCAGCGACGAGGACCCCTACGCGCCGCCTGACGAGGTTGCGCCGGACCCCCCAACTTTGGATTCGTTTTGGGGCCAGTACAATCTTTGTTTGTGGAAGTCACTGCCGCCGGCTGAGAAAGCCAGGTTTTACGCCTGGAAAAATGAGGCGGCGGAGCTTTGGGGGCGGGCGCGTCGTCGTGCCGAGGAGGTGTATGAAGACGGGTACTTCGCGAGGAAGGTCATAGGCGTTGGGCGCCTCTTCGCTGCGTGGAGGTGGGCCGATAAGCTCCAGCGTGCCACCGACGAGGAGCATCGGTGGGCGCCCAACGAAATGGCAAGATCTGCCGCGCGCGTCCGCCAGCAAGAGGCAGATCGGTATGTCAAGCGCTGCGAGGCGGAGGAGTCGGAGTACTGCCTCCGCACTGGGAAGACGCCGCGCACCAGGGAGCTGCTGGCGAGGGGCTGCCGGAATACTGGCCCCAGGAGGGATTATTAGTTTTAGTATTGTTCGTTTTCAATTTTATGCATTGTACCTAGTAGTTAAGTATCATCACGTATATGTGATGATATTATATATATATATATATATATATATATATATATATATTCTCTGATGATCTAATGAACAATTAATATATGTATTATGAATTCCATTTTCTATCTGTTTTTGTATACTAATTTGAATCTAGCTGCTATCATCCACATATATGGAATGGAAAGCGTATATACACACATTGAAACAGAACATATAAGAATGGAAAACAGAGTACACACATTGAAACAGACCACTAAACAGAGCAATACCATTATTGTTGTGAATACAAAGCTATCCACGTCGAAACGACTTCTCAAAATAATACGCGTCCATGAGACCATGACCAGCAGCCCTTGCCTAGGGTAGCTCTTGGCTCTGCCTGAACTCATGCAGGCATTCGTCCAAGCGGTCGACACGCTCGCGGTACATCTGGAGCGCGATCTCGAGCTCCAAGTTGGCTATTTCATCGGAGATCACCAGATCGAGGATGCGGCGGCCATGTTCCTCTACTGCACCCAGGTGGACACCTGGGCCAAGGAGGCGGTCGAGCCTACGGACCAGCGCGTTGGCATCCAACGGGCCACGGACAAGGCGAATGGTGGCACCCATGCGAACGGCACGGCGGGCATCCGGTGCAAGTATGGCGCGGCCGGCCTCTGGTGCAAGTACGGCACTAAGGAACTCTGCCCACTCCCGGCGAGGAATGGGGGTACTGACGGGACGTGTACCCAGCTGCGACGCCGTGTCGACGGCAGGCAAGCGCCGATAGATCCGCTCTTGTTGTGCGGCGCGCCGTGCCTCTTGCTCTGTGGCGCTCCAACGGTCTCGCCGTGCGGCGAGCCGCAGCCTATCGACGCGGACGCGCCTAGCTTGCTCTGCGGCGCGCCATCGATCATGTTGTGCGGCGAGGTGCAACCTGTCGGTGCTAACATGCCTATCTTGATCCGCGGCGCTCAAGCGCCATGCACCAAAGGTCTGGTCAACCCTGGCGATGATGCACATCACGGTGTCGTCCATCGCATTGCCGGGGAGCGCCTTGGCCTCGACGGGCCGTGGCGCCTGCTCATTTTCCTCGTCGACGAGGTTGATGGCAGAGGCGGCACTTTTGGTGGCTTGGCATGCTTGGGAAAGGTGGATGTGCTACAGGCTGCGTTTGTCGCCTCCGTGCGTCGCACCCCCCCATGCGCAATATAGTAGTGTGGCGGGAAACAGGTGAGGAAATGGCGAGAAACGGTGGCGTGTTCATAAAACGCCATCAATTAATGGAAATTTAGCATCGAGCTAGCACAAGTCATAGATGATGATCAGATGAACACAGACCACACTAGGGAACCCGTCAGTGATGAATTCATCAATCCCAAACGGTTGAATACTAGCAAGCATTTGCCCACAACACACACAGCCTATTCCATCACAAATAGGTCGGATGGATCAACTGTATGCCACGTATCGTACATTCTCAAAAAGTAATGCGGTAGACCTTCTTTAATTAACATGTGTTAAAAAATAAAAAACAAGGACCTCGAGGTTAAATTAGCTTAGGGGATGCGGCATTACGGTCATTTGACCGAAATGAAATGACCATTTCGGTCATTTGACCGAAATGACCCATCCCATCAGCTAATTTAACATCGACACAACTTCCCATCCAGTCACCCATCCGATGGCTACTCCAGCCTGAGCACACTTAACTTGATAGTTTTCTTACATGAGCTACTGGTGGAACAACTAGTCCTTGCTGATAGGAATGCCTCTTCACATCCTTATGGCGTATCCGAATGACCGTCCGTCCCACAATGGCCAATAGATGTTGTGGTGACATAGCATATCACATACATCTTATTAGAAGCAATCGTCTGCGTTATTATCGGTCTTCGCACACATTTCTGATTACAGACCTGTTTGTCGTGTATCACACACATCTTGTTATATTGAACCATTTCTGTTCTCTTGCCTAATCAGAAACAGTTCATCCGAGTGAACCGTATGTTGTACATCGCAGACACCTTGATCGGGCTGACCATTTCTTTTGTCTTGCCTAATAACAAACAGTTCATCCGAGTGAACCGTAAGCTGTACATCGCACACACCTTCATCTGGCTGCCCGTTTCTTTTGTTCCTCCTCATCGCAAACATTTAATTGAACTGAACCATATGCCCTTCATCGCTCACGCAACTAAAACCTGAACCGTGTTTGATGCATCCATCATCGCAAACGTTTTATACATTTCTGATGGTTTTCCTACAGCACTGTTTGCGATCATTGTATCGCACAAAGTTTCTCGAAGGGTCTCTGATCGTAGTGTCGCATTAGCAGCATCCTGCAGTAGTGAGTATCCACTATGTTCTAAGATTGATGTTGCTATGACTTTGCTATGCTTAATGCTTGTCACTTTGGGCCCGGGTGCCATGAATTCAGATCTGGACCGTTTATGTTATCACAATTATATCCATGTTTTAGATCCGATCTTGCAAGTTATACTCACCTACTACGTGTTATGATCCGGCAACCCCGGAGTGACAATAGTCGGGACCACTCCCGGTGATGACCGTAGTTTGAGGAGTTCATGTATTCACTATGTGTTAATGCTTTGTTCCGGATCTCTATTAAAAGGAGGCCTTAATATCCCTTACTTTCCAATATGGACCCCGCTACCACGGGAGGGTAGGACAAAAGATGTCATGCAAGTTCTTTCCATAAGCACATATGACTATTTACGCAATACATGCCTACATTATATTGACGAACTAGAGCTAGTGCCGTGTCGCCCTAGGTTATAACTGTCTCATGATGAATATCATCCAACAAGTCACCGATCCAATGCCTATGAATTAATCTAATATTGTTCTTGCTAAGTTACTACTGCTATCATCACGGTTACACTTGCTACAAAATTACTGCTATCACTGTTACCGTTATTGTTACTGCTGTCACTGCTATCAAAACTATCATATTACTTCGCTACTGATTACTTGCTATAGATAATTAATCTCTAGGTGTGTTTGAACAAGATGTGTGTGATACGCGGCAAACAGGTCTGCAATCTGAAATGTGTGCGAAGACCAATAATAACACAAACGATTGCTGCTAATAAGCCGTGTGAATTGCTCTATGTACAGTAGAATAACATGTGTATATATATAACTAAAATAAACATCCAATTACATAAGTGACTATACAGATCATTCGCACACACCTCAATAAACAATTGCATGCATTCTAAAGTAGGAGAAACGATCGTCTAGTCATCTACTTCTTGTGACACTCCCGCCACTACTATGTGGCTCGATCCCTCATCTTTGTCAGGAACAAGATGTCCTCCTCTCGTCCTCCTCTCGCACGTCTTGTCACCCCGCAGCTGCAGACGGCTTACAGCGCAAGCTTGCACAGCGCGCGGGGGCGTTCTTTTTGCCAAACGGTGGCGCCAATGAATCATCGGTGAGCCTGTTCCCGTCCAACCTCGTAGGTTCCCGCACAAGCTTCGTGCCCGACACGGTGAAATCCCCCAAAATCCCAATGCTTACTGGCCTGCTATAAAAACCATCATGACCGGCAAGTCCTGCGTCGCATTTTCCCCTCCATCCCTTTAGCTTATCTCGTCTGCTTCTCCCACAATCGCCAAAGGTACCAGTCCAACGTTGTCGCTCAGCCACTCCGCCGTCATCAGAGGACATCTCCAGCTGGGAGCTACACCGCGGCGGCGGCGCAGTCCCCGGCGTTGTGTAGTGCGCGCGGCGTCCCTGTTGGGTGTGCGCGGACCACCCACCACACGCTCCATCGCCGGCACCCATAGGCAGCTGTTGCCGACCGCCGTTGCCGCCACACCACCGTCGAAAGCCAGGGCCATCATCCGCTCCGCCATCATGGCCCGAAGGCGGGAGGTGGCCGTCGTGGCCGCCACCCCACTGCCGTCCACTGTGGCCATCACCCGCTCTGTCACCACGGCCCGAAGGCGGGAGGTGGTGGTCGTGGACGCCACCCCGTCGTCGGCCGCCGTGGCCGCCAGCCCACCGTCGACCGCCGAGGTCATCACCTGCTCCGCCACCGCCGCCCGAAGGCGGGAGGCGGAGGTGGATGCCCACACGTGCGTCAGCGACCTTGCGCGCTATACCGAGTACCTGCGGGAGGAGGAGGAGTGCCTCATCGAGCATGCAAAGAGCCTTACCGCCGCTGTGGCCGTGGCACACGCTGCCTCAGAGGCGAGGAATCAGGAGATCTACAAGGAGAACCACCGCTTCGAGAGGGGTCGTCTGGAGCGGCAGAGGGCGTTCGAGGTGAGCGTCGCTGAAGCTGCATTAGCGGCAGGCACCGCATTGCGGTTGCCCAGCTCGTCGGTAGGCTCCTCCTCCTCCGCCTCTTACTGAGCACACTCAACAAAGGAGAGGCAACCGAAAGTAGTAAAAAGCCCCTCCGCAGTAGTAGTAGTAGTAGTAGTAGTAGTAGTAGTATTTAGGGGTTATTTTGTTCAGTTCATCTGACTATAGATGTGGTGGAACTGTACAACGTACTTAAAATTAGCTAGTATATATAGTTGAATTAGCTATTTCAGTACGTGGTTGGCAACAATTGGGGAAAACTTTGATCGGTTCAGCTGTCGAATTGAACTGTTTGTATAAATTAAGAACGACTACTTAATCTATGAATGAAATCTATGCTTAATTACTGAATTTTGACAAATAGCAGTGTTACAAGGATTGACAAATCTTACCAAATTATTTGTACGTGGTTGCACATGGGTCATCCAAAACAACTCTTTGTGTTGAAGGGATGCACAAATCCTACGCTGCTCTCTTTTTGCATACGGGTGTGTTCTATCTAAAACGTTTGCGATCAAGAGCTGCAGAAATCCTGCTCGGCACATTTTCTCTTGGCTTCCTGGGGAAGCTGTCGGTTTGCATACGGGTGTTCTAACTAAAATGTTTGGGATGAGTGCTTTATATTTAAAAAGCGAATTAAACTGCATCTTGGGCACCATTAATGGAGAGGATGTGAGAAAGGCGGGCGGCCATGGAAGTCAAAGGGATCGCTTCCTAGTGAGCTTGCGCAGCGTACAGCTTGCACGCTTCCCGGTGAGCCTGCGCACTCGAGGACAGCTTGCACGCCTCTCGGTCAACCTATGCATCGGACGGCGCTCGCACACCTCTTGTTCAATCAAGGTCAAGCAGTTCCGCACGGCACCTCCTACAGCCATTAAAACCAAGACACGTGGCGTCACGTGAATGGTTTACAGAATTTTGGATTTACTAGAATTAAAAAAACCAGGCATATCAGTGTTTTGCCGGCAATCAATGGTGCCTTGGTGTTCGAAATTCATTCCCATTTCTTGCATGGGACCTAAGCATGCACCCAAGGACACAGATTTGATTTTTCAACCAATTTATATGCACTGGAGCATGTGGATGTAGTTCAAATTTGAATTATGCACATAAATGCATTGAAAACTCAGTTAATGCATAAAAATGTCCAAACGAACCCCGAGAAATCACAAAAATTCACACAAAACTCCTGTTGTTCTATGTTGACACGAGAAAAAAAATTGAAAGCAATAAGAGGCAATGGATATCGTTTCATCCCCAAAGGTGGGACGTTCCCTACCGAAAACGATCATGCTTGTTGTGAGAAGCTCCGGTTTATGAGAAGCATATACCCAAACCTGCCCCAAATGGGACAAAATTTGTACCACGGCATGTTGATGCTGCTCCATGATACCATGCCAAGTTTCATGAATTTCAGGTGAGTTTTTGATTTACTAGAATTTAAAAACCAGGCATCTCAATGTTTTGCCGGCAATCAACGGTGCCCTGGTGTTTGAAATTCGTTCCCGTTTCTTGCATGGGACCTAAGCATGCACCCAAGGACACATATTTGATTTTTCAACCAATTTATATGCACTGGAGCATGTGCATGTAGTTCAAATTTGAATTATGCACATAAATGCATTGAAAACTTAGTTAATGCTTAAAAATGTCCAAACGAACCGCGAAAAATCACAAAAATTCGCATAACACTCCTTTTGTTCTATGTTGACACGAGGAAATTATTGAAAGCAATAAGAGGCAATGGATATTGTTTCGTCCCCAAAGGTGGGACGTTCCCGACCGAAAACCATCATGCTTGTAGTGAGAAGCTCCGGTTTGTGAGAAGCATATACCCAAACCTGCCCCAAATGGGGCAAAATTTGTACCACGGCATGTTGATGCCACTCCATGATAGCATGCCAAGTTTCATGAATTTCAGGCAAGTTTTGGATTTACTAGAATTTAAAAACCAGGCACCTGAATGTTTTGCCGGCAATCAACGGTGCCCTTGTGTTTGAAATTCATTCCATTTCTTGCATGGGACCTAAGGATGCACCCAAGGACACATATTTGATTTTTCGACCAATTTATATGCACTGGAGCATGTGCATGTAGTTCAAATTTGAATTATGCACATAAATGCATTGAAAACTCAGTTAATGCATAAAAATGTCCAAACGAACCCTGAAAAATCACAAAAAATCATACAACACTCCTGTTGTTCTATGTTGACACGAGAAAAAAATTGAAAGCAATAAGAGGCAATGGATATCATTTCGTCCCAAAGGTGGGACGTTCCCTACCGAAAACCATCATGCTTTTTGTGAAAAGCTCCGGTTTGTGAGAAGCATATACCCAAACCTGCCCCAAATGGGACAAAATTTGTACCACGGTGTGTTGATGCCGCTCCATGATAGCATGCCAAGTTTCATGAATTTCAGACGAGTTTTGGATTTACTAGAATTTAAAAACCAGGCATCTCAATGTTTTGCCGGCAATCAACGGTGCCCTGGTGTTTGAAATTCATTCCCATTTCTTGCATGGGACCTAAGCATGCACCCAAGGACTTAGATTTGATTTTTCCGACCAATTTATATGCACTGGAGCATGTGCATGTCGTTCAAATTTGAATTATACACATAAATGCATTGAAAACTCACTTAATGCATAAAAATGTCCAAACGAACCCTGAAAAATCACAAAAAATCATACAACACTCCTGTTGTTCTATGTTGACATGAGAAAAAAATTGAAAGCAATAAGAGGCAATGGATAACATTTCGTCCCCAAAGGTGGGACGTTCCCTACCGAAAACCATCATGCTTGTTGTGAGAAGCTCCGGTTTGTGAGAATCATATACCCAAACCTGCCCCAAATGGGACAAAATTTGTACCACGGCGTGTTGATGCCGCTCCATGATAGCATGCCAAGTTTCATGAATTTCAGACGAGTTTTGGATTTACTAGAATTTAAAACGAGGCATCTCAATGTTTTGCCGGCAATCAACGGTGCCCTGGTGTTTCAAATTCATTCCCATTTCTTGCATGGGACCTAAGCATGCACCCAAGGACATAGATTTGATCTTTCCGACCAATTTGTATGCACTGGAGCATGTGCATGTAGTTCAAATTTGAATTATGCATATAAATTCATTGAAAACTCAGTTAATGCATAAAAATGTCCAAACGAACCCTGAAAATCAAAAAAATCATACAACACTCCTGTTGTTCTAAGTTGACACGAGAAAAAAATTGAAAGCAATAAGAGGCAATGGATATCATTTCGTCCCCAAAGGTGGGACATTCCCTACCGAAAACCATCATGCTTGTTCTGAGAAGCTCCGGTTTGTGAGAATCATATACCCAAACCTGCCCCAAATGGTACAAAATTTGTACCACGGCGTGTTGATGCCGCTCCATGATAGCATGCCAAGTTTCATGAATTTCAGACGAGTTTTGGATTTACTAGAATTTAAAAACCAAGCATCTCAATGTTTTGCCGGCAATCAACGGTGCCCTGGTGTTTGAAATTCATTCCCATTTCTTTCATGGGACCTAAGCATGCACCCAAGGACATAGATTTGATTTTTCCGACAAATTTATATGCACTGGAGCATGTGCATGTAGTTCAAATTTGAATTATGCACATAAATGCATTGAAAACTCAGTTAATGCATAAAAATGTCCAAACGAACCCTGAAAAATCACAAAAAATCATACAACACTCCTGTTGTTCTATGTTGACACGATAAAAAAAATTGAAAGCAATAAGAGGCAATGGATATCATTTCGTCCCCAAAGGTGGGACGTTCCCTACCGAAAACCATCATGCTTGTTGTGAGAAGCTCCGGTTTGTGATAAGCATATACCCAAACCTGCCCCAAATGGGACAAAATTTGTACCACGGCGTGTTGATGCCGCTCCATGATAGCATGCCAAGTTTCATGAATTTCAGACGAGTTTTGGATTTACTAGAATTTAAAAACCAGGCATCTCAATGTTTTGCCGGCAATCAACGGTGCCCTGGTGTTTCAAATTCATTCCCATTTCTTGCATGGGACCTAAGCATGCACCCAAGGACATAGATTTGATTTTTCCGACATATGCACTGGAGCATGTGCATGTAGTTCAAATTTGAATTATGCACATAAATGCATTGAAAACTCAGTTAATGCATAAAAATGTCCAAACGAACCCCGAAAATCACAAAAATTCACACAACACTCCTGTTGTTCTAGGTTGACATGAGAAAAAAATTGAAAGCAATAAGAGGCAATGGATATCGTTTCGTCCCCAAAGGTGGGATGTTCCCTACCGTAAACCATCATGCTTGTTGTGAGAAGCTCCAGTTTGTGATAAGCATATACCCAAACTGACGCGACCCCGTCTTCGGAGAAGAGGGAGTACAAGGGGAGGTCCGATCTTCACGGCGTAGGATCGATAAATGGACGGGGATAACTAGCTGCAAGCAGCCGAAAAATGGAAAATAAGAGATTATGACCCGACGAGGAGGAGGCTCACCAAAGCTTGCAATCCGAACATTCGCCAATCCACAACCCACAATACTACCCCACACAACCATGCTCAAGTCGTGGAGAATGGGATAGGTGCAATCCGCAAGGGAAACCACGAACTCTAATGCACACAACACGATCTAGTCGTGGAGCATGAATTTGGAGCAATTTTTCAAGGAATCACGAGAATAAGGATAACAAGAGCTCTCCAATCTCAGGAGGAGTCTATGTCTTTGGTCTTTGACAGAAATCGCAAAAGGCCCCAACGAAGGGAAGAGCTAGCCTATTTATAATCGGGACAACCCCCCTGGATAGGTGTGAAAGAGAACTAGCTTCTGGAACCAGCTTAGGTGTGAAAGTGAACCAGCTTTGTTTGACTAAATGGATTCAAGACTTAATGAGGTAGCTTCTGGAAAACTCTCGTTGGAGGTGGTTGGCAGTTCCCGAACCAACATTGTTCACTGGGGTCGAACAATGTTTCCTTCAGCAGAAAACTCGAGTTCTAGAACCCTTTCACAAGTTGGGATATCCAAACTCGTGCCAAGCATTGTTTTGTCAGAATCGGAACAATGTTTCTTCACCAGACAACTCATTCTTCATGAATTCCTAAATTTGGTTCCTCGCCATAAAACATTGTTTTGCATGGACTGAAATGTGTTTGGCCTTCTACGACATCGCACCTGAGTTCAACCAACAACAAAGGAGGTGAAGGCACAACCATGTTTTCAAGGTCAAAAGATAGACTTAAGTTAGCGTTAACCTGATCATGTATTTGCATTGTGCGACTTCTTGTGATTGGACCGTTTATGGTTGGTGGTGTGGTGCCCATGGTCGGGATGTCCTCATCATCCTCCCCCTCTTGAGAAGGAGTCGTCCTCGACTCTAAAGGCCCAAAGTATGGGGAAAGATCAGAGACATTGAAGGTTAGCTAGCACCATATGCTTGTGTAAGATCGATCTTGTAAGCATTGACGTTGATTCGCTCGAGCACCGCATATGGTCCGTCACCGCGTGGCTGCAACTTGCACTTGCGTTGCTCAGGAAAACGGTCCTTCCGAAGGTGTACCCATACCAAATCGCCTTGCTCGAACACCAACTTCTTCCTGGTCTTGTTTACCGGCTTCGCATAGTGTTCAGTCATTTTCTCAATGTTCTCCATTGCCTGGGCATGAAGTTTCTTGGCGAAATTAGCACGCTTACTGGCATCAAGGCTAGTTCATTCCTGCAGTGGCAAAGGCAAAAGATCGATGGGAGAAATAGGTTTGAAGCCATAAACAAGTTCAAATGGGAAAAATTTAGTGGTCGAATGTACTGCCCTGTATACGCGAACTCCACATGAGGTAGGCAATCTTCCCACATCTTCAAATTCTTCTTCAGGACTGCTCACTATGGACAATGTCCGGTTGACAACTTCAGTCTGTCCATCAGTTTGTGGGTGGCATGTCGTGGAAAATAGGAGCTTGGTGCCGAGTTTTCCCCACAAGGTCTTCCAAAAGTAGCTCCGAAATTTGGTGTCATGATCTGACACAATCGTGCGTGGTACTCCATGTAGCTGCACAACTTCCCTGAAAAACAGATCAACAATGTGTGGGAAGCATCATCGCTCTTATGACATGGGATAAAATGTGCCATTTTGCTAAAAGGATCAACTACCACAAACACCGAGTCACTCCCCCTCTTAGTCTGTGGTAAACCAAGAACAATCCATAGAAATATCTTCCCACAGAGTATTTGGGATAGATAGAGTAGTATATAAACCATGAGGATTCAAGTGGGACTTAGCTTTGTGACAAATCTCGCATCTCATCACGTAGCGTTCCATGTCATGTCTCATGCACGGACAAAAGAAGTGATCAACGAGCACACTTTCAGTTTTCTTGGCTCCAAAATGTCCCATGAGACCACCAGCGTGAGCCTCCTGCAAGAGCAACAAACGAACAGAACAATCTGGGATGCACAATTTGTTAGCTCGAAATAGAAATCCATCATGCAAGTGAAACTTCTCCCATCCTTTTCCCTTGTTACACTTTGAAAATGGTTCAGCAAAGTATGAGTCGGTAGCATACAATTCTTTGATGCTTTCTAAACCAAGGATTTTAACATCAAGTTGGGAAAGTAAAATGTGACACCTAGACAATGCGTCGGCAACAACGTTATCCTTCCCTTTCTTGTACTTGACAATATAAGGAAAAGACTCTATGAACTCACTCCATTTTGCATGTCTACGGTTTAGTTTTAGTTGGCCCTTTAGATGTTTTAAAGATGCATGGTCAGAATGTATTACAAACTCTTTTGGCCACAAGTAATGCTGCCATGTTTCCAAATATCGAACAAGTGCATACAATTCTTTATCATAGACAGAATAATTAAGAGTTGGACCATTAAGCTTCTCACTAAAATAGGCGATGGGTTTACCTTCTTGAATGAGTACTCCACCAATGCCAACACCACTTGCATCACATTCAATCTCAAATGTCTTACCAAAATCAGGAAGTGAAAGCAATGGGGCTGATGTCAATCTCATCTCCAGTTCTTGGAAGGACTTGTCTTGGGCATCACCCCATTGGAATGGAGTGTCTTTCTTCATTAACTCATTCATTGGTGCAGCAATGGTGCTGAAATCCTTCACCAACCGGCGGTAGAAACCTGCAAGTCTGAGGAAGCTACGTACTTGGCTTACATTTTGTGGAGGCATCCACTCACGAATAGCCTTCATCTTCTCTTCATCGACCTCCACACCTTTTGCTGAAACAACAAAGCCAAGAAACACAACCTTGTTTGTGCAAAATGTGCACTTTTCCATGTTAGCATACAACTTTTCCTCCCGTAGGACAGCAAGCACACATTTTACATGTACAACATGATCCTCCAAAGTTTTGCTATAAATCAATATGTCATCAAAGTAAACCACTACAAACTTGCCAGTGAAGGATCTAAGAACATGATTCATCAATCTCATGAAAGTACTAGGTGCATTTGTTAATCCAAAAGGCAGAACCAACCATTCATACAAGCCAAATTTTGTCTTAAATGCAATTTTCCATTCGTCACCCTCTTTGATTCTTATTTGGTGGTAACCACTTCGCAAATCAATTTTGGAAAATATGGTGGAGCCACAAAGTTCATCAAGCATGTCATCGAGCCTAGGAATAGGGTGCCGATATCTCACAGTTATGTTGTTAACGGATCTACAATCAGTGCACATGCGCATGGTACCATCTTTCTTTGGAACTAAAAGTATGGGAACAGTACAAGGAGAAAGACTTTCCCTTACATACCCTCTGTTAAGAAGATCTTCTACTTGCCTCTGAATTTCCTTCGTCTCCTCTGGGTTTGCTCGATACTGTGGCCGGTTTGGTAGTGGGGCACCCGGAACCAAGTTGATTTGGTGCTCAATGCCCCACTTCGGTGGCAAACCAGGTGGTACCTCCTTGGGAAACACATCCTCATACTCCTGCAAAAGATCAAGAACAACACTAGGAAGAGTTGAGGGTAAATTGTTAGCAGCCAATAAAGTTTCCTTGCACAGGAGTACAAAGAATGGAGTATTAGGTTCTCTAAATTCCCGCATATCCCTTTTCCTAGCTATCATAACTAATCCCTCTTTTTCCCGGGGCTTTTGGCTGTGGAAACACTCCCTCACTATGTTGGTGGCTCACTTGTTGTGTATGATCACTCTCTCCCTTTTTCTTTCCTTTTCTTTTCATCTCATCAAGATAGACTTCCTCGGGTGTCATGGGTAGCCAAGTGAAATTTTCTCCTCTGTGGACAAAACATAAGTGATTCGCACGCCCGCTGATTTGCACATCACGGTCATGCAACCACGGTCGTCCAAGAAGCAAGTGACAAGCATGCATCGGCTCCACATCACACTCAACATCATATTGATATGTCCCTACTGAAATTGGTATTCACACGCTGCTAATCACCTTAATTGCGCCACAATCATTCAGCCATTGCATGGTATGGATGTGGGTCACGTTTTGTTTGCAATTGAAGCTTCTCGACCATCTCCGTGCTTGAAATATTGTTGCACCTGCCACTATCAACAATCACTTGACATATCTTTGAGTTGATAAGGCAACGGGTGTGGAAAAGATTATGCTGCTGCCCCTTTTCCTCCTCCACAACTTGGGCATTAAGTGAACGACATACAACCAAAGCTTCACCATGAAGTTTTTCGTGAGAGAAAATAGTTCCTCCTACTTCCCAACCTTGCTCCTCTTCCACTTCATTATTGCCACCTTCAGGGTCACTTTCAGACTCCCATTCACCTTGTTCATTAATTATCATAGTTCGTTTGCTTGGACATTCTGAAGAAATATGACCTCTTCCTTTGCACTTGTGGCATTGAATGTCGCTGCTGCGTGTAGAACTCTTTTATGGAGGTGGAGCAGAGGATACTCCTACTGTAGCTGATGGCCTCTTATCTTGATTGCGAATAGCAGGTGAGGAAGCCGTCGAGGCATGTGGGTGCCTAGGTGGTGCACCCTCGAACTGAGAACCATGTGGTTGTTGTGTTCGCTGCCATGAGCGTGTGGTGGTGCGGCCTTGGAAAGCACGAGTACGACCATTACGCATATTCTTCTTCTCAACTCTTATAGCTTGATGTACCACATCTTGTATTGTATCATAAGGAAACATCTTCACAAAATATGATATTTCATCATTCAGCCCATGTAAAAATCTTGCCATTTTCGCCTCATCACTTTCACGGGTTCTTGTCCGAATTAGCAGCACCTCCATCTCTTTATAGTACTCATCAACAGTGCGGGAACCTTGAGTGAGCCCCTGCAACCGCTTGTACAATTGCCTCTCATAGTATGATGGAACAAAACGGCGCCTCATGACTTCCTTCATCAAAGTCCAGCTGCGGATATGATTATTGCCGGACATCAACTGATCATCTTGCAGCTGATTCCACCATGTAAGAGCATAACCAGAGAACTCCATAACAGCAAGATTAACTCTCTTGGCTTCAGAAAAACCATGGATGCGAAAGATTTGATCACACTTCTCTTCCCACTCAATATATGCTTCTGGATCCTATTTTCCCGTGAATGATGGCACATGTAGCTTCACTCTCGCTTGGTTGTCACGGTCATCCTGATCACGACGGTCATAATGATGACCATTGTGACCAAAAGTAGCACCGCGGCGAGGCAGGGAGTAGGGTTCATAGTCCCCTATGCCTTCATCTTCGTCACCATGCTCGGAGAGATCTTCAAGGAAGATGGCATCACCATCATGTGTCGCTCGTCGCCAGTGATCTGCAGCAAACCCGTGGGGGTCATGGCCTCGCCCGCGAGCTTCACCTCCATGCAGCCCACCCTCACGGGGGCAGCAAAGTCACCATGCCTCCGTTCAGCACCAATAACAGGGGCACCATGGGCAGCAGCTCCTGCCGCTCTTCCACGACTAACATGGCGATCGCCGTTTCCTTGACATTGCCGGTTGTTGGCAGCCAGCGAGGCAGCGGGGCTGTGTTGGTGTCGATCCCCATTACCCGCAATAGGAAGACGACCACCCAACATCCTTCACATAGCTGCAAGTATACTCTCCTCAATCATATCACCAAGTGTTGCGTGAGTTTTTGGGAGATCATCTTCCACATGTTGATGTCCATGTACACTCTAGTTGGATCCTCTCATGTTAACTCTTGGAAACAAGTGGAAAAAGAAAATTATATGTGGAAAACACTTAGCTCACCTTCTTGCTTACCCAACTTCTAATGATTCCTTGGCGGCTGTGCGAAAGTAGCAAATCAAGAGTGGACCAGCGAATGAAAGGAAGGAAGCTGACGGTTTCTAGGTGGATCTGGGTGGGGTAAAAAGGGAGGGCTAGTGCTGAGATCCAATCGATGCAAACCAAATGAACAAGAAAAAATATTGTAGATCCTTGCACCACGTTTGAGCTACAACACTTACTACTTCAACTTTTGAAATTTCTCACCAAACTGAATATGATTGCACAATTGCTCAACACTTTCTCTTCTCTTTTTTTTTTGCTTTTTTCACTCTCTTTTTTCTCGCTTTTTTTGTCTCTCTCTCTTTTTTTGCAGCACAATAGATCCAACAACAAGACTCAAAGGAAAACAACAGCAACTTTGGATAGAACTTGGTGCAAACACAAAGAGGAAAGCAAACAACTAGATCTCAGCAACAAAGGCTTGGATTTTTTGTGGCTTTTTGGCTTTGGACTCTAGGACAGGGAAAAACCGAACTAAAAGGATAGATCTAGCAACAAAGATATAGATCCTACCGTGTAAACCTTGCTCTGAATACCAGATGAATGCGACCCCGTCTTCGGAGAAGAGGGAGTACAAGGGGAGGTCTGATCTTCACGGCGTAGGATCGATAAATGGACGGGGATAACTAGCTGCAAGCAGCCGAAAAATGGAAAATAAGAGATTATGACCCGACGAGGAGGAGGCTCACCGAAGCTTCCAATCCGAACATTCGCCGATCCACAACCCGCAATACTACCCCACACAACCACGCTCAAGTCGTGGAGCATGGGATAGGTGCAATCCGCAAGGGAAACCACGAACTCTAATCCACACAACACGATTTAGTCGTGGAGCACGAATTAGGAGCAATTTCTCAAGGAATCACGAGAATAAGGATAACAAGATCTCTCCCATCCCAGGAGGAGTCTATGTCTTTGGTCTTTGATAGAAATTGCAAAAGTCCCCAACAAAGGGAAGAGCTAGCCTATTTGTAATCGGGACAACCCCCCTGGATAGGTGTGAAAGAGAACTAGCTTCTGGAACCAGCTTAGGTGTGAAAGTAAACCATCTTTGTTTGACTAAATGGCTTCAAGACTTAATGAGGTAGCTTCTAGAAAGCTCTCGTTGGAGGTGGTTGGCAGTTCCCGACCAAACATTGTTCACTGGGGTCGAACAATGTTTCCTTTAGCAGAAAACTCGCGTTCTAGAAACCTTTTGCAAGTTGGGATATCCAAACTCTTGCAAAACATTGTTTCGTCAGAATCGGAACAATGTTTCTTCAGCAGACAACTCATTCTTCATGAATTCCTAACTTTGTTTCCTCGCCATAAAACTTTGTTTTGCACGGACTGAAATGTGTTTGTCCTTCTTCGACATCGCACCTGAGTTCAACCAACAACAAAGGAGGTGAAGGCACAACCATGTTTTCAAGGTCAAAAGATAGAATTAAGTTAGTGTTAACCTGATAATGTATTTGCATTGCGTAACTTCTTGTGATTGGACAGTTGAAGGTTGGTGGTGTGGTGCCCATGGTTGGGATCTCCTCATCACAAACCTGCCCCAAATGGGACAAATTTTTTACCACGGCATGTTGATGCCGCTCCATGATAGCATGCGAAGTTTCATGAATTTCAGACAAGTTTTTGATTTACTAGAATTTAAAAACCAGGCATCTCAATGTTTTACCGGCAATCAACGGTGCCCTGGTGTTTGAAATGCATTCCCATTTCTTGCATGGGACCTAAGCATGCACCCAAGGACACTGATTTGATGTTTCGACCAATTTATATGCACTAGAGCATGTGCACGTAGTTCAAATTTGAATTGTTCACCTGAAATGGCAAGAAATACAATTTAATGTATTAAATGTTCAAACAAACCCTGAATAATTCCAATTCTTTTACGCCACACATATAGTTGCATGTTCACTCCAGATAAAAGGTCTAGCAATTCAAACACCGTCCATTGCCGCTGTGACCCCATTATGTAATTCAAATCAAGATGAAAAATCTAGTAGATCACACACAGTTTATTATCAGCAACCGTGTGAGATGCAGCACAAAATTATCCTAGAGCACCGTTGGTGTATAGTACGCCTATGGCTTACGCGAGAAGGTGTGTCAACTACAGTCCACAGTCGGCGTCTCAAGCACACTAGCTCGCTCCCCAAACATCATTTCACTGTTCAATCGTCGTCGGTGAAAGATGGGCACGTGGACCCCCGTCGTGAGGGCAACTTCGGTGGCCCACTTCGGCGAGAGCCCGGCCGCAGCCACCATGCGCGTGCTAACAAGGTGCATGAGCGAGGCCGCAATCTGCGACCGACCGGCAAAGGTAGCCCAAACGGACGCTATTGCTTCTCAGGTGGCGGCAGCAACATCTGCCTCGGGGATAGCAACTGGCGAGAGCGACATAGTAGCTATCCATTCCGCAGTGGCGGCCTTAGCCCTGATGGAGGCCGCCCACGACCATGTCGAGGACGCCCACGCCCAGCTCCTGGCGGTTACCGCACAAATCCAACGAAGCTTCTCCGACAACGGCAGCAACCCATGGCCGAAGAGCTGGCAATCGCCGAGAGCGTTCGAGCAGCCGTCCGTTCCTCCGCTGCATACTTGCAACGACGGAGCCCGTCCAAGCCCAGATCGCATCCGCCCACGCCCAGCTCGTGGTGGCCTTTTCTAAAGAGATGGCGGACGCGGATGGCGAGATGCTTGCCGAGTATGGTGTGATGGATGCCATGGAGCCCCTTCCCCAGGAGACCGTTGGGCGCGAGCTGGACATGGAGGCGGCGGCGGAGATCGACAAGCACCAGCCGTAGTAGTACACTTTGTTTTGTTTAATTAAGAGCGTCGGTCTTTAATTTGTTAGAGTAATGTTTAGGTCAGCTAGCTCTGTTTAATTCTTGAACTTGCTTGATTAAGAAGTGTGGGTGTGTTGTAGTCTCCTTTGTGTACCCAAATTATGCAATGACGTGGATGACCACTATAACCATGGAAATTTGAACCAAAACATTTGACGTTCAAACCCATCACACACGGGTTAAGCTATCTGAATCGTTTGTGATGTGCACATATCGTACAAAGTTCTGAATAAGGGACCATGTCTGATGACACTTTGCGCGCCAGTTTTTTCGCTGAAGCGATTCCAAATTTTCGGCTTCCACGGAAATATCTAACTCCCCGCCCCCTCCCCCTACCAATAGCCACATTTCCCCTCTTTTCGCCTTCCTTTCCAAGTTGAAACCTTCACTCCTTGCTTCCAGCGCCGCCTCCTCGTCGGCAACCCTCCTTCACGCTGCTCGGCCTCCTCTATCTAGGCAGGTAATCCACACCTGACCCTCATCCTCCTCCTCCTTCCACATCCCACATGCCCCGACCGCCGGCGCGAGCGCGACACCATCCACCCAAACCACTGACCCCTCCACCAAATAAGCGCCAGCCTAAGCCATGGTGCACGCAATATAGCCAGGACCTCAAGGAGCATTTGGCAGCGGAGAAGCAAATCGCGGCCGCACGTGCGGATGAGGTCGTGATGGCTGCCATTCGTGCTGACCCCAGATCTTGAAGGAGCACCTTGCCATTTGCTAGCTACGCTGGTTAAGCATGCTCGGTTTACCCGTTGCGTGTGCTACTCCTGCCTTTCCTTCACAAATTCTAGTGAATTGTGCTATCTAATTTTACCATGAAATCTATTGCTCTAGTGTATATGTTCTATATGCCGTGCAGTGTGGTGCTCACTTATTAACTTTTTTGTTAATTAGTTGTCGTCTTCAGTTAACTGTTTGGTTCAATTCTGCAAATGTGATGTTCAATTCTTCAGGCTGCAATTTTGTATTGTCTTCCGTGTGAGAAATAAATCGAATTTATCTTTACAAAATTGTGGGTGCATTCTTTTATTGTATACCATGTGAGGAATAAATTGAATTTGGTTGTACTAAATACATGAGAAACAAATAGAATTGCTACAATTGGCTGTAGTTAACTGTTTGGTTAACTGTCTGATCTTCTATTAGGAGTATGTTATATTGTGCAATGTGGTGCTCAGTTAATGTTTGGTTCATTTGTTGTGTTGTTTAGTTAACTGCTTGGTTCAATTTTGCAATGCAATGTCCAATTGTCGTGGGTAGAATTTTGTATTGTTGTGCATGTGAGGAATAAATCGAATTTGGCTGCACCTAATACATGAGAAACATATACGAGTGCTATATTTCCTAGTTCTTAATCATGCTTGGTTTGGGTAAATGGGTTATCTGTGTGGCTTGAATTAATCTGATGAATCTGTAGTGTGCTTATTTTTCATCAACATATTTTACTGATAGCATGCGAACCCTTACTTAACCTGATGACTAACTACCTTATATGTATTGCAGGGAAACAATGGGAAACACTGAGGTTTACAATCGAGGTTAGCACGTGCATGGTCCGTTGTCTAATAGCACATTATTGTGCAATTGCAGGAACCATTCTAATATTTAGGTTTTTAACAATTTCGTCTTGCACATGTAGGTCCTGCTGTCAGAGGTTTTGACCCACTGTTCGACCCTTTTGCATATGGGGAAATGAGTTGTCCATGAATATCAATCAAATCAAGAAACTCGGAAAGATTGTTAGGATAAAGAAATTAGCGACAAAAAATAACAAGATCTTTGTCTGCACAATGAAGAAGACATCAGTTCACTACAAGATGGTACTAACTATTATACCTTGCCTTTTTTTATTCCTTTGCCCCATTTTCAATATAGAGAAGATATTTATGCACATCCTTGTTTTCAGGCCTTTCCAAAGCAGTTCACTGATGATTACCTCTCAAACCACCTCTATGGTAAGGAGGCGAGGAAGGTTTTCATACAACACCCACGGTTCAATATTGAAGTGTTCCTGAAGAGGACGAAGTACGGACGGTCAATCATCCACAGGCACTGGCCTAAAGTTGCAAAGACCTTCAACATGAATGAAGGCCCAATATTCGCCTTCCGCTTCAGCAGTTTTTAGATGAGATGCATCTGTCTATATACTGTCTATGATGCTAATTTCGAAAGGTTCTATATGTTGCATGTGGAACTTGCTGCTGGTGCAGTTGTGTAATGGGGTAGCTAAGTGCTAAAGCTATATCATGTTGTACTCTGATGTATTTCAATTATGAAATTATGCTTCCTTAATATGGAAATGAAATATATTGTGTGCTTAATATGAAATGTCAATTAGATTAATAAATGGATTATGAATAATCGGATAATTAGCCTGCTAATGGTGAATTTGCCTGCTAATTGGGTTTTGCTATTGCAAATGGTTGTTGAAATAATACCGTGGGCGATTGAGGGAGTCCCGGACTAAGGGGTCCTCGGGCGTCCGGCCTGTTAGCCATGGGCCGGACAGATGGGATGTGAAGATACAAAGACCGAAGACTCTTCCCGTGTCCGGACGGGACTCTCCTTGGCGTGGAAGGCAAGCTTGGCGATAGAATATGAAGATTCCTTTCATTGTAACCGACCTTATGTAACCCTAGATCCCTCCGGTGTCTATGTAAACCAGAGGGCTAGGTCCGTAGATAACAATCATCATAATCATAGTCATACAGGCTAGACATCTAGGGTTTTAGCCATTACGATCTCGCGGTACACAAACCCTTGTAATACTCATATTCATCAAGATCAATCAAGTAGGAAGTAGGGTATTACCTCCATAGAGAGGGCCCGAACCTGGGTAAACATTGTGTCCCCCGTCTCATGTTACCATCGACCTTAGACGCACAGTTCGGGACCCCCTACCCGAGATCCGCCGGTTTTGACACCGACATTGGTGCTTTCATTGAGAGTTCCACTGTGTCGTCATCAAAAGGGTTGATGGCTCGCCTTATCGTCAAGGAAAATATCACCTTCGGAGGAGTCCTGGCCCCAGGCCAAACCCTCCGGCTGGGCAGCTTCGTCATGACCGCCAGTTTGGCCCTTAAGCCAACGATGACCTCTTGAGTCATCAAAAATCGCCTCCGCGTTGATCCCGAATACTCCACACGGATGGATCCGATGAGTTATCGTCTTTAAACGAACTCGTAGGTTGCATTGCCGCCTTGGGGGTCGCTACAGACTACGATTGGATTGGGCTTAAACCCGACCAGAGAGAAATTAAAACTCCGCCGATCACCCACCAGATAGCGGTAGTCGAGGAGCAAGGCAACTCTTCCTCTATATTGAGGACGAACTATGTTCGGATCACTGATCTCGAAGAGCCGGACACTCTCCGGCAGAAAGAGATGCCTTGTCCTCCGAACATAGAGCGGGACGACAAGCCTAAAAAATCAGTCGATATCCCGGAGCCCGAACTGTCAAGTCTGGAAGATCTTCAAACTCCGGATCCAAAATTGGGTCAGGGTTCGGATTTAAATCCACCCACCCACCCAGATATGAGCGCTCTCATGAGCATACAACAGCAGTCTCAGGAAATGGTCCACCACTTCTGGGCCAGATTCCTCCTTGTCAAAAACAAGATTAAAGATTGCCGCGACGAAGACGCGATCTCAGCGTTCCGCAACAATTGCATGGACGAAGGAATCTTCAACGCCATCAACCGCCGTCGCATATTACAATTCGGTGACTTGGCAACTATCGTACAGAAGTACATGGCAATGGAAAACGCCTGGAAAACTCAGGCAGCCCACTGGGAACCATCGGTCCCCACTCAACCTCTCGTTTAGGCGAAAAGGGCGCACCCTCGTGGCACGCCCGGTCCAATTGTAAAGAAATATAAGCCCATTACGGGGCGCGGAACCATTCTGGAAGGATGGCTCGATGGGCCATGCAAAATACACACAACACCGGATAACATACCAAACCCACAGCCATAGAGCATGTTGGATACTCCGGCAAGTGGCCAAGAGCGGCGAGGATATCCTCACCAAGAATACCCCAGAGCAACACCCCCCAGAGGACGACGACCTCAAAGTATTGACGGTCTTTGAGACATTTGCTTCAAACAACACGCGCAAAAGGGCACTTCGCGAACTCGCCGAAGTCTGCAAATCGCACCAATAAACCCTTGGAATGACACGGCTATAACTTTTAATGCCGGTGACGAACCAAACTACAGGACAACCCGAGCACCAGCCGCCTTGGTCCTCAGTCCAATTGTGGACGGCTTTCGGCTCACCAAGGTTCTCATGGACGGCGGCAGTGGACTAAACCTCATCTATGAGGATACACTCCACAAAATGGAAATAGACAGGAGCCGCATTGAGCAAAGCAGCACGACCTTCCGAGGAATCATTCCCAGTCGGGAGGCGCGGTGTGTGAGAAAAATCACACTTTACGTGGTATTCAGCAAGCCGGAGAATTATCGGTCCGAACAAATAACCTTCCAAGTGGCCCCCTTCAACAGCGGATATCACGCCTTGCTGGGGCGAGACGCATTCACACGCTTCCAAGCCATACCTCATTACGGCTACATGAAGCTCAAGATGCCCGGGCCCAACGGCACCATCACTCTTGCCAATGATCCGGACATAGCGCTGCGCGCCCAAAATAAAATCGCATCCCTGGCCCTCGAGGCATTGTCTGAAGCCCTCGCGGCCGAAGAGCTGACCGCGCTGCGCTCCATTGTAGATAGGGATGACGTAATTCTGGACAAATGACCCAAATCCACCTCCTTCAAACCAGCAGAAGAAATAGTCAAATTCCAAGTCCATCCAACTGACCCCAACAACACAGCATCCATCGGGGCACAACTTGACCCAACGGTTGATGCTGCGCTACGAGAGTTCCTGCATGATAAACATATTTTCCTGGCACCCTTCTGACATGCCAGGAATCCCACGCGGGTTGGCCGAACACAGCCTCAATATCTTCAAGGGATATAAACCGGTCAAACAAACACTGCGGCGTTTTTCCTAACCCAAACGACAAGCTATGGGGGAGGAGCTAGCCAAGTTACTCGAAGCCGGATTCATCAGAGAAATAAAGCACCCGGACTGGCTAGCGATCCTGGTGATGGTACCAAAGAAGGATAAATCCTGGCGCCTATGCGTCGATTTCAAAGACCTCAACAAGGTTTGCCCTAAGGATCCCTTCCCCCTCCCTCGCATCGATCAGATTATTGACGCAACCGCAGGACACGACTCACTGTGTTTCCTCAACACGTACTCTGGATACCATCAAATCAAGATGAAGGAGTCCGATCAAGCCGCAACGGCATTCATTACCCCATATGGGCCTTTCTGCTTCAACACTATGCCTTTCGGGCTCAAAATCGCTGGCGCCACTTACCAACGCATGATTCAAACATGCCTGGAAAAGCAGATCGGCAAGACAGTAGAAGCATATGTGGATGACGTCGTCATCAAAACCAGGCACGTCGAGTCACTAATAGATGATTTACGTCTCACATTCGATAACCTCCGTGCATATGACATTAAGCTCAATCCGGAAAAGTGTGTTTTCGGCATTCCTGCTGGAAAACTGTTGGGCTTCATTGTTTCCAATAGAGGAATCGAAGCAAATCCAGCCAAAATCCAAGCTTTGTCATAGTTGGCTACACCAACGGACCTTAAAAAGGTCAAAAAATTCGCCGGATGCGTGGCATCTTTAAGCCGCTTTATCTCCAGATTGGGAGAAAAGGCATTGCCACTGTATCGCCTACTCTGGCGCACCAATCACTTCTTGTGGACGGATGCGGCAATGGCCGAACTAGAAGAAATAAAAGCCCTTCTAGCGAGCAACCCAATCCTGGCCGCGCCAAACATCGGCGAACCCATGCTATTATACATATCGGCACCACACCAGGTGGTGAGCGCCGTGCTCGTCGTTGAGCGAGAGCAGGACGGACACAAGTTCCCGCTTCAGAAGCCGGTATATTACGTATCCACTATTCTCACACCATGCAAATCCCGGAACCCCCATTATCAAAAGATAGCATACGCGGTCTTCATGGCATCCCGGAAGCTGCGACACTATTTCCAAGTGTTCCATCACGGTGGCTTCCGAAGTACCACTCAATGATATAATAAACAACCGCGATGCTACGGGCCGGATCGTCAAATGGGCCATTGAGCTCCTTCCATTCGACATAACATGCAAACGGTGTCGAGCCATTAAATCCCAAGTACTGGCAGACTTCGTCGCCGAATGGACAGAGGCCGAACTCCCTAAAGAGTACGGCACATATTCCAACTGGGTCATGCATTTCGATGGCTCCAAAATGTTGGCAGGATTAGGAGCGGGCGTCATTTTAACGTCCCCCACTAGAGACGTAGTCCAGTACGCACTCCAAATATTATACATAGACTCCAACAACGCAGCCGAATACGATGCCTTATTGCATGGTCTTCGGATGACCGTCTCCATGGGCATACAGCGCCTGGAAGTGCGCGGGGACTCAAACCTCGAAATATATCAATAAATGGAGATTTCGATGCCAAATATCCGAAGATGGCGGCTTATCGCAACGCCGTCCTGAAAATGTCGGCTCGGTTCAAGGGGCTCGAGTTTCATCACGTGGCTCGAGAAAGTAATTAAGCGGCGGACGTCCTTGCTCGCATCAGCGCCAAGCGCGACCCCGTCCCACCTAACATCTTTCTGGAAAGTCTGTTTAAGCCGTCCGTTGTGTGGCAAGGGGAGAGCGGCAACACCAGGCGGATTCGAACACAACCCCAGATTCCGAACACACCGATATCATCGGGGGCTCAGCCACCGAAATAACACCGTCGGCCCATCTCATTATGGCAGTCATTGCCCCATGGACCGAACCCTTCTTGGCCTACCTTTATAGGAAAGAACTCCCTGAGGATCAGAATGAGGCCCGCCGCATTGTCCGGCGTTCGAAAGCCTACAAGGTTTACGACAGAGAGCTCTACAAGAAAAGCGCTACCAGAGTCCTTCAAAGATGTATCTCTGAGGAAGAGGGGCGGCAGCTCTTGGCTGAAATTCATGCCGGTCTTGGCGGGCACCACGCCGCAGCTCGGGCCCTTGCTAGCAAGGCCTTCCGTACTGTAACACCCCAAAAATTTAACCATGATTTATTGATTAAAATTATTGCCTTAGTAAATTAAATTGTTATTTTCTGGATTTTTTTTCAGAACCACTCTTTTCTTCTAAGTTGTGGAGTTTTCACCCCAAGTAAAAACTTTTCAAAAATGTTGTTGGGCTTGTATACCCTCTCTAGAAACATTTCTTTTATCAGTGGGATTATTTTATATAATTATTTGTCCCTGAGCTTTATCTCTCCAAAATGGTTTTTCATAAGTTTTAGGGTCCCATTTGTGCTGCAACCCTTTGATAAATTCATTTAAAAATCCCACCAAAATTTGGGGATGACATGTGATGTTCCTAAATCACTTTTATGCAAAAATATCCGTTAGTCATTTGGAGATTTTGAGCTTTACCCCTAGTTTTCAAATCTGGTCCAGATTTCACTTTTGCACTACAGCCTATTTAAATATTCTTTTAAAACTTCCACCCAAATTAGGGGAGGTCAGTAGGAGTATATTATTCATCTTTGTGCAAAAACCCACTAATGTTCTTTGAAAAATTTGAGCAAATCATCCTCTTTTGCTCTTTGGTCCAGTTTGGCACTTTCTACTGCAGCCCCATTTTATTTTGCTCTGTTGCCCATGATTCTTTCTCCTGCTTATAGACCACCCTGCAAAACCCTTAAGTCCAGGAGAGTGGACCCATTGGAGTAATTTTGGTCCATGGAATGATAGCTTTTAGTTTCTGGCAGGAATTGGTTTTCTCAAAAACTTGCACTAACTAGTTTCTAGTTTTGCCAAACTAACCTTGCCACCACCACCTACATCTAAAGAGACACTGGTCTGGAGTTTTTGGCCACCCCAAGAGATGCCTAGATGCACTTGGCATTTCATCGAACAGGTTAGGAGCATGGCCAGTTTTGGCATGCTTATGGACTTGCATTATGAAGTTGCACTAATGGCCTAACCAGATTGTCCACTAAACTCCTAGATGACTCTAACCTAGACCTGTTAATCTCCAGACCCACCCAAGCCTCCTGGCAAGCGTTGGCATTTTGCCGAACACCTCGCGTGCGTGCGCTGGGCGCGCCCAGAGCGCACGTTTTGCACGCGCGCGCACCGAGTCGCCGCGTCCCACTCCCATCGCCTCGCGCTCGTTCTGGCCCTTCCCCACTCGCAGCCAACGCGCCCCGACTCCTCCCTCGCCGCAGAGCCACCCTGGCCCCCTCCTGGCGCCCTACAGCGCCACCGACGCAAGCCGCCACCGCCGCTCCGATAGCTACTGTCGTGGACGGCGCCGCCCGAGCCACAGCACGCGCCAGCTCGCCCTGAACAGCTCGAGCTCATCCCCTCGCCCTGCCAGACCCCGCCAGCCATCGCCAAGTCGCCCTGCTGCAACAGAACGGTGGTTCGCCGTCGGGCTTATCCACGGCCGCCGCGGAACCGACCTAACCGCGCTATAAAAGGGACCCCGAGCTCGACCAGGCACCCAGGCGACCACAAGCCACTCCACCAAAGCCCCCACGGCCAGCCAGCGACGGCGGGAGGCCTTCTTCCCCATCTCCGGCAGGTTCGGCCGCCGCCACTCTCCGGCCCCACTCGTCGCAACAAGAGCCGCCTTCGTCCAACCAGTGCCACCATCCCCTTCCCCTCGATCTCGCGAAGCCACCCAACACCTCAAACTCGCTCGGGAACCACCGTAGCGCGAAGTCCCAATTCTCCCGAAGCCGCCGTCCACCGCGAAGCTCGCCGCCGGCGACTCCCTCCATCCTCGCCACCCTCTCGACCACCGGGAGGACCGCCCTGGAACCGCGGATCCATCCCTACCCTCCGGAGCCCGCGAGGAGCTGCCAATCGCCGGCGTCGATCGCCGGAGCCTCGCCTCTATTTGGCCAGAGGAGGAAGGAGGCGGGGCGACCGGTCAAACATGACCAGTGGGCCCCCTGGACCCACTGTCAGTGACCCAGCGCCGGTCCATGCTGGCGTAAGTGGAGGCGTAATCCCAGAGTACATCTTCGACGTGTATTTATTTCAAAACGTTTTTCTTTTTCTGTTTTATTTAAAAATAGAATTTTGACCAAACTTTGACTGGCTATAACTTTTTAAATATAACTCCAAATGAGTTGATTCTTTTTCCTACCTTTCTCAAATTTTGTCTAGTTTATTTTCATATTTATTTGAAAAAAATTCAAACAACTTCTTTGCACTGTTTTGAATCTATGTGTTAATTTGAATATTTTCAAAAATAGGATTTTTGGAGAGAGAAGAAAACTTTCAAAAGTTTTGGAATGCACCCTGCCTCTCCACAACTTGAAGGCAAGCATTCTGAACCCTGGTATAATATTTTTGTGTGTTGTTTGATACGATTACAACACCCCTTGTCTTGAAGAATTCGTTATTTCATGTGATGATAGGATCATACTCATGAGTGCATAATTAATGTTCCTTGCTGTTGGAATGGATATGCTTGTGATAGTAATCATCCTCGTATGCCTTTCGTGCCTACCGGAAGGAAGCCGGGAAAGTCACTGTCTTGGGTAGAGACGAGCTTGTCCCTAGTTCCTCGTCGAGACGGTTGCGTCCGGTATGGCATGATGAGGTATGATGTGTGGTGATTCTGTCCGTTGGTTGAAATATACTTGTTATGCTAATCATGCAGGGAATACTTAAACCTCCTGAGTCGACCATAGATCGAGTCTTGTTCCAGTAACCCCCATACTTGTTTTGTACTACCACTTGTCCCTGCCGCAGGTAGGGTACAGTTCAGTAAATTGTCGACCACTTTCTTGGCACACACCGTACAGAGAGGCCACGGTGGAAGATACCGGCTGCATCCGGTAGGCAGGCCACCTGGTCCGGGGGCATGGGTGTTTTCGGTTGGGACCGAGAGGGGGGCACCCCTTAGAGCGCGCGATATAAATTTGATCCCATGCTACGCGAGGTTGTAGCCTCCCCACTTAGAGTTCTACTTAAACAAGTGTCGTGGGTGATTCCAGACACCGGTAAGTTAAGCTGGTGTGTGCGAGTCAGGTGTGTTTTCAATTAAAAGACCATAAATGGAATTAGTCCCGATGGACTAAAGGAATCCGTTACTCGTGGGTAAAGAGTACACCCTCTGCAAGGGTTAAATCTATTCGAATAGCCGTGTTCATGGGTAAGGACTACAGTTTGGGATGGGTCAAGTGTCGGTCTTAGTGTCGGTCATCGGAGGAAAAACTTCTAAACCAGAACATTGATTATGGCCTGTGACATATCATGATTATGATTATTGTGGACTAACCATTTACGTTATTTGAATTATTGAGTATCCCTAGGACGGTTCTACCTCCTGGATATTCACTGTGATTATTCTTATGTAAGCCCTTTATTTGGCGTCGCACAGACGCCCGACTGTGGCATGCTTGTTATTTATTTACTCTATAAGCCCTTTATGTGGCGTCGCACAGACGCCCGACTGTCACATGCTTGTTATTTATTTACTCTATAAGCCCTTCATGTGGTGTCGCACAGACGCCCGACTGTGGCATGCTTGTTATTTATTTACTCTATAAGCCCTTTGTGTGGTGTCGCTCAGACGCCCGACTGAGGCATGTTTTATATGTTCATCCTTTTGAGGCGTCGCTCCAGACACCCGATCGGTGCATTCTATTTCTGCCCCATTATTGCATATTCATGTGGTATATGAAAAACCTGCTTGCGTGCATCGTGGATTTTTTTATTTTGTGACTGACGTTGTGATCATAGAATATTTCAGAGCACGATTATCATTCGTTATATTATACCTGTGTTCATAATGTTTGCGAGTACATTCAAAGTACTCACTGGCTTGTCTCTGGCTATTGTCTTGGCTAGATTTCTTGCTTGGAGTGGAGCGTTGCGATGACAGCCCCGGAACCTAAGCAACGGTGATAGCAGCCTCGCGAAGATAGGAGTTATCCAGGTCAGCTGTTCCTGTGGGAAATGGAGCCCCGTGGACGCTGATGTTCTGCAAACCGCTTCCACCATCAACCACTAGAAACCAATTGTTGTACTCATAGGCCACAATGGTCTTGTACTACATATTTTGTATTTTGCTTGGAATTTCTGTATCAAGTTGGTGCGTCATCAGCTAACAGTAATCCTGGGGCTGGTGAGCACAAGGGCCATTTTCTGGGAAAGATATCCCGAAAATCCGATCCTGACACGTACAGGTTTTTATCGGCCGACGGCCCGAGCAGACGCACAGGACCTTGTCCAACGTTGCGTCGGATGCCAGCTTTTCGCCAACCAGAGCCATATGCCACCCACCGCTCTGCAAAAAAACACCATCACTTGGCCTTTTGCGGTCTGGGGGCTTGATATGGTCGGACCCCTTAAACGAGGAAGCCATAAGAAAAAATATCTGCTGGTCATGGTGGATAAATTCACTAAGTGGATAGAGGCCAAACCAGTTAAAATGGCCGAAGCTAGACGAGTGATAGACTTTATATCCGGCGTTGTACACCGTTATGGTGTTCCACACAACATCATCACCTATAACGGCTCCAATTTCCCAGCCGATGAGGTGAAAAATTGGTGCACCAATCTGGGCATTAAGCTCGATTACGCCTCCGTCTATCACCCGCAAACAAGCAGTCAAGTCGAACGGGCCAATGGTCTTATTATGAGCGGCATCAAACCTAGGCTGGTGCGGTCTTTGAAGGAATCAGACAAGCACTGGGTTGAGGAGCTCGACTCCGTACTCTGGGGGCTGCGGACGATGCCCAATCGCACTACCGGGTACACACCTTTCTTCATGGTGTACGACGCAGAGGCTGTGCTACCCTGCGACATTATTCATGACTCACCTCGAGTGCGCATGTACGAAGAGAGAGGCCGAGATCGATCGGCAGGACAGCCTAGACGCCCTGGAGGAGGGGCGCAATGTTGCAAAAGCCCGTTCCGCATTTTATCAACAACAGGCCCGCAGATATCAAAGCAGAGAAGTACGTGCCAAGACTTATAATGTTGGCGAACTCGTTCTCCGCTTGCTGGAGAAGAAAAAGGACAAACTCAAGCCCAAATGGGAGGGTCCCTTCATCATTGACGAAGTTCTCACTGGAGGAGCGTACCGCCTGCGAGATGCATGAGACAATCGCCTAGAGCCGAACCCTTGGAACGTGGCCAGACTCCGAAGATTCTATGCCTAGCGCTAAACTCTTTGTTCGTCTCCTTCTCCCTATTGTTCCCATCGCTTTTTCCTCTCTTTTCACTTTTTCCTTTTTTTAGCCTTAAAGCTTTTCGTGCGGCAAAACCGTGCACCTGTGTCATACACATACTCAAATATGTACGTCCATTATACCTGGGGGCTTCTTTGACATAAGCTTGTTAATGTTATTTTTCGAGCATCAAGCTCGTCACATATGCGCGTTTTCCCCATATGTACCTTTTCTTCACCATTATATGCATCGACATGACTTAAGTTTTGGCCAAGCTGGGTTGTCTGGCTCCTGTGCTTATACCCTACATTCCCGTTAGTTTGGCTAGGGCATAAAGGGAGCACCTCTGCGATTGTTACTGCCGGGTCATCCGGATGTGTGCCTCAGACTGGGTGAAGCAGAAAACTAGCGTTCTTAAGGGAATATTCGGTCGGTGGATTAAAGACGTTTTTGCATTCACCCCATTGTGAACCCCCAGATGTTACTTATACTGCGATTGTTCCAATCACAGTTGGGACATGTATTTTTGCGCATGCACACCTAGGGAAAGGAACCCTTAACGGAACTATTCTCTCTGGAAGATGTTCCTTACAATCATAATGTAATATAACATAACTAGCCAGATACAACTTGTCTGTTCAAGCAACTATGACCCCTATGCCTGGTTTCCACGCATACCCCGGTCTATTGTACCGCTCAGGTATTCGGAAACACTCTGAACCTTCGGGTCCAGAGGTCGAAGCGAAAAGGTCTACCATGACAATCGTTTTACAATTCGGCTAGAAGGAAAGTACATAGTCACTTGGACTCAAAAATTTCCTCCTCTATACCGTCCAGCAGGCTGTCTAACTTACAATCCTGCTGGGAATACTTGGCGGCTACTTTTACTTGGTCATATACCAAACTAACGGGAACTTCTTTCCCATCTGACCCTAGAGGTCTGACCCGAGCCATATGATTCGGATCAAGCTTGGTGTACCGTGTTTTCACCATGGCCCAGGCTTCTCGTGCACCTTCCCGGCAGGCTGATATCTTCCACAATCAAAAGCGCCGCCGCGCTCCCTTGAATAGCTCTATGAGCTCCTCCATCTTTCCTGGAGGGGAGGCAGATGGCTACAAGGCCTTGGAAATGCTTCGCATCGCCTGTCGTGCCTGCTTGTGCATGTGTGCCAGCTCTTGTAATAGATCGCCCGAGAATCCGGACATCTCCTCTTCGGGACGACCGGTCAGCATACCTGCAGACATAACTTTGTCAGACCCTTTTATCTCCGAATTATTCGAAGGTAAGTTCGACCACATACTGAATATGCCGCCTCGCAGCCTCTTATTTTCCTTCACAGAATCAGGCAGCTGGGCCCATACATCTTTCAGTTCTTCGCCCAGCTGGGTCTGGGCATCCTGCAGCTTGTTTCTCTCATCTCTAACACAGGTCAGAACACGCAGTCTTTTCGCCTCTTTCTTGCCTGCTTGAGCGGCTTTCAATTTCTCCTCCAGTTGATCTGACGATCCTGTTAGGAGATAAGCAACAGTATTAGCACAGCTGGTATATAAATATTGTTTCTCGATGGAGGGAAATATTACCAGAGGACGCCTTCTTGGACTTTTCATGTTCGGCGGTAACAGCAGTTAGCTGTGTCCGACACTTTTCTAGCTCTTGGGCTAGCAGGTCGTTCTTCTTCGTAAGAACCTGGTTATACAACGATCCTTAAATCATTTGTACCAACTGCTTCAAGTCTCGGGGGCTACTGGCATATGGTTATCATATTCGGACAAAGTAAACTTACTTGCACATCTTTTAAATGTTGATTCGTGGCTCTGTTAAGCCCATCTCGAGCAGCTTGGATGTATGCATCAGCCGAGCTGAAGGCATTAAACGCCTCTTCTGAGAAGCTGGGGTCTCGTAAAACGGCCCTTTGGCACCGATGATTCATGGCGCTCTCCACTTCCGACTTGGTGACGGATACATCATCCGAATCCTCGGCTGGAGGACAATCCGGCGTCACCCCCGTATCAGCCCCCGTCTTTACGGCAGGATCTGGATCCCAGCTGTGGGGAGTATGACCGGCCGGACCCCCGGACATAGTCCGGCACACTCTTTTCCTGATACAGGATAAACATAAAAGTCACAATTGGATGCGACTGCTGAAGGACATATTTGCAAATCCATACCTCTTCGACGAAGGCTCGGCCGTATCTTCGTTTGCCTTCCTCTTCGAAGGCTTGCTCGGCGTGGGGGCCGCTCTCTTTGGAGATGCCTCTGGGACAGCGTGGCACGCCGAACGCCTCCCCTTTTGAGCACAGGATGGTGCGGTGGGTGAGGCAGAATGAGAAAACTCTTTCAGATGAGATGTCTCCTGATTACTTATGTGTGAAGCAGGGAGAAGACCAGGATAATCGGCGATGATGGCCACTTCTTTGCTGTCGTAGCTCGCCTGGTAAAACACCCCATCCTCGAGCACCACGAATATATCCGGATCCTCTTCGAATCCAGGGTCAAGGTCCCGATTGTGGCCCTCGGGCTGCGGGGCGGGGCTTTGAAGCCCTTCAGAAATCTTTCGCCAGTGCTGTTATAAATGGACGGATTAATATTCATTGAAAGTAGCTCAGGGAGTGGAGTGCGTAGAGCAGAGGAGTTGGGACTTACCCAGCTAGGAGGACTGTACATGGAAAATCCATCTCTGTGCTTGATACGCAGAAATTCCTCTGCCTCCCCTTTGAACAGTTCGGCCAATATTTTGGCCAGAGCGGCGGGGGTGCCCGGACCCTTCCTGCCGCAGCGGGAGGCGTCATCCTCCCCATTGTAGTGCCACATGGGAAGCCCTCTGTATTGGAGTGGCTGAACCCCCCGTACTATGGAGGTCGCCATTACTTCAACTATTGATAAGCCGGACTGAGCGAGCGTCCTTATCTTGCTCATGAGTTGACGAACTTCCGCACTATCTTCCTCCTCGAGGCTCCGAGGGCACCAGCTGTGGCGTTTCTTCAAAGGAACGCTTGTGAACTCGGGAAGACCCCTCCGAACTGGGTCTAGAAGTGCGACATCCTCAATATAGAACCATTCGGAAGGCCACTCTTCAGATGCCTTCTTTGCTGTGCCGGATAGGTATCCGGTCTCGGCGATGAGCCATATTTCGGCTCCGCCCACTTCAAATATTGCTCCCTCTTGGTTGCGCGGGACGAGACAGAATAACTTTCTCCACAATTCAAAGTGGGCCTCACAACCTAGGAATAGCTCGCAAAGGGTGACATAACCCGCGATATGCAGGATGGAGGCCGGAGTGAAGTTGGAGGCCATAGTACTCCAGAAACCCTCTTAGGAATGGATAAATTGGAAATACGACACCTCTTAGCAGATAAGGGACGAAGCACACTCGTTCCCCCTGGATGGATTGGGGAAATTTTCAGCCTGAGCCCCGCCATTAAAGGAGGTCAATCCTGCTCGAACAGGGACCAAATCCACAGGAGGAAGAAATCCCTGTGTTTGCAGCTTCTCCAGCTGACCATGGGATACGGAGCACCTCTCCCACTCGCCTTTTTCTAGGCTGCAGGGATGGGAGGAGGAGCTGGGAGTGCTAGCCATGTTGGAGTGGTCTTTCCTAGCAATCTCTGAGGATTTTTCCGCGTGGTGCCGAATGGATCTGAGATCCAATCTCTTTAAATAGACGCTCTTCCTCGCATAGGCGGGTGCTATGTGCAAAAATACCTTGACCTCTCGCATTCGCTTGACACGTGGAAGCTGAAGTTGTTGATACACAAAAGACGAGGGGTACGTCATTAAATAAGGCCGAATACATCACTTTGAAGTCATCGGAGGAGGAACCCGCCTTGCAATGCCGAAGACAATCTGGACGCCGAACACCTCGTCATTGAAGTCTGGTTCGGGGGCTACTGAGGGAGTCCTGGACTAAGGGGTCCTCGGGCGTACGGCCTGTTTGCCATGGGCCGGACTGATGGGCTGTGACGATACAAAGACCGAAGACTCTACCCGTGTCTGGATGGGACTCTCCTTGGCGTGGAAGGCAAGCTTGGCAATCGAATATGAAGACTCCTTTCCCTGTAACTGACCTTATGTAACCCTAGATCTCTCCGGTGTCTATGTAAACCAGAGGGCTAGGTCCGTAGATAACAATCATCATAATCATAGTCATACAGGCTAGACATCTAGGGTTTTAGCCATTACGATCTCGCGGTACACAAACCCTTGTAATACTCATATTCATCAAGATCAATCAAGCAGGAAGTAGGGTATTACCTCCATAGAGAGGGCCCGAACCTGGGTAAACATTGTGTCCCCCGTCTCATGTTACCATCGACCTTAGACGCACAGTTCGGGACCCCCTACCCGAGATCCGCCAGTTTTGACACCGACATTGGTGCTTTCATTGAGAGTTCCACTGTGTCGTCATCAAAAGGGTTGATGGCTCGCCTTATCGTCAAGGAAAATATCACCTTCGGAGGAGTCCTGGCCCCAGGCCAAACCCTCCGGCTGGGAAGCTTCGTCATGACCGCCAGTTTGGCCCTTAAGCCAACGATGACCTCTTGAGTCATCAAAAATCGCCTCCGCGTTGATCCCGAATACTCCACACGGATGGATCCGATGAGTTATCGTCTTTAAACGAACTCGTACGTCGCATTGCCGCCTTGGGGGTCGCTACAGACTACGATTGGATTGGGCTTAAACCCGACCAGAGAGAAATTAAAACTCCGCCGATCACCCACCAGATAGCGGTAGTCGAGGAGCAAGGCAACTCTTCCTCTATATTGAGGACGAACTATGTTCGGATCACTGATCTCGAAGAGCCGGACACTCTCCGGCAGAAAGAGATGCCTTGTCCTCCGAACATAGAGCGGGACGACAAGCCTAAAAAATCAGTCGATATCCCGGAGCCCGAACTGTCAAGTCTGGAAGATCTTCAAACTCATCTTGCGCATACGAACGGAAATTTGCATACGAACGGAAATGTTTAGCGGGGACTGACTGTGTGGGATGTACTTGCGACCGAATACAATTTCGCCGTATAATTGTATTTTTTTTAGATCTATTGTATGTATTTCCATATTTGAGCGCTTGCCGGTGGCACACGACCTCATTTTGCCGAACGTGTGTGCTAGGAGGGCATATCCCCTATGGTTTCTGGGTCGTGTGGGAAGGACCCCCCTATCAGCCACACTCACTTGGAGACGGTTCCAAATGCCGCCGCAGAAAGGGGTTAAAACCATTTGGTTAGCACCGATGCGCACCAGTATGAGCTTGAAACTGGAACTCCTAAAACACCTGCTAGAACTAGCCTTCCTAGATATGAATTGCCTAAGGTACCGGAAGGTTATGTTATGAATGAGGATACAACTAGAGATATTCTTGCTTGTAGGGATAGAGATAATCTAGAGAAATTACTATGCAAGTATAAAGAAAAATCTCTGAATGCTAGAATGAAATATGATCCTAAGTTTGCTACTTCACCTATCTTTATTGATGATAAGGATTATGCATTCTCTATCGACCCAGAGTTAATTACTTTGGTTGAATCTGATCCTTTCCATGGTTATGAAACTAAAACTGTTCTGGCACATCTTACTAAGTTGAATGATATAGCCACCCTTTTTACTCATGATGAGAAGACTCGTTATTACTTTATTCTCAAGTTATTTCCTTTCTCATTAAAGGGTGATGCTAAAGCTTGGTACAACACTCTTACTCCTGGTTGTGTGCGTAGTCCCCAGGATATGATTTATTACTTCTCTGAAAATATTTTCCTGCTCATAAGAAACAAGCTGCCTTACAGGAAATATTTAACTTTGTGCAAACTAAAGAAGAGAGTCTCCCACAAGCTTGGGGGAGGCTTTGCCAGTTACTTAATGCTTTGCCTGATCATCCTCTTAAGAAAAATGAAAATACTTGATATCTTCTATAATGGACTAATCGATGCTTCTAGGGACTTCCTAGATAGTTGTGCTGGTTGTGTTTTTGGGGAACAAACTGTTGGACAAGCTGAAGAATTATTGAATAACATATTGAAAAATTATGATGATTGGACTCTTCCTGAACCACTCGCTTGTACCATCCCAATTTTCAATTTGGATGTTAATCATTAGGTCATCATATGCATCCATGCTCTTTGCATTTTTATTTGGTTTATTTGGCCAGTTTTGATCCAATAGACCTTAAGCAACTCAAGGACCGTTTGAGAGAGTTGGAGGTTTTCATAAAATCCATTTTTGAATTTTTCAAAATTGGTAAATTGGATCAAAGTGATTTTTTATTTGAAATTATTTTTCCGATTATTTCTAAAATAAATAAAATAATGAGAGAAGATAATATGACTTCTTCAAAACAGAGGAAATAATGGAAATTTAATTTTAAATAAAAATATTTGTTTTATTTGAATTTTATTTGAGATTTTAATCGAGTAAATTAGGGAAAAATTGCATTTTTAAAAATTGTATTTTAGCCCAGAAAAATCATGTTGTCCTAAATATTAGTAGAGGGCCGTGAAAATTGTTTCCCGGATTTTTAGGATTTTATTTATATTTTTTGGGATTTTTCCGTTCGGTGAATTATTAAAAAAAAACATTTCCCTCGGACCGAACTGGGCCAACGACATAGCCGGCCCGCGACCGCCGCCGCCTCCCCGTGTGGGAGTCCGCCTCGCCGCCGCCGGCCGAGTCCGGACCGGACTCCGCTTCCGCCGTTGTGCCCCCTCCTCCAAGCCGCCCCTCCCCCGGGCTTTATAAGCCGAGGCC
The DNA here is from genome assembly GCF_018294505.1 of Triticum aestivum. Lineage (NCBI taxonomy): Eukaryota > Viridiplantae > Streptophyta > Magnoliopsida > Poales > Poaceae > Triticum > Triticum aestivum. The sequence continues at coordinate 547,831,022 of NC_057799.1, read as the reverse complement.
CCGCCAGCCCGTCCTCATCACCACCGCCACCGCAGCCCCGCATCCCGCCGTGTGCGCCGCCGCTGCCACTGCTCGCCGCCGCTGCTGCCTCTCGCCGCTGTCGCGCCTCCGACTCACTGCTGCCCCGCGCCGCTCTCCGCCGACGCCGCTGCTGCTCGCCGCTGTCGCCGCTCGCCGGGGCAAGCCGTTGCCGCCGCCGGTTTCTTTTGCCAAACCGGTAAAAACCGAACCGCCCGCCCCGAATTTTTTTTGTTTATTCGTTCAGATCGGTTTTATTTTATTAGGGTTCGCTAATTAGCGAACGTTCACCCGATCTTCTCTGTTAGCGAACGAATTCGTTCGTTAGTTTCTGTTAGCGAACATTCGTTCGTTAGGTTTTTGTTTTTAGTTTAATTTTTTGGCCAGGGACCTATCTGTAATTACTTTCATCGTAGTTTAGTCCCTGATCTTCAAACCTTTGCTACTTTTTGCTCGTTTATCCAAATCCAGTGAAACCAACGCCAAAATCTTCATCTAGATCCCCTCTGTTCAGATAAACAACTTGAACATGATTTTCAAAATTTAAAATTTGGTTTCAAGCAGATTTGAATTTGAACTTCTTTTGATTGTAGTTTGAGTTTCGTAGCTCTGATTCGATTGATTCTTTTTTCAAATCGAAGCTCTTCGTTCGAACTTTCTGTTTAGATCTTCTCTTTAGGGTTTTAACTTTGCATATTATGCTTGAGTGCGTATGTATGCTACTGTTTGTTCACGATAGAGTTTTCGGAGTGCGAGGCTTGCTACTACGAATCACTAGGGTTTTCCGATCATTAGCAAGGCAAGTAAAACTTGGATCATATCCCTTTATTACCCAGTTTTTATGCATTAGTTTCAACCCTCAAACATTGCATGAGTAGGACTTTGATAACATGTGGGTATTGGGAAGTAGATGATGAGGTAGGAACCTATTGTCTTAAATTCAAACCTTGGGTGTTACTACGTTATGCCTATACTACCATGCTATGCTAGTAGACGTGGTTTGGTTTGAAAGAATTCATGAAAGATGTGAGAGATATTGTTAACTAAGGTTTAACTTAAGGTGGCTACTTTAATACACATCTGGGTGGATTGGTTGTGGGCACCTGGGGATATACCAGTGTTGTCCAAGGAGATCCCGGGGAACCCGTGTGATCATCCTATTGTTTGCCACCCAGGATCAAAGGGATCATAAGATTATTCAAGCTGGAAACTTCCGTGTGCAGCCACAAGCCATTATGGTTCTAGCATAGTTAAGTATGTTGTGTGACCTCTTTCAGTGGTAGACTAGCAGATGTAGGGGATGTAGGTGGTACTGTCTACCCATAGTAAAGAGTTAATGCTCCTGAAAGACGGTGTCTCGGTCATCCATTTCTCAAACATCATGTAGTGCGAGAAATCCAATGGAGGAGATTGAGTCTTGTGGGGAAAAGTGTGCAAACCTCTGCAGAGTGTACAAACTAATCATGGTTATCCGTACCCCCGGTTATGGACATCTTGAGTATCTGGTACTTGAATTATTATTTTGATCTCATCACTCTACTTAATTAATTTGTCGGGTATTTAATATTTAATTTTGGGATTGAGTTGGGGTTACCTTCTCAATGTTTCTCAACAAACTTTGTAGTTAAATAAGATATATTCCTTTGTTGTAGGGAAAAACTAGCTTTATGCAAATGATAACCATAGAGCCTCCACCAGCCATATATGCATGTAGTGATAGCTGTTATTCTGTTCATTGCTCTATCTTGCCAGCATATTCCATGTGCTGACCTACACAAGCTGCAACGTATCATGTTGCAGAGTTTTCAACGAAGAGTAAGGTGCGCTAGGTCGTTGTCGTGCACTCACCATTGTCGTGGAGTTGGATGGACTCGTTTATCTTCGAAGCTTCCGCAGTTATCTTATTTAGATGGCCTTCAGCCATATTATTGTGATAACTACTCTTTTGAGACTCTCGATGTAATAAGTGTGTGATTGAACTCTGCAATAAATCCTCGAGTACTGTGTGTGTCAACAATACCGATCCAGGGATGACACTTAAGCACAGAGACTTGACCTCTGAGGTCGGGTCGTTACACGGCTAAACCCACTCCGAAGAAGAGGGGTATATTATATCTCAGTCCTTAAGATATGCAAGAGGCAAAGAAATCTATGAAGAAAAAAGGTATTAAAGCTGAGGATGTTAAATTTTTACCTCCTATTGAAGAAATACATGGGCTTAATACACCACCACCACCTAAGGTGGTAGAGGTAAATTCTCTAATTAAGTTCAATGATAATGACAATCCTCACAATATGCATCCTAGTCAATGCCTTTATGAGTTTGAAAACTATATTAGAAAACAAGATCACTTCAATGCAAATGTTATGAAACAATTGAAATACAATTCTGATATGATTGCTCGCTTGAGTGACTTGTTTTTTAGAATCTCAAATGATGTTAGAGGTGCTGGAAAACATGATTCTATGGTACAAACCTAGTTAGAACAAGTTGCTAAATCACAAAGAGAATTACTTGATGAAATGAATAATAATATGCATGATTTTGCTGTTAGAGTTGCAACTAGAGGAGGTAAAATGACTCAGGAACCACTTTATCCTGAGGGACACCCAAAAAGAATTGAACAAGATTCACAAAGGAACAACACTAGTGCACCTAGTCCTTCTAAAAAGAAAATGAAGAAGAAAAATGATAAGACTTTGCATGCTTCTAGTGAACCTGAAGTAGAGAAACCTCCTGATAATGATAGTGAAACTTCTATCTCTGATGCTGAAACTCAATCTGGTAATGAACATCCACCTAGTGATAATGAAAAAGATATGTTGATGTTCATGAAGATGCTCAACCAAATGTAAGTGCATCTAGTGCCCCTTAGTGATTTTGGTGTATTGAAGACTTATAGGTTAAGGGAGTAATGTGTTTATGAGTGTACACAGGTCTATAAGTCTATGAGGAGTTTGATATTTACAGTGAAAGTCGACCCCTAAAAATGAAATTCTCCGACTGAAGACTTTGGATTTCTGAAGACTTTCTGAAGAATTTGAAAGTGAAGAAATTGGTGTGACCTTGAAGACTTGGTATTCATTCGAGGAACATGAAGCGTGAAGACTTTTGTTTTCGTAGTTTCATTTTATCATTCTTTAGTCATAGGAAACACCGTACTGTTAAAGGGGGTCGAGGAAATACTAAGGAAAAATTTCCAAGTGATGCTCAACTCAAAATCCTACACCTATCAATCCCTTCGAGTGAAGCCTTTGGAAATCTCATACAGTTCAGTCATATTCTTCAGTGACAGAGATGAAGTTCTTCTGGTCTCTGAGGAATTTGTTCTAACTGAGGAGTTAGGAATTCGCCAGTACGGATTGCCTACACAGTGAGGAACATGATAGCCCTGAGGAATTTGAGCCTCAAATTTCCGATCGTTGTTGTGCCTTGCTCCAGCTGTCCCAAAATATCTACCCACCTAACGGTCATATCATTGAAGGGCATTTATGTCTTATCATGTCAGGCTGCTCCCTAGGCTATAAATAGTCGCCCCCTACAACCACTAGCTGGTTGGCTGCTCCGAGAGAAACTGACACTTGTCATTTGAGAGCATCCCGTCCTCCGAGGACTTTGAGCGAAAATCATCAAGTGAGGAAACCCAAACCCAAATACCTACAAACCCAAAGTGATCCAGCATCAATGAAGAGATTGATCTTGTGTAGATCCGACGCTTGTTACCTTTGAAGACTGTGCTTCTTCCAGACGGTTAGGCATCATGGTCTGAGCATCCAAGAGGAAATTGTGGATTGCCGAGTGACCGAGTTTGTGAAGGTTTGGAAGTCACCTGAAGACTTACCATGAGTGATTGGGCGAGATCTGTGTGACCTTAGCTCAATGAGAATACGGTGAGGACTGTTTGTCCGGGACTGTGTGTCCTCAGGTTTAAATACCTAGCCGCTCCAACCAGATGTACAACTGACACAGCAGTTGGAACTCGTCTACCAAATCATTGTCTTCACCAAGCTTACTGGTTCTATTTCCTCAACTCTTTCATTTCCTCAATACTGTGTTGTGTACTTGTTCATATCTGTTTGAAGACTTTGATTGAAGACTTTCTCCATTTCCTCAGTTCAGTTTCTTCAGTCTGTTTGTCTTCATCCCGTGCTATCCTGTGTTTACGCATTCTGTACTCTGTGCTTGTCTTCATTTCATCATGATGACCATGCTTGTGTTCTGTTATGTTTACTTTTGAGTACTTATTCTGCTACAAGTAGTTCTTCGCTAAGGAATTTCCTCCCCTGCAAATTCCTTAGTGAGGAATTCATAAAAATCGCCTATTCACCCCCCCCCCTCTAGTCGATATAACGCACTTTCAATTGGTATCAGAGCAAGGTACTCCCTTGTTCTGTGTGATTTTTGTTTAACCGCCTGGAGTTTTAGTTATGTCGATCGCAGGTATGATCAAGGTCTCTACTGGGTGTCCTACCTTCGATGGGACGGACTACCCCTACTGGAAGACTAAGATGCGAATGCATCTTGAGGAAATTGATAACAATCTCTGGTATGTTATGGAAAATGGTGTTCCCTCAGTCACACCTTCTCTGAATGCTACTGATGTGAAGAGATTCAAGCAACTCGACTCCCAAGCGAAGAACATCATTTGTGGCCATCTGAGCAAAGGGCAGTATGGAAGAGTGAGTGCTTTGGAAACTGCTAAGCTTATCTGGGATAGGCTGTCCAAAGTCAATGAAGGAGTCTCAACACAGCGTGACTCTCGAGTTGACGTTCTTTGCAATCTCTTCAACCGCTTCAAAAGACTCAACAATGAAAATGTTCGGCAAACCTTCGATCGCCTCACTGACATCTCAAATGAGCTTCAAGCACTTGGTGCCACTGGCATCACTAATCATGAAGTGGTGAAGAAATTGCTGGGATCGCTTGATTCCTCATTTGATACTCTGGCACTGATGATACAAGAACGTGCTGATTACAAGTCACTTGATCCCGCTGATATCCTCGAGACGCTAAACACTCATTAGTTCCAGCTTGCTGAGAAGAGAAATCTCTATGGTTCAAGCTATGGCAGATCACGTGCCCTGAAGGCCAGGGTCATCTCTGAATCTGAAGGTGAAGATTCTAGTAGTAGCCTTGGTGATCCTGAAGAACTAAGTCAGGAGCTAGCACTGCTCGTGAAGAAATTCCAAAGGTTCTCAAGACGTGGTCGCTTCGGAAAATCCTCAAGAAGCAATGATTCCTCATCCAGTGACTACAAGAAGAGGCTATGCCACAAATGCAAGAAACCTGGTCACTACATTCAAGATTGTCCTTAGTGGGACAAGGAATCAAAGAAGAAGAAATACAAGGATTACAGTTCTGATGACGCGAAGAAGAAGAAGAAATCTTCAAAGTCTTCATCATCAAAATCCTCGAAGTCTTCATCTCACAAGAAGAGCAGCTCCAAGAAGGCTCGGGCATTCATTGGCAAGGAAATGGACTCTGAGGCTGAATCTGAGGAACATGAGGAAGAGGAGGCATCTGAGGAGTCCGACTCTGGTGTGGCGAGCCTAGCTCTCGCTACTGCATTCGTCAGCAAGTCCATCTTGAACTCTGAAGAAAATGGCTTCACCAACAAGGCTGATGAAGGCAATGATGACTATGCTCCCACCTACTGCTTCATGGCAAAGGGTGCCAAGGTATTCAAATACCCCTCCTCTGAATCAAGTGAGGATGAATCTGATGAGAACCTTAAGCCTAGCTACTCTAAACTTGCTAAAATTGTTGTGAAACAACAAAAGGCTTTTGAAAAGGTTCAAAATATGCTAGACAAAAGTGATGATATGTTAGGTGAAGAAATGGATCACACTAAAACCTTGAACGAAAATCTTCAAAGACTTCAGTCTAGGTTTGACAATCTTCAAAGTCATCATAACACTCTCTTATCCGATCATGAGAAGCTTTCTTATGAATTTCTTCAAAGAAAGCAAGATCTTGAGAAGCTAAGGGAGAGTTATGAAGATCTTCAGAAGGAGCGCGATTCATTACTTGCTCAACATATCAGCGCTACTCAGGAAGAATTTGTTCCTCCATGTTTGAAGTGCATTGAACGTGAAACTGCTAATTCGTCACCTGAATGTTCAAATGCTTCATCTGCTACAAATTCTTCACATGTATCTGCTATCACTAATTCCTCATCTGAGGACATTGCTAGTATCACTAATGATGCAGGGCTGAAGGAATTGTACATGACAGGCATGTACAAAAGCCTCAAAGGGCATCAGACTCTTTGTGATGTGCTTAAAAAGCAGATCCTCAACAGGAACCCTAGAAAAGAGGGTATTGCCTTTGAGAGGAAACTCAATGCTGATGGTACATATTGGAAGCCTGAGAAGTACCCCAAAACTTCATGGGTTGCTGCAAAGGGACCTCCAGTTGATCCATCCAATTTATCTGGCTTTACATGTGAATTTCCTCATTCTGCTGATAAGTCATTTGACTCCAACTATAAACTGTTCAAAAATCAGAATGGTGAAGTATTTGCTAGATATGTTGGCACTAACTGCAGGAATGGTTCCCCTATGAAGAAAATCTGGGTTCCCAAAAGGTGCCTTGAAAATCTTCAGGTGAATATCATCGTGACACCACCAGTGAAGAATAGGAACCCCAGATCAAATTCTTCATATGGATCCAAGTCCTCATACGGACCAAATTCCTCACGTGGATCAAATTCCTCAAAAGGATCAAAGTCCTCATATGAACATCATCATGATAACAATTCTGTTTCGCAGGGAAGAGCTAAGGGCTATGAATATGAGCATTATTATTCTAACCATTATGTTCATAAGTCCTCGAAGAATTTCTCTGCCTATTCATATGCTTATCCTAACTCCTCATATGTGAAACGAAATGGACTGGCCTCTATGCCACCTTCCTCATATGGAGCTCGCAGAGTGATGAACTCTTTGCCACCCCTTCAGATGTGGGTGGTGAAGAAAAAGAACTAATCTCTTATGCAGGGTCAGGTCTCCAAACATGCTTAAACGTCTGAAGAATTTGCTGGAGACCTGAAAATGCCTGAAAGGACGCAGGCTAATCATGAAGAAATGAACTGTCATTTCTCACATCCTCATTCTGTTTTATCTGTTCTATTGGTTGATGAAATTGATATGATGACTTGTGATGTCATATTCTTCACAGATGAAGTATATGAGTTCGTAAGCTGCACTAATTCATCTGCAGGATGATCAACCCAAAGCCACTGAGTGGGTCCTCGATAGTGGATGTACAAATCACATGACTGGTGACAAGAATCTCTTGATGGATGCTCCCTTATCTCCATCACATCTGAAGCATATCATCTTTGCCGACAAAGGCAAAAGTCAGGTATTAGGTCTAGGTAAGGTTGCGATCTCAAAGGATCGACACATGGACAAGGTCATGCTTGTCGAGTCCTTAGGATACAACCTCATGTCTGTCTCAATGCTTTCTGATCTTGATATGGTTGTTGTCTTTGGCAAGTATCGTTGTGTTGTGATCATGGAAGCTGGCAATTCCAAAGTCTTCGAAGGCTTTAGGAGAGGAAATATGTATATTGTTGATTTCTCTACAGGACCTCAACCAGCCGTGTGTTTACTTGCAAAAGCTTTAGAAGGATGGCTATGGCATCGATGACTTGGTCATGCAGGCATGAGGAATTTGCACACGCTTGCGAAGAAGAAGCATGTCATTGGCATTGAAAATGTCAAATTCCTCAAGGATCACTTGTGCGGAGCCTGTGAAGCTGGAAAGATGAGCAAGGCCAAGCATATAGCGAACACTATCATGACTACTACTCGACCATTTGAATTGCTTCACATGGATCTTTTTGGTCCTAATCATTATTCTGCAGTTTCAAATGATGCATCTCAATATGGCTTTGTTATTGTTGATGATTACTCTCGTTACACATGGGTACATATTGTCACTTACAAACATGAAGTGCAGGAAGTCTTCAAACTATTTTCCTCGAGGGCTTCAACCAACTTTGGTGTGAAGATCAAGCACATCAGAAATGACAATGGAACTGAGTTCAAGAATTCTGGTCTTGATGATTATCTTGATGAACTTGGTATTACTCATGAGTTATCTGCTCCTTATACTCCTCAGCAGAATGGCGTCGTGGAGCGCAAGAACACGACTCTTGCTGAGATGGCTTGCACTATGCTTGATGAATACAAGACGCCTCGTCGTTTCTGGATTGAGACAATTGATACTGCGTGCCACATCATCAACAGAGTATATCTTCACAAATTCTTCAAGAAGACTGCCTATGAACTCCTCACTGACAAGAAACCCAATGTGAGTTATTTCAAAGTCTTCGGTGCTAAATGTTGGATTAGATATCCTCATCACAACTCAAAATTTGCACCGAAAGCTCATGAAGGTTTTATGCTTGGTTACGGAAAGGACTCGCACACCTACAGAGTCTTCCACAACGTTCTTCACAAGGTTGTTGAAACTGTAGATGTGCGGTTCGATGAAACTAATGGCTCGCAAAGAAAGCACCTACCTTCTGTGATAGATGAACCCGCACCTGAGGAAACTATCAAGTTCAAGGCTACTGAGGATGTCATCCCTACCGAAGAATCTGCTGAAGAATTCATTCCAGAACATGAAGAACGTCGAGCTGATGCACCTGAAGAAAATGGTGCCGAAGAAAATGCTGATCAAATTCCTCGACGACAACCATCTCACCCTCACATTGCAAACGAAGTGCAAATTGAGAAAATCATCGACAACATTGAAGCACCAGGTCCTCTCACACGCTCAAGAGCTTCACACTTGTCTAACTTTTGTGGGAACTTTGCTTTTGTCTCTATCACAGAACCCACTAAGGTAGATGAAGCATTTCTGGAGCCTGAGTGGATTCAAGCCATGCAAGGAGAATTACATCAGTTCGAGCTCAACAACGTCTGGGAACTAGTCAAACGTCCAGATCCTCGCAAGCACAATATCATTGGCACAAAGTGGATCTACCGCAACAACCAAGATGAAAATGGCCTTGTGGTGAGGAATAAGGAACGGCTTGTAGCTCAAGGCTACACACAGGTTGAAGGAATTGATTTCGATGAAACTTTTGCACCTGTTGAGGGAGTCCTGGATTAGGGGGTCTCCGGACAGCCGGACTATATCCTTTGGCCGGACTGTTGGACTATGAAGATACAAGATTGAAGACTTCGTCTCGTGTCCGGATGGGACTCTCCTTGGCGTGGAAGGCAAGCTTGGCAATACGGATATGCAGATCTCCTTCCTTGTAACCGACTCTGTGTAACCCTAGCCCCCTCCGGTGTCTATATAAACCTGAGGGTTTAGTCCGTAGGACAACAACAATCATACCATAGGCTAGCTTCTAGGGTTTAGCCTCTACGATCTCGTGGTAGATCAACTCTTGTAATACTCGTATCATCAACATCAATCAAGCAGGAAGTACGGTATTACCTCCATCGAGATGGCCCGAACCAGGGTAAACATCGTGTCCCCCGTCTCCTGTTACCATCCGCCTTAGACGCACAGTTCGGGACCCCCTACCCGAGATCCGCCGGTTTTGACACCGACATTGGTGCTTTCATTGAGAGTTCCACTGTGCCGTCACCGTAAGGCTTGATGGCTCCTTCGATCATCGGTAACGATGCGGTCGAGGTTGAGGTTTTCCTCCCCGGACAGATCTTCGTATTCGGCGGCTTCGCACTATGGGCCAACTCGCTTGGCCATCTGGAGCAGATCGAGAGCTACGCCCCTGGCCATCAGGTGAGGTTCGGAAACTTAAACTACACTGCCGACATCCGCGGAGACTTGATCTTCGATGGATTCGAGCCCATGCCAGGTGCACCACACGATCACGACGAGCATGATTTAGCTCTGCCGTCGGACAGTGTTTGGGAGATCACACCTGCAACTACTCCGGCCCTCAGTCCGGAGCAAACCACGCCATACGAGGACGGGTGGGTAGACCCCGCCATGGAGGCCGCACTCTTAGTGGCGATAGAGCCGGATACTGACTTCACCCCTTGCGAGAGCCGTGTTGCCGAACTATTGGATTCGTCCCCGGCCACAGGCTCCGAGCCACCTGTGTCCGTGCCTATCGAATTCGATTGGGCACCGATCATGGAGTTTACCTCCGCGGATATCTTTCAGCACTCGCCTTTCGGCGATGTGCTAAATTCATTAAGGTCCCTCTCTTTGTCAGGAGAACCTTGGCCGAACTATGTCCGGCTAGGATGGGATGCGGACGACGAAGAAATTCGCTCCCCACCCACCACCCACTTAGTAGCCTCTGTCGACGATTTAACCGTCATGCTCGATTTCGACTCCGAAGACATCGATGGCATGGACGACGATGCAGGAGAGGAACAGGAACCTGTGCCCACAGGGCGCTAGACAGCCACTTCATCACATAACGTATACATGGTGGATACACCCAAAGAAAACAATGATGAAGAACGGTAGGATGCAGCGAAGGACAGCTCCCTCGAGAAGCAAACAAAGCGTTGGCGTAGGCGCCGCTCCAAATCCCGCCTCGGCAAAAACAGGCGATAACAGCGCAAGAGAAAATAACACCCCAGTCGACTCCAGAGGAAACGACGACCACATTGACCCAGCGGCAGAGCACGATGAAACTGCAAACGGCGAACATAGTACGGATCCGATGCCCGAACACCGCGACGCCGAGGATAAAGCTCATCAACCTCCCCTCGGGGAGGAAAACAGTCCGGACGAAGATGCACACATCATCCCGGAAAGGCACTTGGAACAAGAGAACCTCCGCAGAAGGCTTATTGCCACAGCGGGAGTCTGAAGAAGCAGAAGCAAAGGCTTAAGGCCGCACAAAATACGCTCAACAGCAGATGGAACAAAGTGCTAGACAACAAAGAAAAGTACGGTGGAAGTTACCACACAAAGAGCTATCCAAAGCGCAAGCTACTGCCTGAATTCGACGATGAGGCCGTAGAGCCCACACAGCCAAAAAATAAAAGGGCCAACCGGTCGGATCAACCACCTTGTGGCCGAGCTAGAGCGGCTAACAAGGCTGCACATAAGTCAACACACGATCTGCGTGAGGACTTGCGCCAAAAATCTAGTATGACCAGATCCATCTATGGATCTAGGAAGCGCGCTCCGACACAAAATCAAAACTGAATACTAAACGTCCGAACGCCATGACACAACCAAATACAGGGGTGCCGCAAACCCCCTATGTTTCACCGATGAGGTGCTGGACCAGGAATTTCCAGAAGGATTCAAACCAGTGAACATAGAGGCGTACGATGGGACCACAGACCCTGGGGTCTGGATTGAGGACTTTATCCTCCATATCTATATGGCTCGCGGAGACGATCTCCACGCCATCAAATACTTGCCCCTAAAGCTTAAAGGACTGGCTCGGCACTGGCTGAAAAGCCACCCCGAAAACTCAATTGGAAGTTGGGAGGAGCTCGAGGATGCCTTTCGGGCTAATTTTCAAGGGACCTATGTCCGACCTCCGGATGCAGACAATTTAAGTCATATAATTCAACAGCCCAGAGAGTCAGCCCGAAAGCTTTGGAACAGGTTTCTCACTAAGAAGAACCAAATCGTCGACTGCCCGGACGCAGAAGCCTTAGCAGCTTTCAAGCACAGCGTTTGAGACGAATGGCTCACCAGACACCTCGGCCAAGAAAAACCGAGAACAATGGCAGCCCTGACAAGCCTCATGACCCGCTTTTGCGCGGGCGAAGATAGCTGGCTAGCCCGTAGTAGCACCAGCGCCCCAGGCACATCCGAAGTCAGGGATGGCAATGGAAAACCACGATGCAGTAAAAGCAAGCGCCGAAATAAAGAAGACAGCCCAGATAGCACGGCGGTAAACGCCGGATTCAGGGCTCTTGACCGGGTCAGCGGAAAAAGCCTTTCAAAGGCAGCAGAGATGGACTGTCCAGCCTAAACAAGATTCTAGACAAACTATGTCAGATTCATGGCACCCCCGATAAACCTGCAAATCACACCCACAGAGAATGCTGGGTCTTCAAGCAGGCTGGCAAGCTAAACGCCGAACACAAGGGGAGGGAGACACCAAGCGAAGACGAGGATGCACCTCGCCAGCAAAGCACTGGGGGACAGGAAAAATTCCCACCAGAGGTTAAAACAGTAAACATGATCCACGTGACGAAGAGGAGAAGCAAACATGCACTCCGAGACACACGCGCCGTAGAGCCCGTCACCCCAAAGTTCAACCCCTGGTTGGCCTGCCCGATGACTTTTGATCGCAGGGATCACCCGACAAGCATCCGGCACGAAGGATTGGCTGCCTTGGTGTTAGACCCAATAATAAATGGATACCATCTCACACGTGTCCTTATGGACGGCGGCAGTAGTCTAAATCTGATATATCAGGACACAATCCGCAAAATGGGGATAGACCCGACAGAAATCACCCACTGTAATACTACCTTCAAGGGGGTAATACCAGGCGAAGAGGCCTGCTGCACGGGCTCTCTATTACTAGAGGGTGTATTCGGTTCTCCCGACAACTTCCGAAGCGAAAAGTTAACCTTCGACATCGCTCCATTCCGAAGTGGCCATCAAGCACTACTCGGAAGAGCGGCTTTCGCTCGTTCTAATGCAGTACTGCATTACGCTTCTCTCAAGCTTAAGATGCCCGGTCCACGTGGCATCATCACCATTAGCGGAAACATTGAATGCTCCTTACAAGTGGAAGAATGTGCGACGGCTTTAACAGCTGAACACTAAATGGCCCCTCCAACCAGAATAAAGGATCGGTCGTCAAGACCGCGGACACAGCTAGACGAGTCCGGCGCATTACTAGCTATAACAGCTTAGATAAACCCGAAATGGATTTGATGGTTATCCCCCCATAGACGGCACCAGGGGCTTCCCGCGTGTAATCAGGGCTAGTTCGGCTCAACTTGACTTATCTTGAATTTTAATGGTTTATTGAGAATAACCAATTTTTTGGCACGACAACTTTCACCTAAGTTCTTCTCTTTTACAGATGACAATCGTGCCACACCCGTCCAGGATACGACACAACGGAGACACAGGCGCAGACGTGCAGCAGGGACCCGCTCAAAGGTTTCTTTTTAGATTAAGACCCTGCGTAAACCTTTTTTACTGTCTCTTGTTGTTCACATCCTCCGGATACTTAGTATAATCGAGAAGGATGCTGGCGTTATTGGCATTTCGCCACGTCAAAGCATTGCACGTACCTGGACACTCGGGGTTCATTATCAAGGGCATTGCTCAGCCCAGCATATGTTATAAAGACCGAATACCTTCGGGAGTGTTCGGCGTTGCGAGTTTGGCCTTATATGCATCAGCTCCGAATCATGTCTTTGGTCAAATGTTGGGTTTGCCTAGCTCCCGTGTTTTGCTACCTTACGTTCACTCTATCGGCTAAGGTGGCACCGGGAGAACTACTGCGATTGTGCCCTGGTTCATCCGGATGAGCACCTCAGTAGAGAAAGCCGAAAACTGATTGTCATGATAAAGCGCGAGACTGGTCAACCACTCGATGACTTAGCGGAATCTTCGGGATTCCTCCGCATTAACCAAGGGCCGTTTCCCGGTCATGTACTTACGCGCACCGTATTCGGAAGAGCGCGGAGGTACCAGGGGCTATATAGTAGTCCCACCATCAAACTCCTATGGCTAAGTGAAAGTGTTAAAGCAATATAGTCTGATTGCCTCGTTCGCTCGCTACCACCTCCTTAATGGACCAAGACGTTGGATCAAGTGTGAATACGCGTTTTTTGCGAACACCCCCGCATTATATGCGTGGGGGTTGAAGCCGACGACTGCAAACTTTCAGGTTATATATATATACATAAACAACCGCACAGGAGGCATCATAATACTTTCAGGCAAAATTATAAACACAGCCTTTATAATTCAATAAAACATTGTTTTTACAATCTGAATACATGTCACTAGAACATAATATTCGTCGAGCACTGAGCCTCTATTGCAATAGCGGTGGCCTCCATCTCTACCCAGTATGTCTTGACACGGGCAAGTGCCATCCGCGCACCCTCTATGCACGCCGACCTCTTCATAGCATCGATGTGCGGCCCAGCACCAAGGAACTGTTGCACTAAACTAAAATAACTATTCGGCCTTGGCCCTTCCGGCCACAGATGATTCACAAAAGACCTCATGGCAAGCCCCGGCAACCTATGGAGCTCGGCCCACTCGGCCATTCGCTCAGTCAACAGCAGCGGACGCACTGGAACATTGAACTATGACCAGAGCAGCTTTACCACTTCACGATCTTTTTGATCCTTGAAGTACTCAGCCGCATCAGCAGCACTGGCTGCCAAATCCACGTATGCGTCGGCAGAACTCCACAGTTGATCAAGAGGGGCATACTTTGGATCTCCGAACTTCGTCCGCAACAAAAAGGGCTTCCCAGCCATGATATCTCCAGCTTGACGCAGCTCCTCCTTCGCCGCTCTGATTTTAGAGCGGACTTCCTTGGCTGCTACCATGGCCTTCTCCAGGTCCATCGCCTTCGCTCGGCTTTCTTTTTCAAGAAGCTGGTAACGGTCGGCGGCATCTTTCAACTCAACGGCCATCTTGGCTATTTTTTCCTTGCTTTGGCAATGCGCAGCCTGTTCGGCTCTCAGCTCTTCGACCGCCTTCAGAGCGCCACATCACTATTCCTGGCTTGTTCCTTGGCTCGGGCAAGTTCTGCCCGAAGGGTCTCCACGGCGGCAGCTCCATCTGCAGTCACAACATATTAAAGATACTAGCATCATGCTCCTCTTACTATGTGTTGATCACCGGAGAAATCACATACCCTGTGCCTCGTCGACCCGCTTGTTGACAAGCACGATGTCGGCATCTGCCGCATCAAGTTGCCGCTTCAGCTCGGCTAACTCACCAGTGCGACTAGCCACCGGACCCTCCGCCACCTGCACATGAAGGCGGCCTGATTATTACCTGGGACTATGATCCTCTGTTTGTCGCCGTTCTCGACGGCCACCAGAGTCTTAGGGGCTACTATCTGCATAGGGCACACCTAACATGTGCGGTACCATCAAAAGCATACACTATTTCACGTACCTCAAAGCCTTTCAGCAAACTCGTAGAAGCTTCATGCAACCCGCTTTCGGCGGATGAAATCCTCTGAATCACCGTACCCATTAGCGTACGATGCACTTTTGAGATAGCCGCTTGATCCAGAAGATCCTTCAGTGCGTCCGATCGCACACCGGACGGTTCCCGACTCTTTCTGTTGCTCTCTTTAGGAGCCGAATACTGAGGACTTCGGGTGGCTGAGGGATTACCCTCTGGCCTTGGCGGATCAGGAGAAACCCTTCGTGACAACACTTCAACGTCGCCCGCCTCATGAGGCGGGGTGGCATGGGGAGGTGTTTCGCTCTCCATCATCTCCGAAAGAAGATCTCCTGAAGACAAACTCTGTCGAGAAGGGCTGTGATCCAAACTACAGGATATATGCTTCGGTTATTGTCCTCAGAGGTAAAGCGGGATATCTTTACTATTAAGTACTTTTTGTTTACTTACAGCTCGGTGGAGGGCTGATCCCCTTGCGGACACTGTGCGGCATGGGTACCCTCCGAGGCAGGACCCTCTGGCGAAGATTTCTTCCCCCGTTTGGAAACCTTTGTTTCCGGGTCTTCAGAGGTGGTCCTCTTCCTTCCTTGGGGAGAGGGAATTTCAGATTCTTCTCCCCGGTTATCCTCCTTCGCGGAGGCGCTAATTCCCCCGGTTTGGATGAATAATGAGTGAGGCCCGCTTTCAGCCTCTTTATTCCCCCCTTTATCTTCCCCTGAGGGCGCCTGATAAGGCGCCGGCTCAAGCATTCTGGCCAGTACTGGATCGGCTGAGCCTTCGGGAAGGGGGGCCGAACACCTGATCATCTTCGCCTTTGTTACCCAGTCCTGGTCAAAGAGCGACTTTTCAGAATGATGTTGTGATAAATAAAAAGACAGCGTATTCAGCCACGGGATTACTTACTTGGGTATCTGGACGATTGCAGCTCAGACCCGCATCCTCGGTGGTGCCCGGACACCTTATTTGTGGTCCGAAGAACAATTTGTACATCTCTTAGAGCGTCATACCGAGGAAGTGCTGAATAGTTCGCGGTCCTTCCGGGTTGCATTCCCACATACGGAGGGGTCGACGTTTCCAAGGCGGGACTCGACGAACTAGCATGACTTGCATTACCGTGACCAGGCTGACATCTCTCTCGAGGAGATCTCAGATGCGACTCTGCAATATCGGCACATCATTTACTGGCCCCCAGTCCAGCCCCTTGTTGATCCATGGCGTCAGTTGTGGTCGGGGGCCCGAGCGAAAGGCAGGGGGCCACCCACTTGGTACGCCGGGGAGCTGTGATATAAAACCACTCCCGTTGCCATAAACTGGACACCTCCAGGAAGGAACCTTTTGGCCATGGAACATCGGCGCCTTTGCTTATTACGGCACCTCCGCACTCTGCGTGTCGCCCCTCAATCATCTTTGGCTTCACATTGAAAGTTTTGAGCCATAGGCCGAAGTGTGGGGTGATACGTCTCCAACGTATCTATAATTTTTGATTGCTCCATGCTATATTATCTACTGTTTTGGACTATATTGGGCTTTATTTTCCACTTTTATATTACTTTTGGGACTAACCTATTAACCGGAGGCCCAGCCCAGAATTGCTGTTTTTTGCCTATTTCAGGGTTTCGAAGAAACGGAATATCAAACGGAGTCCAAACGGAATGAAACCTTCGGGAACGTGATTTTCTCATCAGATAAGATCCAGGAGACTTGTACCCTCGGTCAAGAAAGGAGGGAGGCGGACACGAGGTTGGAGGGCGCGCCCCCCTAGGGCGCGCCCCCTACCTCGTGGGCCCCCCGAAGCTCCACCGACGTACTCCTTCCTCCTACATATACCTACGTACCCCCGACAGATCAGATACGGATCCAAAAACCTAATTCCACCGCCGCAACTTTCTGTATCCACGAGATGCCATCTTGGGGCCTGTTTCGGAGCTCCGCCGGAAGGGGATTCCACCACAGAGGGCTTCTACATCATCACCATAGCCTCTCCGATGAAGTGTGAGTAGTTTACTTCAGACCTTCGGGTCCATAGTTAGTAGCTAGATGGCTTCTTCTCTCTTTTTGGATCTCAATACAATGTTCTGCCCCTCTCTCGTGGAGATCTATTCGATGTAATCTTCTTTTTGCGGTGTGTTTGTTGTGACCGATGAATTGTGGGTTTATGATCAAGATTATCTATGAGCAATATTTGAATCTTCTCTGAATTCTTTTATGTATGATTGAGTTATCTTTACAAGTCTCTTCGAATTACCCGTTTGGTTTGGCCAACTAGATTGGTAGTTCTTGCAATGGGAGAAGTGTTTAGCTTTGGGTTCGATCTTGCGGTGTCCTTACCCAGTGACAGAAAGGGTTGCAAGGCACGTATTGTATCGTTGCCATCGAGGATAACAAGATGGGGTATTTATCATATTGCATGAATTTATTCCTCTACATCATGTCATCTTGCTTAAGGCGTTACTCTGTTTTCATTAACTTCATACTCTAGATTCATGCTGGATAGCGGTCGATGAGTGGAGTAATAGTAGTAGATGCAGGCAGGAGTCGGTCTACTTGTCTCGGACGTGATGCCTATATACATGATCATACCTAGATATTCTCATAACTATGCTCAATTCTGTCAATTGCTCAACAGTAATGCGTTCACCCACGGTAAAATACTTATGCTCTTGAGAGAAGCCACTAGTGAAATCTATGGCCCCCGGGTCTATTTCCATCATATTAATCTTCCTACGCTTTTATTATTGCTTTGCACTTTACTTTGCCTTTTTATTTTACTTTGCATCTTTATACCAAAAATACCAAAAATATTATCTATCATCTCTATCAGATCTCACTCTCGTAAGTGACCGTGAAGGGATTGACAACCCCTATTCGCGTTGGTTGTGAGGAGTTATTTGCTTTGTGTAGGTATGAGGGACTTGCGCGTGGCCTCCTACTGGATTGATACCTTGGTTCTCAAAAACTGAGGGAAATACTTACGCTGATCTGCTGCATCATCCTCTCCTCTTCGGGGAAAACCAACACAAGCTCAAGACGTAGCAAGAAGGATTTCTGGCGCCGTTGCCGGGGAGTCTACGCAAAAGTCAACATACCAAGTACCCATCACAATCCCTTATCTCTCGCATTACATTATTTGCCATTTGCCTCTCGTTTTCCTCTCCCCCACTTCACCTTGTCGTTTTATTCGCCCTCTCTTTTCCGTTTACCTCTTTTCGCCCGCTTTTCCCTCACCATGTCGGAACCAAAAAGATTAGGGGGTTCTCTCCCGAGTTCCAGTACCTTGGATAAACCCTCTATCCTCTCTAAGCTCATGAATAATGATGCTATAGAAAGACCCACCGGGGTCACCAATGAGAGCTTAAATAATTTTGATGAGGAAGACTCTGGAATCTTTCGTTATTTACTTTATGAGTCTTTAAAAGATGCTTGGGATAGGTTCTTAAGGATTCGGGCTAGCTATGTGCCACAATATCAAATTGAAGTTTACTTAAAAAGTTTCTATGATGGCTTGCCCGCTTCTTTCAAACAAGTTTTAGATTCTATTTTTGAAGAAGGTTTTCTTGAAGGGGACGCTATAGATACTTATGAAAAATTGAAAACCATATTTGGGCACCCTATGAATGATAAGGTTGAATCAACTACTCTCTTGTGCTTTTATCAAAATGAAATTATCAAAGAGATGAAGTCTAGCCTAGATGCAAATTTCCGTAACGTGCTTAATATTACTTCATCCATTAATGGCCATGTGCTTACCCTAAATAGAAGAATGAATGCCATTGAAAATAGATCCTATTTTTCCTTTCCAAGTACCAAAGATGGCAATACCTAGATCTATCCTTGCTTTTATGCCTAGCTAGGGGCGTTAAACCATAGCGCTTGTTGGGAGGCAACCCAATTTTCTTTGTGTTTTTTTGTTTTTGTTTCTGTTTAGGAATAAATAATCCATCTACCTTCTGTTTAGATGTGTTTTTATGTTTTAATTAGTGTTTGTGCCAAGTTAAACCTATAGGATCTTCTTGGATGATAGTTATTTGATCTTGCTGTAATTTCCAGAAACTTTCTGTTCACGAAAACAATTGTTAAAAATTACCAGAACATGATAAAATAGTGATTCCAATTGATGCTGATAAATAAACAAATTGCCTAGGTCTTCCTATTTTTTCTGAATTTTTGGAGTTCCAGAAGTTTGCGTTAGTTACAGATTACTACAGACTGTTCTGTTTTTGACAGATTCTGTTTTTCGTGTGTTGTTTGCTTATTTTGATGAATCTATGGCTAGTAAAATAGTTTATAATCCATAGAGAAGTTGGAATACAGTAGGTTTAACACCAATATAAATAAATAATGAGTTCATTACAGTACCTTGAAGTGGTCTTTTGTTTTCTTTCGCTAACGGAGCTCACGAGATTTCTGTTGAGTTTTGTGTTGTGAAGTTTTCAAGTTTTGGGTGAAATTCTTTTGATGGATTATGGAACAAGGAGTGGCAAGAGCCTAAGCTTGGGGATGCCCATGGCACCCCCAAGATAATCCAAGGACACAAAAAAGTCAAAGCTTGGGGATGCCCCGGAAGGCATCCCCTCTTTCGTCCACTTCCATCGGTAACTTTACTTGGAGCTATATTTTTATTCACCACATGATATGTGTTTTGCTTGGAGCGTCTTGTATTATTTGCGTCTTTGCTTTTTAGTTTACCACAATCATCCTTTCTGTACACACCTTTTGAGAGAGCCATACATGAATTGGAATTTTCTAGAATACTCTATGTGCTTCACTTATATCTTTTGAGCTTTGTAGTTTTGCTCTATGTGATTCACTTATATCTTTTGAGCTTTGCTCTAGTGCTTCACTTATATCTTTTAGAGCACGGTGGTGAATTTGTTTTAAAAGAAACTATTTATCTCTCATGCTTCACTTAGATTATTTTGAGAGTCTTAAATAGCATGGTAATTTGCTTAAAATAATAATATGCTTGGTACTCAAGATTTGTAAAACTTTCTTTTGAGTGCGTTGAATACTAAGAAAAGTTTGATGCTTGATAATTGTTTTGAGATATGGAGGTGATAATATCAGAGTCATGCTAGTTGAGTAATTGTGAATTTGAGAAATGCTTGTGTTAAATTTAGTAAGTCCCGTAGCATGCACGTATGGTTAAAGTTGTGCAACAAATTTGAAACATGAAGTGTACTTGGCTTGTGCATCCTTATGAGTGGCAGTCGGGGACGAGCGATGGTCTTTTCCTACCAATCTATCCCCCTAGGAGCATGCGCGTAGTACTTGATTTTTGATGACTTCTAAATTTTTGCAATAAGTATATGAGTTCTTTTTGACTAATGTTGAGTCCATGGATTATACGCACTTTTACCTTTCCACCATTGCTAGCCTCTTCGGTACCGTGCATTGCCCTTTCTCACCTTGAGAGTTGGTGCAAACTTCGCCGGTGCATCCAAACCCCATGATACGATACGCTCTATCACACATAAACCTCCTTATATCTTCCTCAAAACAGCCACCATACCTACCTATCATGGCATTTCCATAGCCATTCCGAGATATATTGTCATGCAACTTTCCACCGTTCCGTTCATCATCATCATGACATACTTTACTTTTGTCATATTGCCATTGCATGATCATGTAGTTGACATCGTATTTGTGGCAAAGCCACCATGCATAATTTTCATACATGTCACTCTTGATTCATTGCATCATCCCGGTACACCGCCGGAGGCATTCATATAGAGTCATACTTTGTTCTAGTATCGAGTTGTAATCATTGAGTTGTAAATAAATAGAAGTGTGATGATCATCGTTATTAGAGCATTGTCCCAAAAAAAAGGCCAAAAAGAAAAAAAATAAGGCCCAAAAAAAGAGGAATAAATAAAAAGGGGCAATGTTACTATCTCTTTTTGCACACTTGTGCTTCAAAGTAGCACCATGTTCTTCATATAGCGAGTTTCATATATTGCGCTTCAAAGTAGCACCATGTTTTTCATATAGAGAGTTTCATATGTTGTCACTTTCATATACTAGTGGGAATTTTTCATTATAGAACTTGGCTTGTATATTCCAACGATGGGCTTCCTCAAATGCCCTAGGTCTTCATGAGCAAGCAAGTTGGATGCACACCCACTAGTTTTCTTTTGTTGAGCTTTCATACATTTATAGCTCTAGTGCATCCGTTGCATGGCAATCCCTACTCCTCATGTTGACATCAATTGATGGGCATCTCCATAGCCCATTGATTATCCTCGTCAATGTGAGACTTTCTCTTTTTTTGTCTTCTCCACACAATCCCCACCATCATATTCTATTCCACCCATAGTGCTATATCCATGGCTCACGCTCATGTATTGCGTGAAAGTTGAAAAAGTTTGAAATTATTTAAGTATGAAACAATTGCTTGGCTTGTCATAGGGGGTATAGAAGTTGGGAACATCTTTGTGTGACGAAAATGAAACATAGCCTAACTATATGATTTTGTAGGGATGAACTTTCTTTTGCCATGTTATTTTGAGAAGACATGATTGCTTTTATTAGTATGCTTGAAGTATTATTATTTCTTATGTCAATATGAACTTTTGTCTTGAATCTTTTGGATCTGAATATTCATACCACAATTAAGAAGAGTTACATTGAAATTATGCCAAGTAGCACTCCGCATCAAAAATTCTCTTTTTTATCATTTACCTACTCGAGGACGAGCAGGAATTAAGCTTGGGGATGCCTGATACGTCTCCAACGTATCTATAATTTTTGATTGCTCCATGCTATATTATCTACTGTTTTGGACTATATTGGGATTTATTTTCCACTTTTATATTACTTTTGGGACTAACCTATTAACCGGAGGCCCAGCCCAGAATTGCTGTTTTTTGCCTATTTCAGTGTTTCGAAGAAGCGGAATATCAAACGGAGTCCAAACAGAATGACACCTTCGGGAACGTGATTTTCTCATCAGATAATATCCAGGAGACTTGGACCCTCGGTCAAGAAAGGATGGAGGCGGCCACGAGGGTGGAGGGCGTGCCCCCCTGCCTCGTGGGCCCCCCGATGCTCCACCGACGTACTCCTTCCTCCTATATATACCTACGTACCCCCGACAGATCAGATACGGAGCCAAAAACCTAATTCCACGGCCGCAACTTTCTGTATCCACGAGATCCCATCTTGGGGCCTGTTCCGGAGCTCCGCCGGAAGGGGATTCCACCACGGAGGGCTTCTACATCATCACCATAGCCTCTCCGATGAAGTGTGAGTAGTTTACTTCAGACCTTCGGGTCCATAGTTAGTAGCTAGATGGCTTCTTCTCTCTTTTTGGATCTCAATACAATGTTCTCCCCCTCTCTCGTGGAGATCTATTCGATGTAATCTTCTTTTTGCGGTGTTTTTGTTGAGACTGATGAATTGTGGGTTTATGATCAAGATTATCTATGAGCAATATTTGAATCTTCTCTGAATTCTTTTATGTATGATTGAGTTATCTTTACAAGTCTCTTCGAATTATCCGTTTGGTTTGGCCAACTAGATTGGTAGTTCTTGCAATGGGAGAAGTGTTTAGCTTTGGGTTCGATCTTGCGGTGTCCTTACCCAGTGACAGAAAGGGTTGCAAGGCATGTATTGTATCGTTGCCATCGAGGATAACAAGATGGGGTATTTATCATATTGCATGAATTTATTCCTCTACATCATGTCATCTTGCTTAAGGCGTTACTCTATTTTCATTAACTTAATACTCTAGATGCATGCTGGATAGCGGTCGATGAGTGGAGTAATAGTAGTAGATGCAGGCAGGAGTCGGTCTACTTGTCTCGGACGTGATGCCTATATACATGATCATACCTAGATATTCTCATAACTATGCTCAATTCTGTCAATTGCTCAACAGTAATTTGTTCACCCACCGTAAAATACTTATGCTCTTGAGAGAAGCCACTAGTGAAATCTATGGCCCCCGGGTCTATTTCTATCATATTAATCTTCCTATGCTTTTATTATTGCTTTGCTCTTTACTTTGCCTTTTTATTTTACTTTGCATCTTTATACCAAAAATATTATCTATCATCTCTATCAGATCTCACTATCGTAAGTGACCGTGAAGGGATTGACAACCCCTATTCGCGTTGGTTGCGAGGAGTTAGTTACTTGCGCGTGGCCTCCTACTGGATTGATACCTTGGTTCTCAAAAACTGAGGGAAATACTTACGCTGCTCTGCTGCATCATCCTCTCCTCTTCGGGGAAAACCAACGCAAGCTCAAGACGTAGCATGGGGTAATGCGGAGGAAGGCCTCACACACGACGATGAACGACGAGATGTGAAGGATGGAAACTGGGGCCAGGTCATGGAAGTCCAGCCCATAATAGAACATGAGCCCTCTCACAAAGGGATCTAGAGCAAGGCCCAGCCCTCGGAGGAAGTGGGAGATGAATACAACGCTCTTGCCGGGTTCGGGAGTGGGAATGACCTGCCCTCGGGCAGGCAACCTGTGCGAGATTTCGCCGGTCAAATACCTGGCCTCTCTTAGCTTCTTGATGTCTTCCTCTGTGATAGAGGAAGGCATCCACTGACCTTGAAGGTTGGATCCGGACATGGTTGAAGGTCCGAAGCGCCTTACCTGTGCCTTGGGTGTTGGAACTCGAGGCAGGGGAAGGATTCGATTGAGTGCGAGAGGAAAAAAAGGACGGGCCTTGGCCTCTTTATAAAGAGGGTGAATATCAAGCGTCCTCCTCGTGTCCGTTTGAGACTTGCCAAAAATCGAGGAGTCATACCAACGGGCACGATTGGGTTACCCACATCCGTATTGATGTGAATCCCGTAATAAGGGGGACACGATCTCTGTTTCGACAAGACGTGCCAATAAAATCGCCTCGCAAGACGTGCGGTGGCAGGCTGATTGAGAAAAATGGTTCGAATAAAGATCGGGCCGTCGTGTGATGTCACGTTATGAAAAGTCGTCAGCAGATTAGGTTGGCAGAAATATTATTCCCTCTACGGTGGTATGTGGAACTTGTTTTGCAGAGCCGGACACCATCCTCGTGTTCAGGATCTTCTATGGAGTATTCGGAGGAAGAACCCGCCTTGCAATGCCGAAGACAAATCTGCGCGCCGGACTTATTGTCATTGAAGCCTGGTTCAGGGGCTACTGAGGGAGTCCTGGATTAGGGGGTCTCCGGACAGCTGGACTATATCCTTTGGCCGGACTGTTGGACTATGAAGATACAAGATTCAAGACTTTGTCTCGTGTCCGGATGGGACTCTCCTTGGCGTGGAAGGCAAGCTTGACAATACGGATATGCATATCTCCTTCCTTGTAACTGATTATGTGTAACCCTAGCCCCCTCCGGTGTCTATATAAATCAGAGGGTTTAGTCCGTAGGACAACAACAATCATACCATAGGCTAGCTTCTAGGGTTTAGCCTCTACGATCTCGTGGTAGATCAACTCTTGTAATACTCGTATCATCAAGATCAATCAAGCAGGAAGTAGGGTATTACCTCCATCGAGAGGGCCCGAACCTGGGTAAACATCGTGTCCCCCGCCTCCTGTTACCATCCGCCTTAGACGCACAGTTCGGGACCCCCTACCCGAGATCCGCCGGTTTTGACACCGACACATGTTGCTATACTTGAGGCTATTCGCATATTACTTGCTTATGCTAACCATCATGATATCACTTTATATCAAATGGATGTGAAAAGTGCATTCCTCAATGGTAAGCTTGAGGAAGAAGTATATGTTGCTCAACCCCCAGGTTTTGAAGATCCAAAGAATCCTGACAAAGTCTTCAGACTCAATAAGGCCCTCTATGGCCTCAAGCAGGCCCCTCGGGCGTGGTATGAAACTTTGAAGGAATTTGTTAGGACCCCGATTCTAAGTCACACCGATCTAGCATGTAACACCTCATATCACTTTGCGGCCTCACGCACGGTATTCCACGGGTGTCGCCTTACCTGGCCCGGGTCCGTTTGCGCCTTCTGGCTCACGTATATGATAGTGTTGCTAGCATCCATATGACAGAGAACCCGGGCCAACATGACTAGTCGTGAACCCAAAGTGGCACTAACTTACGGGGACAGGCATACATGAAACAACATCGAGCATGTCGGTCAGCAGCGTGTGAATCCGGGCTGTAGCAACTGGGCTAACAGGACTCCGGAGGTCACCGTGTGACATTTCCCCGAAGGGACAGACACAGGAATGAAGTGTATCACATGCCGACCAGTCTAGGTGTTCCGGAGCAGTAGTGCTGGGCTAGCAGGACTCCGGTGAACCGGGCTGTAGTGGACTACTATGGCTCATGGAAGCACAAGACTACATTTCCCCATAAGAGAGGCTACCAAGGATAAACAACTAGGTTGTCGGATCCCACACATACCAAGCATTTCAATCATACACACAATATGCTCAATATGTGCAATACAACATGGCATCACAACAAGACTCTACGACTCAGAGTATTTATTCATTAGGCTCCGAGGAGCCAAGTATTACAAACATGGGTCTCATGACCCAACATACAGAGCATACAAGCAACAAGCACATGCGGAAGCTTAACTTGTCTGAGTACAGACAACTACAAATGAAGAAGGCTGAGAAGCCTGACTATCTACAAGACCCTGCTGATGGCACAAGATCGTAACTGAGGTAAAAAGCTAAACGTCAAAGACCACGCGGAACTACTAGCGAGACTGAAGTCTCTCTGCAAAACGTAAAATAAGCAAACGTGAGTACAAATGTACCCAGCAAGACTTACATCAGAACTAGCTACATATGCATTGGTATCAATAAAGGGGGGTGGAGTTTAACTGCAGCAAGCCAGCTTTGACTCGGTGGCTATCCTGAACTATGACTGCAAGTAACTCTTTTGAGGTGGCGCACACGAGTCCACATATTCACCATATCAATACACCACTATGGATCCGCTCCCGTCTTCCTACGAGAACGCCATACATAGCACTCACGCTTATCTTGCGCATTTTAGAGTATCCATTTTCACTTGTCTATGAACTGTACAGGCAACCTAGAAGTCCTTTACCACGGACACGGCTATTCGAATAGATGATGTTAACCCTGCAGGGGTGTACTTCTTCACACACGCTCTCGCCACTTACCACCATGTACACGTCGTGTGTCTCGGCAACCTTCAAGCGGAAGCCTGGCGAGGGAGTCGGCCACGACTTGACTAACCACACAAGTCTCTCGTCTAGGTTTATCGCCTATTCGGGTTCCATCCGCAAGGAGATCCGACCGGGGTGTCGCTCACGGCCCCAAACGATGTGAGCAGGGTTCCCAAGCCCACCATCCGGGTGCCACTTGGTACACCGTGCCACTGTGCCTAGTCTGTCCCAAGCCCACCTCTACCGGGTGCCACTTGGTAGACTACTAACACTACCTACAAACACCAGAAACTAGTTGCAACTCCTGGACAGAGATCAGGTTGATTAATAAGTCGAGAGAGCTTGGAGCGCCCGGAGCCCAATGTGTGGTAGTAACTGTTCATGGATCACAAACACAGAACTCAGTTCCTGAGGACGGCTGCAATGAGACAACCCACCATGTACTCCTACATGGCCTCTCACCGCTACCTTTACCAAATCGTGTTCACACACTTAGCTCTCAACAGTAGGACATGTTCACAACTTTCCAACTCATCCCCGATGAATCAGACCAGACACAACTCTAAGCAATAGTAGGCATGACAAACAAGCATGAATGAGTAGGCACGCCAGGGCTCAAACAACTCCTACTCATGGTAGTGGGTTTCATCTATTTACTGTGGCAATGACAAGTCATGCAGAGGAAAAGGGGTTCAACTACCGCAGCAAATAACAGATGAATCGTTGTTGTCCTAATGCAGTAAAAGAGAGCAGGAGCGAGAGAGTGGGATTGTATCGGAATGAACAAGGGGGTTTTGCTTGCCTGGCACTTCTGAAGATATTATAGCTCTTCATCGGTGTCATCGAACTCATCGTCGGGATACGCCTACTGAGAGGGGACAAACACCGGCAACAGAGAGGAAACACAATCAATGCAATGCAACAATATGATGCATGAATGTGACATGGCAATATGCTATGAATTGAGCTAATGCAGCTAGCAACAAGTGCAAGGGAGTCCATTTGAACCAAAGGTTCAAATGCAAACTCTAGTTTGAGCATTTAAAATGCCATTTGAATGTTTTCACTTATACAGCAGGTATAAGTTGGCTTTTCATGCATGAAAGTAGCATAAATGTATAGATTGGATTTTTCTGATAATTTTTCATATATAAATTATTTCATTTGGAGTTACGGTTGATTTTCTATGATTTTTAGAAGTTTATAACATTTTCTGGAATTCATAAATCATTTCTGATTTATTTAAAACTCCAGAAAACAATTACTGCATCAGCACTACGTCATGATGAGGTCACCAGGTCAACTGACCCGGTCCTGGTCAAACCTAACCCGTGGGGTCCATTGGTCAGCGACACAGCACTGGCTAGAGTCACAAACAGGTGGGGTCGGGTCAACGGCCATGTCAGCATAGTCAACACTGACACGCGGGCCCACTGTTGTTAGGTTAAACTTAATCTTATTTAGTTAGCCGGTTAGTTAGGCGGTGGGGCCCGGCTGTCAGTTTCACCGGAGGTTTAATTAGTGGCAATTAGCCGCTAATGATGTGTCCACGTCATCCAAAACGGCAGTTAGCCGCCAGTGCTAATCGGGACACGGCGGGGTTGCCCGTCTGGCCAACTCCGGCGACAAGAGGTTGCGCGGCCGGGCGCGTTGGAAGCGGCGCAACGAGGCGCTTCCGTTGGTGGCCTCGGGCGGCGCTGGGGTGGCGTGCAACGGCGGGGACGGCGAGTTGGGCGGCAGCCGGAGTTCGGTGCGTAAGGCAGCTGCGGCTAGAGCAAGCGGGCGAGCAAAGCGAGCAGCGGGGCAGCAACTACGTGCGTGTGCAAGTGTGTTGGATAGGTCATTGTGATTGAAAGGCCACCGGAGCATCACCGGCGATGAGCTCGGGCGACGGCGGGTTTCTGTATTCGATGAATCGATGACTACGGCGAGCAATCGAGGCGGAGGAGAGGGGGGTTCGGTCCGTGAGCTCACAGCGGATACGTAGGGAAGGTCAGCGTGCTCGGGGAAGGCCTGGGGGCGACGAGACGGCGGCGGCGATCTCGGCCGGCCGTGGTTGGAGATGATGTTGCAGGCATCGCTTCGGGGCTCTCCTCATCGCGTGGCTCAAAGGAGGGACGAGGACGAAGTAGCGAAGCTTCCTAGCGTGTTGGCGAGGCGTGGGGTGGCCGGTGGCCGTGGCTACTGCGAGCGGCGACGACAGACGCGCTCGGGTGTGCTACAGAGAGAGAGCAGGGGAAGGGAGAGTGAGTTGCGAGAGAGGGGAAGGACCAGGGGGCTCGGGCGTCTCCAGGCGCCCGGTCGAGGACAGGGAAGGAAGCAGGAGGTGGCGGCGAGACGTGGCCGCGGTCGGCTGTGATGCGGGCACGCAGCAGCTCCTACTGGCAGGAGCTTGAAGAAGCTCCTGGCAGTTGGGCTGGTGGGCTGGGCCGAGAGAAGCTGGGCCAGGCTACAGGGAGGCCAGTTGAGGATTCTGCCCTTTTTTTAACTTCCTGTTTTGTTATCTTTTGATTAACATTCTGCCACTGTTTAAAATTCAGGACAATTACAAAACAGTGACAAAAACCCTTTGAATATTTTTATGTTGCTCGATGGACTTTCCCAGTAGCACATAAATCTTTTCAAAGTTATTTGAAACATATTCCATATATTATGAATATAATTCCAAATTCAAATACAATAATGATTTAAATCCAGTGCCCAAAATATTCCACAAAAATGTTCACCATTTTTTGGTTTGGACTCAAAGCCTTGCCAAAAATATCAAACATTGATGAAGGCATTTTGGGTTCGTTGAATGCAATTTTTAGTTGAACCTAGTTGATTTAATTTTGGTGCTAGGGTTTGGAACAGTCCCCATTTCAATTTCACATAACTTTAGACATGATGCATGGATGCAATGCCACTATCTGCAACCAAATTATAGGGATGTGCCAACTCACCCCCACTAAACAAGAATCTCATCCCGAGATTCAAGACGTGAGGTAAGAAGACAGATGGGACACAAAGCCGACACGATCTTCATGATCCAATTGCCCTTCTCGAAGATGTTGATTCACTGCTCCAATTGATCTTGACGTCTTTGCTTTCGAGATCTTTGTCCAACGCAGTGACAGCAGAAGAAACTCTACAGGAATAGATCTTCTCAAAGATCGAGAAACTCAAAACCAACTCAGGGAGTGAGATGTTGAAACATCTCATGAGCTGAGACACTAACTCACGTCAAGTGGGAAGGAAGGAAACAGATGACGGAAGTTCAATTTGGTAGGCAAGAATTCCACGCTTGAGTAAGATGGTACAAGAGTTCAGAGTAGCGAGGAAATAATTGCCATGATTCCATAACAGGGCACCTTAGAGAAGGTGACTCATAGATATATTCCCTCAAGTGGCAAAAGAATTACTTTTGATACTGAGATCATTGGAACTCTTTCTACCAGCCTAAGGCAATCACAAACGATCATTTGAAGGAGTTCGGAAGAATGACATACTCGGACTAGAACGAAAGATGTGGACTACCTTGTTGAAGACAACATAATGGATGATTTTTTCCTATCATAAGAAATGGATGGGACCCATGGTAGGACCACTGTTGAAGATGATCCTGACCAGAGATTACCGAGAAGGGTAGTCCATGATAGAATGGCACAATGGCGGTGCAAGCTAGGAACAAAATGCTAATGCTGGGAATGATTCTGGTAACTCGGAAATAACTCAACAGTCGAGAGTGATTCCACCGTTTGAGTGGTTATAGAATAACCAAAAAAAACTAAGAGAACAAGGATCCCTAAGGAACAACTCCTAGAATAAGTCGCATGAAATCCTCATTGAGAAGATGGACAAATTGCTCATTCAAGATACTACAATAATACATCTTCCGGCTAGGTGTGTCGGCCAGAACATCAACCTTATCAGGACCTACATCATAGATCTTGGAAAAGTTCCAACCATCATATCTGCCTGAGATTCAGATTTGGATGGTAACAGAATATTTCAGACAGCATGTCTGGAAAGAAAAATGAAAGTTTGCAACACAAATCGGCGAGATGACGTTGCAAGATTCTCGGGAAATGAACTACGATAGTAAACTCCAAAATATGAGCTGGTTCTGCTACATACGTGTGAACATGTTGTCCGAGACAAACATGACCATGTAGTAGTCTTGCAATAAAACACTATCGAGTTCTGGTTGGGAACCATCATCGAGGATAACGGAATCTTGTACAAATCCGTCTGGTACCTTCAGGACTAGCACTTCAAACTTATTATCCTTGAACAAATCAATCAGTGGCTTGGTGTGCTAGGAACACATATGGAGTGGAGGTAAATAATCTACCAAACCATAGAATACTTCGCACGAATGCATGACTGACTTGGGATGATTCCAAAGGAAGCAAAAACAAGCTCCCTCGAATTCACGGCGGCAACTTGCATCGATTGCACGTGAATTTAGAGGAAGTCACTACTTTCATCCAAACATATACTTCATGAATGGGGCATGAAGAAAATGCTTACACAAGTTTCCAACACTAGCTGGATGTTCAGCACGAATAAGGGAGGAGACAAAATGCTGCTGATGGGCTCAACAGCAACTCATCGGAATTTCCATATCACTGGACTTCCACCATTATGTGAACAATGTGATAGTATTGGTCAGCCCAAAAGATGTAATGGTGTATGCTCGAGGAATCAACCACGAGTAAGACAACATTACAAATATCGTTGGTTCTAACTTGATCTTGATTTGACGATAGCCCACACTCAAATCAAGGTTTGGACAAGACAATAGATTCAACAGCTGATCACGGGGATCAGTCGATGAAGATATCATCTTTCTTCAACACGCACACACACTCAAGGATATCCCTTAGTGATGAACTAAGTTGGACAAGCTTTCATCTTCCAACTCTCCAAGTTGTTGTTTAGCTTAACCAACTAGCTCGGGGTATCCAACACAGATTCTTGGAGAATTGATGGTTTAGAGAAAAACCAACATGATCACGGACTCAACATAGCGATCAGGGAACAACCTGGTAATACTTCCGAGAAGATATTCGGAAAATCACGAACCACCGATATGTTATTAAGCTCGAGAACAATCTTGCTTTTCAGGGCAGGACGATATGATCAAGGAGCGAGGGATTGTCACAATCCTAACTCATTGGTCGATGAGTGCACCCGGAAATATGGACTAGGTAGCACGATCAATCTTAGGATGATGATTCAATAACCAGCACGCTAAGAATGAGAGTATTGTCCATTAACTACCAAGCAACGGAGTTGCTAGGAGTATTGATTTTGCACATCACAGTACACTTGTCGGCATTCGGTTACAATAACACAGAACCGAGGAATGAACAATGATGGCAAGAAGTATTACTGCGTCAAGAATTCATAAGAGGTGGTGCAATTCTCATGACACTCCTGACATAAAGATGGTAACACTCCAAGGTAGAGCAGAGCAAAAGCTGGATTGGCATTTTGATCTGCGGAATACAATTGTTTTGACCCAATCCTAGATATGGATGAGGTTCTGGAGTTTGTTTCTCCTAGTCATTCTGGAATAGGATGGCTTAACGGACCACAAGAATAATAAGCATCGATAACACGGATGCACAATTACTCCTGACTATCAATTGACAGACGATGGTCAGAATACAAATGAAGAGGGACAACTCAAGGGGACATATATGTTTCTGAGTTTTGGATGCATAGATTAATATGTCGAACCAAGTTCAAAAGGTTTCTTCCAGATAACCCATGCAGAAAGGTAGAACTGGCAGAATCACAATTATGGATGGAGAACTCCTCAAGAGTACTCTGATTGTGATATTTTGGTTCAAAGAACTTCTGCATTAATGGTTCATGGTATTTGGAAGAAGTAAATACCACGGACCTCGAGGACTGTCACAAGGTTACTAATATCCTAAAGGAATGAGCAACACTATCTACACGAATTAAGTAGAGTGAATCTTGGGTTCAAGAACCCTGAAATAGAATGCCTACTAACTAAATGGCATCACGGGATGCTTTCGAGAATAATGGCCAGAATCATCACACCAGGAATACAAAGCATTGCTAGATTACTAGGTGACTCCCTAAGACACCTAGGGTCATAATAATAGCTCCAACATATATGTCGAGGCAACAGAGTACCTCAACCCACTGGTTAGTGTGGTTAATCTGGCCCAAAGGAACATCGGGAACAGAAAGAAGGGGGTTGCAAATGCATCAGACTATTTAGAAACCTGGGATGACTCGGACAGCATAACGGCTGTAAATGCTCAAAACTATTTGAGACATCTTGCAAAAATGGTGGCATAACCACTCAACATCACAATATCAAGGTTCTGAGGCCAGCTATGAACATACGGAAGTAGTAGAACTGAACTGAGGCTTGGAACCAACAATCCTAAGAGTCTACGGATTAGTAACACGTGATCCTGGTAGAAAGAAGAGAAAGCCTAGTTCTTAATCCCCGTAGAAAAGAGGAGGGTGACTCAGATCAGAAGGACATAAGGTTAAGGAGTAAAAAGAGCCTTACGTTCCCTTCCACAATCAATTCCCTTACATAACTAAAGCATTTCTAGACACGACTTCGACCAGTTTGGCTTGGTAATCCTACAGGCAGTCAGGCTCTGATACCAAAGCTGTCAGGACCCTGGTTCTAAGTCACACCGATCTAGCATGTAACACCTCATATCACTTTGCGGCCTCACGCACGATATTCCACGGGTGTCTCCTTACCTGGCCCGGGACCGTTTGCGCCTTTTGGCTCACGTATATGATAGTGTTGCTAGCATCCATATGACAGAGAACCCGGGCCGACATGACTAGTCGTGAACCCAAAGTGGCACTAACTTACGGGGACAGGCATAAATGAAACAACATCGAGCATGTCGGTCAGCAGCGTGTGAATTCGGGCTGTAGCAACTAGGCTAACAGGACTCCGGAGGTCACCGCGTGACATTTCCCCGAAGGGACAGACACAGGAACGAAGTGTATCACATGCCGGCCAGTCTAGGTGTTCCAGAGCAGTAGTGCTGGGCTAGCAGGACTCCGGTGGACCGGGCTGTAGCGGACTACTATGGCTCATGGAAGCACAAGACCACATTTCCCCATAAGAGAGGCTACCAAGGATAAACAACTAGGTTGTCGGATCCCACACATACCAAGCATTTCAATCATACACACAATATGCTCAATATGTGCAATACAACATGGCATCACAACAAGACTCTACGACTCAGAGTATTTATTCATTAGGCTCCGAGGAGCCAAGTATTACAAACATGGGTCTCATGACCCAACATACAGAGCATACAAGCAACAAGCACATGCGGAAGCTTAACTTGTCTGAGTACAGACAACTACAAATGAAGAAGGCTGAGAAGCCTGACTATCTACAAGACCCTGCTGATGGCACAAGATCGTAGCTGAGGTAACAAGCTAAACATCGAAGTCCACGCGGAACTACTAGCGAGACTGAAGTCTCTCTGCAAAACATAAAATAAGCAAACGTGAGTACAAATGTACCCAGCAAGACTTACATCAGAACTAGCTACATATGCATTGGTATCAATAAAGGGGGGTGGAGTTTAACTGGAGCAAGCCAGCTTTGACTCGGTGGCTATCCTGAACTACGACTGCAAGTAACTCTTTTGAGGTGGCGCACACGAGTCCACATATTCACCATATCAATACACCACTATGGATCCGCTCCCATCTCCCTACGAGAACGCCATCCATAGCACTCACGCTTATCTTGCGCATTTTAGAGTATCCACTTGCACTTGTCTATGAACTGTACAGGCAACCAGAAGTCCTTTACTGCGGACATGGCTATTCGAATAGATGATGTTAACCCTGCAGGGGTGTACTTCTTCACACACGCTCTCGCCACTTACCACCATGTACACGTCGTGTATCTCGGCAACCTTCAAGCAGAAGCCTGGCGAGGGAGTCGGCCACGACCTGACTAACCACGCGAGTCTCTCGTCCAGGTTTATCGCCTACAACGAAAAACGACCCCAACAACGCTGGCGCTCCTTCATCAACATGATATTCTTCCGGGGAGTTAGTCCTCATTTTCGATCCTTTTGGTCATTCGATGACAAAGGGGGAGAAATTTGAGTTAGTCTTCAAGCGGGTCTACTTATATGGGAGTTTTTTTGCTAAGTTACAACTCTCGTTCTTTTGAAGACTTTGCTGATCGAGTTGTAAACTTAAACTCTATGGTGGTCTGATACTTTTGCTGAGCTCTTCTGCATGCTTATTCCTCATTAATGTTAATGCACGCATGCTGAATTACATCAGTCACCATATTTCATCATGCATTTCAAGTCCTTCATATTATATGTCAAATGCGTGTATGAATTACAAGATATAGGGGGAGATCTCCATGATTCTACTCTTCAAGTGCGCATTGCTTCAAAAGCAAAATCCTCACTATGCACATCTTCAGGGGGAGTTCTTCTATATCTTGCAATCAAATTCCTCAATATCAGTATTTACACTTCATATGTTTATCCCCGTTGAAAACTTAACCTATATTGTCATCAATCACCAAAAAGGGGGAGATTGTAAGTGCATCTAGTGCCCCTTAGTGATTTTGGTGTATTGAAGACTTATAGGTTAAGGGACTAATGTGTTTATGAGTGTACACAGGTCTATAAGTCTATGAGGAATTTGATATTTACAGTGAAAGTCGACCCCTAAAAATGAAGTTCTTCGACTGAAGACTTTGGATTTCTGAAGACTTTCTGAAGAATTTGAAAGTGAAGAAATTGGTGTGACCTTGAAGACTTGGTATTCATTCGAGGAACATGAAGCGTGAAGACTTTTGTTTTCGTAGTTTCATTTTCTCTTTCTTGAGTCATAGGAAACACCGTACTGTTAAAGGGGGTCGAGGAAATACTAAGGAAAAAATTCCAAGTGATGCTCAACTCAAAATCCTACACTTACCAATCCCTTCGAGTGAAGCCTTTGGAAATCTCATACAGTTCAGTCATATTCTTCAGTGACAGAGATGAAGTTCTTCTGGTCTCTGAGGAATTTGTTCTAACTGAGGAGTTAGGAATTCACTAGTGCGGATTGCCTACACAGTGAGGAACATGATAGCCCTGAGGAATTTGAGCCTCAAATTTCAGACCGTTGATGTGCCTTGCGCCAGCTGTCCCAAAATATCTACCCACCTAACGGTCATATCATTGAAGGGCATTTATGCCTTATCATGTCGGGCTACTCCCTAGGCTATAAATAGCCGCCCCCTACAACCACTAGCTAGTTGGCTGCTCCGAGAGAAACTGACACTTGTCATTTGAGAGCATCCCATCCTCCGAGGACTTTGAGCGAAAATCATCAAGTGAGGAAACCCAAACCCAAACACCTACAAACCCAAAGTGATCGAGCATCACTGAAGAGATTGATCTTGCGTAGATCCGACGCTTGTTACCTTTGAAGACTATGCTTCTTCCAGACGGTTAGGCGTCATGGTCTGAGCATCCAAGAGGAATTTGTGGATTGCCGAGTGACCGAGTTTGTGAAGGTTTGGAAGTCACCTGAAGACTTACCACGAGTGATTGGGCGAGGTCTGTGTGACCTTAGATCAAGGAGTATACGGTGAGGGCTGTGTGTCCGGGACTGTGTGTCCTCAGGTTTAAATACCTAGCCGCTCCAACCAGATGTACAACTGACACAGCAGTTGGAACTGGTCTACCAAATCATTGTCTTCACCAAGCTTACTGGTTTTATTTCCTCAACTCTTTCATTTCCTCATTACTGTGTTGTGTACTTGTTCATATCTGTTTGAAGACTTTGACTGAAGACTTTCTCCATTTCCTCAGTTCAGTTTCTTCAGTCTGTTTGTCTTCATCCTGTGCTATCCTGTGTTTACGCTTTCTGTACTCTGTGCTTGTCTTCATTTCATCATGATGACCATGCTTGTGTTCTGTTATGTTTACTTTTGAGTACTTATTCCGCTGCAAGTAGTTCTTCGCTAAGGAATTTCCTCCCCGGCAAATTCCTTAGTGAAGAATTCATAAAAATCGCCTATTCACCCCCCCCTCTAGTCGATATAACGCACTTTCACCAAATAATGAAAAAGAACTAGATAATGATGTTGAGATAGAACCACATGTTGATCTTGATAACCCACAACCTAAGAATAAAAGATATGATAAAACAGACTTCATTTCTGGAAAACACGGTAAAGAAAGAGAACCGTGGGTTCAAAAACCTATGCCTTTTCCACCCAAGTCAACTTAAAAGAAAGATGATGAAGAATTTGAACGCTTTGCTGAAATGTTGAGGCCAGTCTTTTTGCGTACTCGCTTGACTGATATCTTGAAAATGCCTCCTTATGCAAAGTACATGAAAGAAATCATCACTAATAAGAGAAAAATATCGGAAGCTGAAATCTCCACTATGCTTGCTAATTATACTTTCAAAGATGGAGTACCTAAAAAACTTGGAGATCCGGGAATACCAACTATACCTTGCTCTATCAAAAAGAATTATGTGAAAACTGCTTCGTGTGATTTAGGAACTGGTGTTAGTGTTATGCCTTTCTCTTTATATAAAAGACTTGACTTGAATAAACTCACACCTACTGAAATATCTTTGCAAATGGCTGACAAATCAACTGCCAAGGATGGCTGCTTCCAAGCCCACCTCCTGGTTGTCATCGCTCGATCACTTGCTTTTCCACTAAGTGATTGCTTAGGGACCTTAGCGTACGATCTGGGCTGTTTCCCTCTTGACTTTGTATCTTAGCACCCAATCAGTCTACCTATTGGTATCTGTGAGGATGTGCTCATTGTTGTTGCTAATGTTACTATTTTGACTGACTTTGTTATACTTGAGATGCACGAGGACGACAACATGTCGATTATCCTTGGTAGACCATTCTTGAATACTGCAGGGGCTGTTATTGATTGCAATAAAAGCAAGGTCACTTTTCATATTAATGGTAATGAGCATACGGTGCACTTTCTGAAGAAACAATTCCAAGTGAATGGTATTAATCTTATTGAAAAATCTCCGACAATCACTATTGGAAGTTTTCAAATGCCTCTACCTACTGTCAAAAAGAAATATGAAATGCTTATTGTTGGGGACATTCATATCCCCATTGAGGTAACTTAGTGATTTACGAAGGTTCTTCTGTTTCATGCTAATCGAAAGTGGTTGTTAATAAGACCTGATCAAGGTTATTAATGAATCATTTTTTTGCGGTATGAAGTTGATGAATTTAGTAAGCACTACCTTTTGTCCCTACTTTTTGTTTTATGTTTTTATTAGTTAAATAAAATAAAATGCCATGTTTTCTCTATTTTCTGAATTTCCCGTGCAATAAAAAAGGACCCAAAAATAAAAGTTCTTCGAATGCTCTAAAAATTTAATACGATTTTTTTCTTAATATTTCTGAATTTCTGGTGCAAATAATATCAGAGGGAGGTGCAAATAATATCAGAGGGAGGTGCCCTGGTGGGTTGTGGTCCCCACGTGGGACCCCTCACTTATCTCTTCATCCCACATCATCACTTACCTCCAGAAACAAATCTCCATTGCTCTCTCTCCCGTGTTCTTGCTCTCAAACCCATGGATTCCGACCTCTTTGCTCGAAGCTCCGTTTCTGAAACTGTTTCGGGGCATTGTTGCTTGGTATGTGACTCCGCCGTTTGTCCAATTAGTTTTTGTTTTAGTGGTTTATATTTTGAATAATTAGCTACTCTTGGTGCTGCAGTAGATGAGCTTGCATGTTGAATTCTTAGAGTTCTAAGTAGTTTGAATGCTTGCTATGGCCTCTATGTATCCCTATGAGTAGTTGCCATCAATTTAATAAAGTTTTGTTGACAAAAGTTTGTCACCCAAATTTTTATAGAAAATTGTACGCGGACATGATGAACCTATTTGGAAGGAGCTCTTCGAGGAGGCGATCCTCGGGGACATCTTCTAGTGACAGTTCTGCCCGCTGGTCTTATGTAGAACCAAGTGAAAGCTCCACACGAGATGCCGCCACCGAAACATGCTTATGGCCTTGCGATGAATATATGATGCGTGTGGGC
Source organism: Triticum aestivum (assembly GCF_018294505.1). Lineage (NCBI taxonomy): Eukaryota > Viridiplantae > Streptophyta > Magnoliopsida > Poales > Poaceae > Triticum > Triticum aestivum. The sequence continues at coordinate 547,792,737 of NC_057799.1, read as the reverse complement.
ATTAAGGAGGAAAATATGTTCACAATGCCGGACTCGGTCCCTACATTTCAGATAAGTGCGAACAACGCCACCTTCTCACTGAGTCGTTTGTCAAAGGATTTAAATTCTTCTCTCGTGAGTCTAGGGTGTCTTTTATGCTTTATGATAATCCATTTACTATTTCACTCGAAAATTTTGCTTAACATTGCAAACTTCCATTTTGGGGTTCGCTTGACGAACCACCAAGGGCTGAGTTCGAATCTTTCTTGACTAGTCTTTGTTATGGTGAAAGGAGGGGAGTGACACAAGTAGAATAAAAGCATTCATTTTCCCGCAATTCAGTACTTTGCATTATTCAACGGGAAATGTATAGTAGGCAAGCAAGGCTATAGTACACTTTGTGCTCCAGACTTAAGCCTCATTCGCACCGCTCTCACTGGTGAACAACGGGAAATGTATAGTAGGCAAGCAAGACTGTAGTACACGTTATGCTCCAGACTTAACCCTCATTCGCACCGCTCTCACCGGTGAAAGGAATTATAACCTTGGAGCGATTGTTGCACGCAGACTTTAGCATAACACTAACAGTGGCTATTCCTATGGTGGAATATATGCCACGCGTTTAGCACGAGGGCTGAGTGTTTCACCTTTGCCCTTTGATCCTATCCTACCCATGCGGTATTTAGATTTTGACACCTTAAAAGATCATAAAATCCTTAAAGGAAAGATTCATGACTTCACTTACAATTTGTTGTTTAACCAAACATCTGTTGTGCACACATATTTGCGTGCGCCTGCTCTTTTTGACTATCAGCAAGGGAACATATTTTGTTCTTGAGAGCGAGGCCCGAGCTCACAATGCGGCGGTGGAGGCAGCACGGCGGGCCTAGGCATCCGCACCAAGAGCCTCCGTGAGCTACCACGCCGACTACTATTCAAGCTACTGATCGACTACTAAGCTAGGCCAAAAGCCTAAGCTTGGGGGAGTATGTGTTCCTCACCGACATTATATTCATGTTCACGCATATCATTCCATTTGTCGGTGTTCACACTTTTTCATTGTATCATCCATGCTTAAATTTATTTTCTTGCTTTCTTCTTATGTGTTTGAAAAACTTAAGAAAAACAAAAAAAAATTAGTTGTAGTAGTTTACTTTCTATGCATGCTTAGTAGTAGCACTAAAAAGAAAATCCAAAAAGATTTCCTTGTTCTTCTTTTGCTTGTTGGGAGCTTTCCCGTGTAATTAGTTTTTCTTGTTTTTGTTTTTCCTTTTATTTGCATGTTCAAGAAAACCAAAAACTCCAAAAATATTTCAGTGTGTTTCTCTGAATTTCTTTTCTTTTTATTTGAGTCTTACCGAGGATAAGACCACGATGAAAATGTTGAGTGGCTCTCATATGAATAAATGTTAAACTAATAAAGAGCCCATTTTACCTTGTCTTCTCCTGCTGAATAAAATGTTTGCAGATTTCAGCTTAGTACACGGCACTCTTGCACTATTATTATTTTCATATCATTCGGTCATGCAAGTGAAAGGCAATAATGACGATATTCGATGAACTAGCTGTGGCAGAGAGAAACTGGTATGAACTCGACTTGTTCTGTTTGTGTAAATATGTTTAACCTAGAATCCATGATTCAGCCCATTATGATTAAACATGTTTGCAATGACAATTAAATATTATAGTTTCTCATGCCATGCATAAGTAGCTAGGAGTGGATAATGATTTATCTTGGATATCAACATAGCGTTAAAATGATTGTGATGTGGTATGATGATATGGTATCCTCCTCTGAATGTTCGAGTGGCTTGACATGACACATGTTCATGAATGTAGTGGAATCAAAACCAACATAGCCTCTATGATATTTATGTTCATGGTGTTCATATCCTACTCATGCTAGTGTCCAATGTTACTTATGCATAATGCATGTTTATGACTATTGTTGCTCTTTAGTTGGCCGCTTCTCAATCTATTTGCTAGCCTTCGCCTGTACTAAGTGGGAATTCTGCTTGTACATCAAAAACCTTGAACCTAAAGTTATTCCATATGAGTCCACCATACCTACCTATATGAGGTATTACCCTGCCGTCCTAAGTAAATTTGCATGTGCCACCTCTAAAAACTTCTAAAAAAATATCCTTTTTGTGTGCCCGGATCATTCATGGAACGACAGTAGGTGGTCGGTATCTTCCATGCTAAGCGGGTTATTCTCAGGTCGAGTGTTTACTCACTTGCCATCGCACGAGAAAAGGGCGGTAATAGGGATGCCCAGTCCCAAACTGCAAACTGAAAAAGAGTTAATCTCTCAAATAATCAAACAAAAACTCCTAATTGAGTCAAAACCTTTACTTTTATCGCTTGGGAACCGCCACTAGCGTGCTTAGCATGGAAGATATTAATAACTGATGGTCGTGAAGTAAATGGGAAGAGCGCATGTCTCAAAATATCATTTACCTCTGTTTTAAAAACTTAAGCTCTGGCACCTCTGCAAATCACTGCTTCCCTCTACGAAGGGACTACCTATTTATTTTTTATGTTGTGTCATCACCTTCTAAAACAAGCGCCAGAACCTAAGAGCACAGTTGTCATGACTTATGCATTATATGTAGCTAATGTTGGCTGCATCATGACTGGATCTTTTCTATCATGAATTACAATATTTAGTCGATGCTTGAACTTTGGAGGTGCTCTGCATTTATGTTTTGCGGTCTCGGAAAGGGCTAGCGAGATACCACTATTGTCATATTATATCATGGTTGTTTTGACAACTTGTTGCTGTTTGAGATATCTTATTATTGCTCGCTAGCTGATTATGTCATTGATATGAGTTAATATAATCTTTAAGAGTTATTGTCGGCATGGTTAGTTATAATGTTGGCTGAAAACCTGGGTGTTGTTTAAGCCTATTTATGCAAACAAGAGCAAAAAAGTTCGTAAAAGTTTTTCTTTTTCACTTTCAGTTTATCAACTGAATTGCTTGAGGACAAGCAAAGGTTTAAGCTTGGGGGAGTTGATACGTCTCCAACGTATCTACTTTTTCTAACGCTTTTCCTCGTGTTTTGGTCTCTAATTTGCATGATTTGAATGAAACTAACCCCGGACTGACGCTATTTTCAGCAGAAATATCATGGTGTTGTTTTTTGCTGAAATAAATGTTCTCGAAATGGAATGAAACTTTGCGAGGAATTTTTATATGATATATAAGAATTTCTGGAGTCAAGACCTACTGGAGAGGGGCCCCTGGGTGGGCAAAACCCAACAGGGCGCACCCCCCTCTCCTGGCGCGCCTAGGTGGGTTGTCCCCACCTGGTGGCCCCGCAGACCCTGAAACCGATGCTATAAAATCCTATTTTTCCAGAAAAAATTTAGGGAGAAAGAATTATTGCGATCCACGAGATGGAGCCGCCGTCACCTCTTGTTCTTCATCGGGAGGCCGGATCTGGAGTCCGTTTGGGGCTCCGGAGATGGGGATCTTCGTTCTTCGTCATCACTAACCCTTCTCCATCACCAATTCCACGATGCTCCCCACCGGGAGTGAGTAATTCCTTCGTAGGCTCGCTGGTTGGTGAGGAGTTGGATGAGATTCATCATGTAATCGAGTTAGTTTTGTTAGGGCTTGATCCCTCGTATCCACTATGTTCTAAGATTGATGTTGCTATGACTTTGCTATGCTTAATGCTTGTCATTTTAGGCCCGAATGCCATGAACTCAGATCTGAACCGTTTATGTTAACACAATTATATCCATGTTTTAGATCCGATCTAGCAAGTTATAGTACACCTGGTACGTCTGAGGGAAACGAATGGGGTGGCGCAGCGGAGGAACTAAGGACTATTTTAACGACGATCGGGGCATCAGACGAGAGATGAAAATGGTGGCGATTAACCCTAAAAACGGTAGCGATTGAAGAAGCATGGGTTCGTGGAACTCAGTTGGGCTGCAGAGCTACGTGGGCTGAGTCATGGGGCTGTGGTTGGGTTAGGACGCCTAGGACTGGACCTCTTTAAGGCTAGAAACCAGACAAAAAAATTTATTGGATGCATAACACTATTTGGGCCACGCCTGGGGCTATAGCCCCAGCTGCCACAGGCCCAGTTTCGCCCCTGGTCTCCAATGCAGGCAAGGGTTTGCAGTTACAGATGGAAACTGCACAGCCTACACCCTACAGCGGCTCGGACCTGTTTGGTTGGTGACCTGAGTAGCGTGCCTGAGAAAAATAGACGCCTGAGAGTAGCCGGTGATTCTTGCGACTTTAGCCTGACCAGGCAACCTAGCTGGGACGCTGTTTGGTTCGTGCCTGAGCGTGCCTGAGCATGAGGCAATAAAAAATGATAGCAAGCATTGATTGCTACATGCATGCAGCCCATACATACACCCATCAATACGCTAGTGAATCATTAAAGTAAGCTGCATGCGCGTGCCTGAGTCTCAGGCCTCCGATTTCGGTGGCCTGACTCCGGCTAATCACATGCCTGTGTGGTCAGGTCAGGCTAGCAGCACGAATGCTCAGGGTAGCAACCAAACAAGGTTCAGGCCAGTGTCTGGCTAGCTTGTGGCCAGGCAAATTCATCTCAGGGTAGCAACCAAACAGCCCCTCACTTCCTGCCACGGCCTTTGGGTTTCTTGGGTTTCTTCTTGTTCTTCTTCTTCTGAGCCCCCTTTTGTGTGGCCGCTTCTTCCTTCACCGATTCCGTCTCCTTGCCTGAGCATCCGGCCTGGCCGTCTGCCCCGTCAGTCTGCGGCTGGCCGACGGCTGCGGCTTCATTCCTTCTGCCATCTTCTTTCGTGGACGCCCTTGCGGAACGCAGGAAGCTGATGATCGTCTGCAGTTTGTTCTCGCCACCTTGCCACATTGAGTACAGATCCTCCACAGTCAGACATGTTGTCTTCTCCGTCCTGCGCAAATGGCAAATTTTCACAAAAAATTCAGGATCACCTAGTCATGTTTCACAAGAAGTCACTCATACCGGTCTACTATCAAGAGCAATACGGCATGTGTACTACCATCAAGATATTTAGAATTGGCCCTGATTTAACATTTGCCTACCTGGCAGAACATTCTTCGAATTCGCTGCAGATGTGCCTGACCTCTTCCAGCAGTTGTGCATCAGTCAGCCATGGAATGGCGCTCCTAAGGAACTGAATAATAGACCTTGCATCTTTCTGCAGAAAATTAGATTTCAGAATAAGTTGACCTTGTTTCAATGGGACAAAATGGAAAATTAACAGAACAGGCATTGTAACATATGAAACTCACCTGGCCTTCCTTGTTGACCTGAAAAGTCTCAACCATCTCCCAGAAGGCAATACTCTCATCGCGTAAATCTATCTCTCCAGTACTCTCCACCTTGGTATCATGTACAGCCTTAGGTACGTTTCCAGCAACATTGCACAATTTGTTACCATCAGAATTTTCTGGCAGTGCAGCCTCTTGCTTTACAGAACTTCCCTCTTCAGGGCAAAGAATGGCCATTATCTTCGGAACATCATACAAATCCTCCTTGCTAATCATATCAACATTTATGTTCTCGCAGATTGCTGGGCCTTTGGACGGACCCATAACGACCATACGATCTCCTATTGCAGCAAGTGCGTCAGCAACCACTCTTATCAAGTTGCTTGGTGCGCGAGGCCTCATTTGCAAAGCATGTAAGATCTTCTGAGAGAACTTCCGAGGTAAATCCTCGAAGACTCCACACTCCAGAAGAGTATTTGTGATCTTATAATAGGAAATCCCCACGTCATGAGTTAGGATCAGTGGATAAAGTGTGACCACTAGTCTCAGGGGCACCGCACATGTCTAAGAGAAGGCTTGGTCTCTCTTTGGGGTGCCGCCCTCCCACGTATTTAAAGGGGGGAGGAGAGGTGGCCGGCCCAAGGGGGGTCGCGCCGTGGAGGGAGTCCTACTTTGTGACGCCCTCGATTCAATCATACACTAATCATACACGCAAATGTGTACGATCAAGATCAAGGACTCACAGGAAGATATCACAACACAACTCTAGACACAAATTGAAATAATACAAGCTTTATATTACAAGCCAGGGGCCTCGAGGGCTCGAATACATAAGCTCGAATACACAAGTGTCAGCGGAAGCAACAATATCTGAGTACAGACATGACTTAGACAAGTTTGCCTTAAGAAGGCTAGCACAAAAAGAACAACGATCGAAAAGGCAAGGCCTCCTGCCTGGGAGCCTCCTAACTACTCCTGGTCGTCAGCGGTCTCCACGTGGTAGCAGGCATCGGCGGTGGCATCTGGCTCCTGGGCTCCGACATCTGGTTGCATCAACCGGAAAGAAGAAGAAAGGGGGAAAAGGGGGAGCAAAGCAACCGTGAGTACTCATCCAAAGTAATCGCAAGCAAGGATCTACACTACATATGCATCGGTATCAATGAAAAGGGCTATATCTGTGTTTTGGACTGCAGAATGCCAGAAGAGAAGGGGAAAGCCTAGCCTATCGAAGACTAGCATCTTCTGGAAACCACCATCTTGCAGCAACAGGAGGGAGTAGAGTAGCATAAAGTAAAGTAGTAGAAGTGTTATCAACCTCGGCCAGAGATCCTTTCTCGACTCCTTGCGAGAAAGCAATCCCAGAGCCATACTATCCATTTCTCATATCCATGTCTCATCTCAAGTATCCAGTTCTAGTTGTATCGATCGGGATACAACTCCAAGTGTCCGTTACCGAAGGACAGGCTATCGATAGATGTTTTCTTCCCTGCAGGGGTGCACCAACTTACCCACCACGCTCGATTAACTCCGGTCGGACACACTTTCCTGGGTCATGCCCGGCCTCGGCCAAACAATACGCCGCAACCCGACCTAGGCTTAATAGAGAGGTCAGCATGCCGGACTTAACCTATGCCCCCAGGGGTCATGGGCCATCGCCCGGGAACTCCTGCATGTTGCGAACGCGGCCGGTGAGCAGACCTAGCTACCTCCTTCAAAAAGGCAGGTGCTTACGCAGTCCAACCCAGGGCGCACCGCTCAGTCGCTGACGTCTATTAAAGCTTCGGCTGATGTATACGACGCAGAACGCCCATACTATGCCCACGTGATGGTTAGTGCTATCAAGCCAGAGGCCCCTCGGATCAAATATCCAAATCATAGTGGATTAGGAACGCGCGGTAACAAGTAGAGACACATGAAAGATGTGACCCCGTCGCCCCGTCTCGAGGACTTGTGGCAAGGGCTAAGAATGCCCGGCCACGCCTCATAATTATCTCTCGGGCACCCTCCAGGTCAACCCGACTCCTCATCACTCGCAAATATGCTCTCGCGGGTACCCCTCAGGGCCGACCCGTCTTTAGTAACATTGTTTAGTGTAAAGTCATAGTAACCATAGTAACCGTGTGTCTAACACCAAGGGGGAAACCTGAGGACTCACCCTCAACGGATTCCACTCGATGTAATCATCAAGGTGAACGTAAGAGGATCCACCCTCGAGGTTCACACTTGAGGGGTTGCACGACAGAGTCGTATCGGAAGTGGTTAAGGCGGAATCACCCTCGATGACCACGACCGAATAGCTACACTACAGGGTTAACGTCAAAAGTGCTGATGAGGTCTCACCCTCGGCACTCGATAGTAACCCAGTAGTGTCGAGCAACTAAGGGGAAAGTGATGTGCGGTGCTGGGGACTGGTCTTCGATCCCATTGATGGGGTCTTCGATGATGAAGCAGGGGCAACAAGGACAAGGTGGGGGTCACTGATGGATCACTAACCAACCTATACTAAGCAGTTAAGGATAAGAAGGTAAGGTACAACAGTAGATACAAAAGCAGGCTATGCATCAGAATAGGAGCAAAAAATTACAGTAGCAAAATCTATTGCAAGCATGAGAGAATGGAATGGGTGATATCGGGATGATCAAAGGGGGGGCTTGCCTGGTTGCTCAGATGAGAAGGAGGGGTCGTCGGTGACGTAGTCAATCACAGGGGCATCAGCATCGTCACGGGGTCTACCGAAGAAAAGAGGGGGGGGGAGAAACAGTAAATACATAGCAAGCAAGGGCATAATAGGACAACAGGCAAAGCTAGACGTGTTCTAATGCGGTGCTACACGATACCGGCGAAGGGGGAAGTCAACCGGGAATGTTTTCCCGGTTCCGGACCTGTGTCAGACAGATGACCGGAGGTGGAAAGTTCCATGTTCAACATGCTAGGGGCATGTGACAGATGAACGGACCGCATATTCGGATTCGTAGGATTTTTCTGAGCAACTTTCATATAGAAAACATTTTCATCTGAGCTAGGGTTTTTTTCTATGAATTTCTAAAGATTTAAACATTTTCTGGAATTAATTAAATTAACAGAAAGGAATTACTATGTCAGCATGACATCGCTGTGACGTCAGCAGTCAACAGGACCGCTGACCAGGTCAAACTGACCGGTGGGTCCCATCTGTCATAGACTAATTAGCTAAACTAATTAGTTTTAATTATTAAAACATTTTAATTATAGGATTAAGCGGTGGGGACCGCACATTAGTGGCTGGGGCCTGCCCAGTCAGCACAGTTGACGAGGTCAACTGGTCAACAAGGGGCCAGGGGCCCCACTGGCAGTGACCCAGGGGGTGGCCCCAGGTGTGCCAGCTCAGCGGGCCGGCGGCTGAATGCCGGCGAGCACAAAAACGCGGCGGAGGGCACTCGGCCTCGTCGGAATTCATCTACAGGGGGTCTACACGGGCGCGGGCGGGCGCGTTCGAACGGGGAGAGCCCGCCACGTCGTGTGGTGAGGCCGACCGGAGCTGGAGCTGCCGGAAACGGCGCCGGCGACGAGTGGAGGTGGCGGCGCATACGGGTGGGTGAAGGAGACGATGAAACAGCATGCTACGGAGCAAAAGAATAGATTGGGCAGGTTCTATGCGGTGCGGTGAAGCTGTTGGGCGCACACCCGTGACCATTTGGTCATCGGAGGCACGCCGACGACGAGCACGGGCGGCGGCATTCGGCCATGAAGAAGAAAAACGATTGCGAGCACTGGGAGAGAGGAGAAAGAGAGGGGTTCGATGCGGCGGCTTACGGTGCGGCTCACGGTGGCCCTTGGATGTTTAGGAGCGCAGCGGGTCAGCGGAGTCGGCGACGGACGGGCGGAGGAGCTCCGGCGATCCACGGTGGTTGCCGGCTCGATCCGGGCGATGTAGTGGCCTCCAGCTCGGACGTGAGGCTGGGAAAGAGGGAGAAGACGTCGACGGTGCTGGTGGACATGTCCGGAGGACGAAACGTCTCCGGTGGCCGCGGTGACGACGGAGGATGGCAGCGGGCGCGCTTGGGTCAGAGAGAGGGGAGTGAGCGAGCGAGGAAGAGAGAAGGGGGAAAATGGCGAGGCATCCAGGGGGAGTGGATGTGGCGGTAGGTGAGGGGGAGGGCTCGAGGCGTCCGGGGCGGCGACCTTATCCTCTCGGCGACGGGTACGGCAAGTTGGTCCGGCAGCGACGCGCGGGCGCGCGCTCTCGATCGATTGAACAGGGGGAGGGGAACAGGACCGGGTAAAGGTAGGTGGGCCGGCCTACTGGGATGGGCCGAAGCCCAAGGGGAGGCTAGGGGCTCTCCCACCCCTTCTTCTTTCCTTTTCTTTTTCTTTTTCTTTTTTTTCTAGCAGCTTTTGCCTTTTCTTTTAGCCACTAATGACTTTGCAAAATTATGCCACTGGCTAAAACAATTCCAAAGAATTATTTTGCATTGCCACAAAAAGATTGTGAGGCTTTTTGAAAAAGGTAGCAATTTTTATAAATTAAAAAGCCATTTAATCTATTGTTTTAGCCATTGCTTTAATTGGTTTAGGCCATTTAAACAACTTGCAAAAATGTTGGTCCACCACCAATATTAACAAATGATTATTTTCTATAAGATGAACATTTTAGATTTCATGTCTGACAAATAAGAACTTTTGACTTTAGATTGGATTTGAATTTGAATGGTGATTTGGATCAAGTGAAGATTAGCAACAGTAACATGATGACATGGCACCATTAACAGGTGATTACTGTAGCATGACACTGGGGGTGTTACAAATCTCCTCCACTACAAGAAATCTCGTCCCGAGATTTAAGTGCGGAAGTAAAGAGTAACTTCGGGAGAACTGACCCTTATAGGGTTAATTATCTGGTGAACAATTCAGGGAATGTGGCAGAAGTATCTCTCGAGTTGAAACTTAAGAAAACATCAAGAGCAAAATATGAAGGTACAATAGGGAGTTTCAAGCGAATGGACAAACGATCGATACCTGAACAGCGTGTGAGAAGGGGGTTCAGAGTATCGGGTATAGATCATCTCTCGGAGGGTGGCTCGTGAATTACATATGAAGGCAAGTGCAAAGGATACTTCAAAATCAAGGATGTACATGAGAGTCAGGTTTCGATCATGTGGAACTGTGGGTTATGGGCCCACCTTGTGGTTCAAAAGTAGGAAGGACGTTGACATATTGCACGGTCATGATAGCAAGGCCTGTCGGAGGATAGCCTGTTAGTTATGTTGGCAACAACGTTGGAACCAAGGGCGAGGGACAAAGAGAACAATTTTCCTTCTCGTTAAGACGAGGCGGACCAATAGGCAAAGTTCTCATCCATCGGTGGCTACCATAATGTTATCAACAATAGTAACAAGGTCTTGCTGACAGAGTTGTACACCGAGGTGTTTACCTAAGCAGAGAATTAACTCTGCTCTGATAAGTTAGATTACGAGAATGGTTAAACAATCCAATGGAAAGTAAAATGTGATTATTAGTTTAACCAGACCAATGGAAAGGAAAAGGTGCTTATACAAAAGTATTAGAGTATATGCTTCCCAAGAACAAACAGAGCAAGATATACATGACAGGACATCAAGTACTTATCCATTTAGTTAATGGGGCAATGAGAATCATGATATTACCCATACAACGGTGTTTGGATAATAGATCAAGAAACATTCGGCAATGTGCTTCCAATGTTCTTGTTGATATTCAGAATACCTCAGTCATGCTTTGAGGTAGCATTAACATGGTGTTCCAAGTAGTGGTTTGAGTTGAAGATCGCAAGAAATACACAAGGAATAATTGCAGGAATAGCAAGGAGTACAAGGTATAACAAAGACATGATCAAATATGTGTTAGAAAGAAGACAAGGGGTTGTCGATGACAACTCAAATCATCGAAGGTCAAGGATGGTATTTGATACGTCTCCGTTGTATCTACTTTTCCAAACACTTTTGCCCTTGTTTTGGACCCTAACTTGCATGATTTGAATGGAACTAACCCGGACTCACGCTGTTTTCAGCAGACTTTCCATGGTGTTATTTATGTGCAGAAACAAAAGTTCTCGGAATGACCTGAAACTCCATGGAACATCTATTTGGAAAATAAGAAAAATACTGGAAGAAAAATCCACGTCAGGGGGCCCACAACCTGTCCACGAGGGTGGGGGCGCGCCTGCCCCCCTGGGCGCCCCTACCTCATGGGCCCCCTGACGCTCCACCGACCTCAACTCCAACTCCATATATTCAGTTTCGGGGAGAAAAAAATCAGAGAGAAGGATTCATCGCATTTTACGATACGGAGCCGCCGCCAAGCCCTAAAACCTCTCGGGAGGGCTGATCTGGAGTCCGTTCGGGGCTCCGGAGAGGGGGATTCGTCGCCATCGTCATCATCAACCATCCTCCATCACCAATTTCATGATGCTCACCGCCGTGCGTGAGTAATTCCATCGTAGGCTTGCTGGACGGTGATGGTTTGGATGAGATCTATCATGTAATCGAGTTAGTTTTGTTAGGGTTTGATCCCTAGTATCCACTATGTTCTGAGATTGATGTTGCTATGACTTTGCTATGCTTAATGCTTGTCACTAGGGCCCGAGTGCCATGATTTCAGATCTGAACCTATTATGTTTTCATGAATATATGTGAGTTCTTGATCCTATCTTGCAAGTCTATAGTCACCTACTATGTGTTATGATCCGGCAACCCCGAAGTGACAATAATCGGGACCACTCCCGGTGATGACCGTAGTTTGAGGAGTTCATGTATTCACTATGTGCTAATGCTTTGTTCCGGTACTCTATCAAAAGGAGGCCTTAATATCCCTTAGTTTCCATTAGGACCCCGCTGCCACGGGAGGGTAGGACAAAAGATGTCATGCAAGTTCTTTTCCATAAGCACGTATGACTATATTCGGAATACATGCCTACATTACATTGATGAATTGGAGCTAGTTCTGTGTCACCCTATGTTATGATTGTTACATGATGAACCGCATCCGGCATAATTCTCCATCACCGATCCAATCCCTACGTGCTTTTCACATATTGTTCTTCGCTTATTTACTTTTCCGTTGCTACTGTTACAATCACTACAAAACACCAAAAATATTACTTTTGCTACCGTTACCGTTACTTCCATATTACTTTGCTACTAAACACTTTTCTGCAGATACTAAGTTATCCAGGTGTGGTTGAATTGACAACTCAACTGCTAATACTTGAGAATATTCTTTGGCTCCCCTTGTGTCTAATCAATAAATTTGGGTTGAATACTCTACCCTCGAAAACTGTTGCGATCCCCTATACTTGTGGGTTATCAAGACTATTTTCTGGCGCCGTTGCCGGGGAGCATAGCTCTATTCTTTGAGTCACTTGGGATTTCTATCTGCTGGTCACTATGAAGAACTTGAAAGACGCTAAGACAACAATTTATCCCTCAACTACGAGGGGAGGTAAGGAACTACCATCTAGCTCTGCACTTGATTCACCTTCTGTTTTGAGTAAGCTTGCGACACCTAAACCTGCTTCTGCTATTCATTCTGATATGTCGCATGTTATTGATGATGCCACTCCTACTATGCATGATACTTATGATGAAATTACTTCTATGCTTGATACTACTGTGCCACTTGGTGAATTTCTTGATGAACAACTTGCTAGGGTTAGAGAGAATGAAATTATTGAAACTGATAATATTGATGAAAGTGATGATGAAGACTCTCGACCTAATAAATATGAATTCCTATTGTGCCTAAGAGCTATGTTATGGATGAAGCAATTGCTAAAGAAATTTTTGCTTGCAAAGATAGATATGATGTTAAGAAATTATTAGCTAAATGGAAGCAGCAATCTCTTAATGCTAGAATGAAACCTGAACCTGCTTTTGCTACTTCACCTATCTGTGTTACTGATAAGGATTATGAATTCTCTGTTGATCCTGATATAATTACTTTGGTTGAATCTGATCCTTTTTATGGCTATGAATCTGAAACTGTTGTGGCACATCTTACTAAATTAAATGATATAGCCACCCTGTTCACTAATGATGAGAGAACTCGCTACTTTTATATCCTTAAAATATTTCCGTTCTCATTAAAGGGTGATGCTAAGATATGGTTCAATTCTCTCGATCCTGGTTGTGTGCGTAGTCCCCAGCATATGATTTATTACTTCTCCGCTAAATATTTCCCCGCTCATAGGAAAGAAGCTGCTTTAAGGGATATATAGAACTTTGTGCAAATTGAAGAAGAGAGTCTCCCACAAGCTTGGGGGAGGCTTCTCCAATTACTTAATGCTTTGCCTGATCATCCTCTCAAGAAAAATGAAGTACTTGATATCTTTTATAATGGACTAACCGATGCTTCCAGAGATTACCTAGATAGTTGTGCTGGTTCTGTTTTCAGGGAAAGAACACCGGATGAAGCTGAAATTCTATTGAATAATATGTTGACAAATGAAAATAATTGGACACTTCCTGAGCCAGCTCCTGAGCCAATTCCTAAACCAACTCCGAAGAAGAGAGGTGTTCTATTTCTCAGTCCTGAAGATATGCAAGAGGCAAAGAAATCCATGAAAGAAAAGGGTATAAAAGCTGAAGATGTTAAGAATTTACCTCCTATTGAAGAAATACATGGTCTTAATTTACCGCCTGCTGAAGAAACATATGATCTTAATCCATCACCTATTGAAGAAGCTCATGGTCTTGATAACCCGACACAGGTAGTAAAGGTAAATTCTCTCTATAGATTTGATGAAGGTGATATTCCTCACTATAAGTTTGCTAGACAATGTTTGGATGAGTTTGATAACTTTATTGTCAAACAAGAAAACCTCAATGCTTATTTTGGTAGACAATTGAAATATAATCCCGATACGCTTGAATACTTGGGTGATTATATATCTAGAGTTAAAGGTGAACTTAAACTCATTAGTAAACATGCTTCTATGGTCACCACTCAAGTAGAACAAGTACTTAAGGCTCAAAATGATTTGCTCAATGAATTGAATAGTAAGAATAATGATTATGCTGTTAGAGTGGCTACTAGAACTGGTAAAATGACTCAGGAACCTTTGTATCCTGAAGGCCACCCTAAGAGAATTGAGCAAGATTCTCAGAGAAATAATATTGATGCACCTAGTCCTTCTAAAAATAAGAAAAAGAAAAATGATAGGACTTTGCATGCTTCTAGTGAACCTATTGCTGAACCACCTGAGAATCCAAATGATATATCTATTTCCGATGCTGAAACACAATCTGGTAATGAACATGAAACTAGTGAAAATGTTCATGATGATGTTCATGATGATGCTCAACCTAGTAATGATAATGAGGTAGAAATTGAACCCGCTGTTGATCTTGATAACCCACAATCAAAGAATCAATGTTATGATAAGAGAGACTTTGTTGCTAGGAAACACGGTAAAGAAAGAGAACCATGGGTTCAGAAACCCATGCCTTTTCCTCCTAAACCATCCAATAAAAAGGATGATGAGGATTTTGAGCGCTTTGCTGAAATGACTAGACCTATCTTTTTGCGTATGCGATTAACTGATATGCTCAAAATGAATCCTTATGCTAAGTACATGAAAGATATTGTTATTAATAAAAGAAAGATACCGGAAGCTGAAATTTCCACCATGCTTGCTAATTACACTTTCAAGGGTGGAATACCGAAGAAACTTGGAGATCCAGGAGTACCTACTATACCATGCTCCATTAAAAGAAACTATGTTAAAACTGCTTTATGTGATCTTGGAGCCGGTGTTAGTGTTATGCCTCTCTCTTTATATCGTAGACTTGATTTGAATAAGTTGACACCTACTGAAATATCTTTGCAAATGGCTGATAAATCAACTGCTATACCTGTCGGTATTTGTGAGGATGTGCCTGTTGTGGTTGCAAACATTACTATTTTAACGGACTTTGTTATTCTTGATATTCCCGAGGACGATAGTATGTCTATTATTCTGGGAAGACCCTTTTTGAATACTGCAGGTGTCGTGGAATTGTCACAGCAGTTGTCCTCGAGCTAGGACTTAGTCGTGGAGCCATCGCAGCTAGGAAGCTTGAAGGGGTTATGCGGGACAAGGGACGCGAGGGTTTATACTGGTTCGGCCCCTTACGGTGAAGGTAAAAGCCTACGTCCAGTTTGAGGTGGTATTGATCAGGGTTACGATCACCAGGGAGCTAAACAGCTATGCCCGGCTCTCGATGAGATTGTTGTCATCCTTAAACCGCTGCCGGGTCGTCCCTTTATATAGGGAGGCTGACGCCCAGCAGCCCTTAGAGTCCCGGCCGGCTCATAAGAGTGTCCGGCTCGGACTCTAAACAATACTTGCCTTACACTACAAGTTCTATTATAGTAATGATTGTAACTACGGGCCTTAAGCCATATCCGGGTCTCAGCCCATCTCTGGCCCATCATCTTGAAACTTAGCTCCGGGCTTCTGGCAACGACCGTACGAGTAACCCGGCCCCTCCTGGCGGGTGACTCTAAGGTCTATATCCTCAACATTAGGCCCCAGATTGATTTGAGCCGGCTCATGTCAATCTTCAACTCTTCTGACAGAAAAAATCTCCGGCTTATCATTCATGTGAAGGTCATAACCCGGAGTGACGTCATCCTCTGGACCCCGGATAATCCGCCATGACGTCATCCTCCATTAAGTCCGGTTTTTACTCCGCCAGATCCGCAACGGATCTTTGCTTTACTATCATTCCGAAAATCGAGGCGTCGTGGGGGGAGATAATCATGCCGTGGTCTCCTTGAATCTCGTGCCCACTTATGACCTCGCCTTATAAATAGGCCGGCCCAACGGGCTCTTCTCACGCTCTCTTCTTCCTCCTCGCGCCGTCGCTCCTCTGCCCAAGCTCTGCCACTGCCGCCGCCGTCGCGCCCCTGATCTTCATCAACCCGGCCGCTGCATCACCCTGACTCGGACCAGATAAACGGCGGCTACTTCCGCTCTTCTCCAACTCCGGTGAGTCTCTTCTGCCTTGTTAGAACAGATCTGCGGTAGAGTTCAAACAGTTCATCCGCGTTCTTCGCCATTGTCCGCAGGCTTTAGTAGTTCTCGTAGTTGCCACCCTTGTTTGATCTTTAGATATGTATAGACTTGCTGCAGTAGTTGTTTGTTACTCATTTCACCTGCAAAACACACTTCTTTCCACTGCATAAGATCTCCTTCGAGCTCAAGAACTCCCCTGCGTCCGCATTTTAGGTCTAGAAAATTTTCTTTGCTCCAACCACTTTGCTCCAAAAAAGTTACGGTAGTATGCGAAACCTGTTTTACCACACTTAGTAAAAACTGCAACCATAGAATCTTGGCGGCTTACATTTCCAGCTTAAAGAAAACACGTGCCGTAGAACTTTCCGGTTTAAAGAGAACCATGCTCTGTAGAATCCTCCGGCTTAATTGTGATAAAGCCGTAAACAATCAATCTTATCTTGAATGCCCCTGCGGCTTAAATAATCCACTGTACCTGAGTATATATCATTAGTCCCCTTCATAAGCCGCCATCTTAGCTTGAACGATAGATCTCCGGCTTATATTAACCCGGACACTTTTTCTCTTTATCATAGACCACCAACTTTCACCATGCCTCCCAAGGCTCCCATCACTTGCAACTGGATGAGGTCCAACGTCACCGACGAGACCCTGGCCAATTTCGTTAAGTCCGGATATTTGCCTAAGAAGGAAATCATGTCCTACCGTACCCCTGACCCGTCGGAAGAGAGACCACAGCCACGGGATGGGGAGGTAGTGATCTTTGCAGACCATATGAGCCGGGGCTTCGCACCGCCCGGCTCAAAGTTTTTCAGGGACGTGCTCAACTTCTTTGACCTACGGCCTCAGGATATAGGACCCAACTCCGTATCCAACATCTGCAACTTCCTAGTCTTTTGCGAAGTGTATCTTGGAGAAGAGCCGAGTCTGCTGCTCTTCAGAGAGCTATTTTACTTAAACCGCCAAAATGAGTGCGCCAACGGGCCAAGTCTAGAGTTGGGTGGCATCTCCATCCAGTGGCGTAGGGACTGTCTTTTCCCTTACGCAGAGCCGCCAAGCCACCCCAAGGACTGGAATATGACTTGGTTCTACTGTAAAGATACGTCCCCGGCTGACGAGAACCCGCTGCCTGGCTTTCGCCCAACACGTCTAGAGCCGACTCATCCACTGTCGGACAAACTGACTGCAGCGGAACGCCAGCCTCTGCTTCCAACTATCAATAAGATCAAGGCCCTGCTAGGCAACGGTCTGAACGGAATTGACCTGGTCCGGGTCTGGATCTCATGGCGGGTGATCCCATTGAGCCGCCGCCCCGGCTTAATGTGTGAGTACACCGGGCGAAAGGATGACCCGCAGAGGCACAGTCGCAATGATCTTCCAGAAGACGTTGCAGAGGAAGAGACCAAGGCTCTTCTAAACGAGAGTCTGGCAGACCGTGGAAGGACCGGGTTAGCCCCCTTCTGCAAGACCAATCCAGCCCCAGCGGTGAGCCGCTGACTTTAACCTTTCAACTTCTTTTGCATGTAACCTTGACCTGAACTGTTTTAAGAATTCATTACTGTATTCTTCAGGCTGATGATAAATTCTGGCGGGTCAAATATGACCATGAGGCGGCCAAGAAGGCCAGGAAGGCAAAGAAAGCCGCCAAGAAAGCCGCCCCTTTCAAAAAGGGAAGCCGACCCACCGCTTCGGAGCTAATGCAATTAAGCGACAGCTCCGAGTCAGAGGTAACCCTTAAACCATTAAATTCTTGCTATATTTGTTGTTTGTTGCTGTCCGCCTTATCAATACTTACTCATTGACAGGATGACACCGGCGCCAGTAACCCGGTGGTAGAAGAGGTAATGTCACTTTCCTCCGACTCGGAGCCCTTGCCACAGCTGAAAGTCCGAAGGGTAACCCGGAAAGTAAGCTTTTCACATCCTTTAGCTCATCAAGACCCTTAATTTCTTTTGAAGCGACAGGTTCACGAAAGCCGGCGTCACACCCGGACCAACAAGGACATCGATCTCTCCGCCGGGTTACCCGACGCAACAAGGAAGCGTCGCACTGAGGTTTTTTCTCACTTGTACCCTTTTCATCCGTTGGCGGGTGTTATCCGTCAGCCACTCAACTCTTCTGACTCCAATTATCAGGAGACCTCCCCCTCTTCGGGTGACTCCATGCAGTCAAATCTGCCGGCCTTCAAGACTGCGCCCGGGTAACAACAATCATCTTACATTATCTTTGTCTGTACTTACTCTTTGTGTGCCTAACACTTCTGTCTTTTCAGTGCCCAGGCAAAGCTCACCAAAAGAGCGAAGAAGAACAGGTCAGCCGGAGTGCCGGACATACCTGAACCGGAGGTGACGGCTAAAGAGCCGCCAGCTGCCTCCGCCCCCGAAGCCACCACTCCAATGGACACGGCACCTGAGGCCTCAGCCCCGACTACCAAGGCCACGACCGAAACTGCGGTTAACCCGGAGGCCTCCGGCTCAACCCCACCAGCAGACGACCCGGACGTGGTAATCACCCGGACGGAGTTCGTTGAGCCGGGGAGACCGACTGCGCTGGCCAAATGCTCCGTGAAGGGGGAGTTGCTGCAGCCCCACCGGGTGAACCTGGACCTCTCCGGCTACACCGACTTGAGCATTGGAGAGCTCGTCTCTGGCTACATCAGCCAAGTACACAAGAGCCGGGACGCCGAGGTCGCCATGGTCAACCAGATCCAACAAAAATCTGAGGTATCCTTCTGATGTCTTCTTACTTACTGCATAGTTACCTTTGCCATGCTAGCCCCCAAGTCGACGACTTATGCTTGAATATGTTGTAGACTTAGGTTCCGGCTTACTCAACTGAGCCGGCAATATGTAGATAGATACGTTCAATATGCATTAGCCCCCAAGTGCAAAGTGTCTTGCTTGGAAAACGCTTGGGACTTATATAATGACTGTTAATAACCCGGAAATATATGCAGGCTGTTGGCAAGAAACTAGAGGCAGACCTTGCGGATCTCAAGAGCCGGCTGAAGATGCAGGAGATGGAGACCCGGAAGGCAAATGCCAAGTTTGTATCTAGCATCGCCACCCAAGAAAAATTGAAGACCGAGTTTGATGCTGAGAGAAAGGCCTGGGTCGAAGAGAAGGCCGCACTGGTGACCCGGGCGGAATAGGCGGAGAAGGCTCTTGCTGAGAAGACCGCCGAGCTCTCCGGCCTAAAGCGCCAGGTTTCCCAAATGGTGGCCGCTATCTTCGGTAAGTCGCCTCACCGGCTTTCATCAAGTTCACATATGTCATGATTCATCCTTGTCACCGGCTTATCTGATTCTGTTAAACAGGTCCCAGGAGTGCCAACCTCAACCAGAGCGTGGTCACCAAGTTAAAGGCCATGTACACCCTGGTGGAACAGCTCTACACCGGGTCACAGCGTGCCTTAGCTGTGGTGGCCCTATCCAACGAGGTGCCAACTCATCTGGCCGAAGTCCTGCGCCGGCTCGCCGTTCTGCCTCAGCGGATCCAAGAGCTGTGACGGGCCTCCGCGAGAGCCGGAGCAATCGCCGCGCTGAGTCGGGCCAAGGCATTCCTGCCGGAGCTAGACCCGGCAGACATCGCCCTGGGTTACCCAAGCCTGAAGGAAGACGGCTCAGCCTTCGACCAGAAGGACTTCGCGGCATGTGTGAAGGCTGTACGCCCGGTGGCCACCCTCATCGGGAACGACACCGATTTGACCAAGTACCAGCCGGGTTATGATGCGGAGAATCAGAGGATTCCAACCCCTCGCTATGAAGCCCTCAATCTGATCCCTCCGGCTCGTCAGCACAACTTCGCCCCGGAGATTGACCCGGCCGGGTTAATTGACGAAGAAGCCCAGTTCGAAGCTCTCAGCGGCATCGACTGGGAATCATCAACCTTCGAGGTCTTGGGATCAGCCGGAGGAGAAGACAGGAATGAGCCGAGGACTTCAACTCAGCGGGCATCATAACTTAGCTTGGCGGCTTATCAAACATTGTTCCATCTTTTAGACTTGGAGAATTATTGTAATAGAGTAGGTGCAACAGTTTATCTCTGTCATGCCATCGTGCACGTTTTGAATGCGAAAGCCCTTTGAATTTTCTTCTTTGATGTTTCTCCGGGTCATAATCATCCCTTTGTTTTTCTCAACCTCAAAAGGTGCCTTTAAGTATCTGCATATAAAAGGCAAATCACAAGTCTCGAGGCGGCTTTCCGCCCTGAGAATCAGGTGTTTGAGATAAATAACCCGGAATATGAATTAAAAAAGACTGGTCCTTAATTATACTCTGAACATAGCCAAAATAACACACTTAACAGCCTGTAAGCATCTTCCGGCTTAAATAACCCGGGTAGCAAGGTTGACACTTTAACTTCGATTTACTTGCCTTGATGACACCCATGACGTGCAACTGACACTGCAAACCAAAGTTAAGCCGGCAAGTGGGACCCGGCCATGCACCCCTCAGAGTAAACTTTTGTAAAAGCAGAAGAACTTAGGGGCTTCCGGTTCGAATACGACCTGAGACCCGGCCCAAAGGGGTTAAGCCAAGATTCGGATACGATCATATAGCCCCCAGTGGGTGCGGCGATGCCAATCAAGAGGGTACCGACAGCTATGTTCTCTTTGGTTCGAATACGACCCATGTTTGAACAGGAAGCCCCCAAGTGATTCTTAAAATTGTTTAACGACGCTGATTCGAATACGATCCACGTCGGTTCTCAGAGGGGTTAAACTATGATTCAAATATGACCAAAGGCAACCTCCCAATGAGCTCGGCACTTGGCCAATCAAATGGGTATCGACAGCTATGTTCTCTTTGGTTCGAATACGACCCACGTTTGAACAGGAAGCCCCCAAGTGACTTTACTGCTTACGGCTAGATTCAAATAAGATCATAAGCCGGATCCTCCTTTAAGTCAGCATGTAATCTTCTAATAAAAACAACACACACATATTTGGAGGAGAGAAAAGGACAGAGGTCCTGCTTTATTGCTTATCATAATAGATACATGGTTGAGATAAATATGTACACCACGAGAGCCGGTAGCTCAAGTGTAGTAAGGCCGAAGCTGAGCTATGTTCCACGGTCGACGGGTCTCTTCCTCAGATTTACGTGAATCTTTGTGCTCCCGAATATCAATGAGGTAATATGACCCGTTGTGCAAGTTCTTGCTGACCACAAAGGGCCCTTCCCAAGGCGGGGATAACTTGTGTACATCTGTTTGATCCTGGATGAGCCGGAGCACAAGGTCGCCTTCCTGGAAGACCCGGGATTTGACCCGGCGGCTATGATAACGGCGCAGGTCTTGTTGGTAAATCGCTGAACGGGCTGCTGCCACATCACGCTGTTCGTCCAACAAGTCCAGAGCATCTTGGCGCGCCTGTTCATTATCCGTCTCAACATAAGCCGCCACGCGAGGTGAATCATGACGGATGTCGCTGGGGAGGACTGCTTCTGCTCCATAAACCATGAAGAAAGGCGTGAAGCCTGTAGACCTGTTAGGAGTAGTGTTGATGCTCCATAAGACGGAGGGCAACTCCTCCACCCAACAACCCGGCGTCCGTTGCAAAGGGACCAAAAGCCGGGGCTTGATACCCTTCAGAATTTCCTGGTTAGCTCTCTCAGCTTGACCATTGGATTGAGGATGAGCCACTGAAGAAACATCAAGTCGGATATGCTCTCGTTGACAAAACTCTTCCATGGCGCCTTTGGAGAGATTGGTGCCATTGTTAGTTATAATGCTGTGCGGAAAACCAAAGCGGAAAATCACCCTTTTCATAAATTGAACCGCCGTGGCTGCATCACACTTGCTAACTGGCTCAGCTTCCACCCACTTTGTGAATTTGTCAACTGCCACCAAGAGGTGGGTCTTCTTATCTTTGGATCTTTTAAAAGGCCCAACCATGTCAAGCCCCCAGACCGCAAAGGGCCAAGTGATTGGGATCATCCTCAACTCCTGAGCCGGCACGTGAGCCCGTCGTGAGAACCTTTGGCAACCATCACATTTACTGACCAAGTCCTCTGCATCAGCATGAGCCGTTAGCCAATAAAAACCATGACGGAAAGCCTTGGCCACAAGGGATTTTGAGCCGGCATGATGGCCACAATCTCCTTCATGGATCTCACGCAAGATCTCTTGACCTTCCTCAGGGGAGATACAACGTTGAAATGCCCCTGAAACACTGCGATGATGTAACTCGCCACCGATGACGATCATTGACTTAGCCCGCCGGGCTATTTTCCTGGCCAAAGTTTCATCCTCAGGCAACTCTCCCCGGGTTATATAAGCTAGATATGGCATGGTCCAATCTGGTATGACATGAAGAGCCGCCACCAGTCGTGCCTCCGGGTCAGGGATAGCCAAGTCTTCCTCTGTAGGCAACTTAACCGAAGGGTTATATAGGACATCCAGGAAAGTGTTAGGAGGCACCGGCTTTCGCTGAGAGCCTAGCCGGCTCAGAGCATCAGCCGCCTCGTTCTTCCTGCGATCAATGTGCTCCACTTGGTATCCCTGAAAGTGCCCAGCAATGGCATCAACCTCGCGGCGATAAGCCGCCATGAGAGGATCCTTAGAATCCCACGTGCCTGATACTTGTTGAGCCACCAGGTCTGAATCACCAAAGCACCTTACCCGGCTTAAGCTCATCTCCTTAGCCACCCGAAGACCATGGAGCAAAGCCTCGTATTCAGCCGCATTGTTAGTGCAAGGAAACATCAACTGTAGCACATAATGGAACTTGTCACCTTTAGGGGAAGCCAATACAACGCCAGCCCCCGAGCCCTCCAGCTGCCTGGACCCATCAAAGTGAATAGTCCAATAAGTGTTATCCGGCTTTTGCTCGGGCACTTGTGACTCTGTCCAATCATTGATGAAATCCACCAAAGCCTGAGATTTAACAGCAGTGCGTGGCACATATTTGAGGCCATGAGGTCCAAGTTCTATAGCCCACATAGCAATTCTCCCTGTGGCCTCTCTGTTTTGAATAATATCACCAAGAGGGGCAGAACTGACCACAGTGATGGGATGACCCTGAAAATAATGCTTAAGCTTCCGGCTCGCCATGAACACACCATACAAAAGCTTCTGCCAATGCGGGTACCGCTGCTTGGACTCAATGAGCACCTCGCTGACATAATAAACCGGCCGCTGAACCGGATGCTCCTTACCCGCCTCCTTGCGCTCCACCACAATAGCCACGCTGACGGCTCGTGCGTTTGCCGCCACATACAGTAGCAAGGGCTCCTTATCAACCGGAGCAGCAAGGACTGGGGGCTCTGCCAGCTGCTTTTTCAAATCCTCAAAAGCGGTATTAGCTGCATCATTCCAGACAAAGTTATCAGTCTTCTTCATCAACTGATATAAGGGCATGGCCTTCTCACCCAAACGGCTTATAAACCGGCTTAAAGCAGCAATGCGACCCGCCAAGCGCTGGACGTCATTTATACACGCCGGCTTAGCTAGGGAGGTGATGGCCTTGATCTTCTCCGGGTTAGCCTCAATACCTCTGTCAGAAACCAAGAAGCCCAATAGTTTGCCTGCAGGAACACCAAAAACACACTTGGCCGGGTTAAGCATCATCTTATAGACCTGGAGATTATCAAAGGTTTCCCTTAAATCATCTACCAGGGTTTCCTCTTTGATGGATTTAACCACAATATCATCCACGTAAGCGTGAACATTGCGCCCGATCTGTTTATGAAGACAGTTCTGTACACAGCGCTGGTAAGTCGCCTGTGCACACTTGAGTCCAAAGGGCATAGACACATAGCAGAAGGCTCCAAAGGGAGTGATAAACGCTGTCTTCTCCTGGTCCTTAACTGCCATCTTAATCTGATGATACCCGGAATAAGCATCCAAGAAACTTAAGCGTGCGCAACCTGCCGTAGCATCAATGATTTGATCAATACGGGGGAGGGCAAAAGGATCAGCCGGACACGCCTTGTTCAAGTCCGTGTAATCCACAAACATCCGCCAGGTGCCGTTCTTCTTGAGCACGAGCACCGGGTTAGCCAACCACTCTGGGTGAAAGACTTCAACGATGAACCCGGCTGCCAAGAACCGGGCCACTTCTTCACCAATAGCTTTCCGCCTCTCTTCATTAAACCGCCGGAGAAACTGTCTGACCGGCTTAAATTTCGGATCAACATTGAGAGTATGCTCAGCGAGTTCTCTAGGCACACCTGGCATGTCAGAAGGTTTCCACGCGAAGATGTCCCTATTCTCACGGATGAACTCGATGAGCGCGCTTTCCTATTTTGGATCCAGATTGGCACTGATGCTAAACTGCTGAGATGAATCTCCTGGAACAAAATCAACAAGCTTAGTTTCATCAGCCGACTTAAATTTCATCGCCGGCTCAGTCTCTGTAGTCGGCTTTTTCAGAGAGGTCATATCTGTTGGGTCGACATTGTCTTTGTAAAACTTCAACTCCTCTGTAGCACAAACAGACTCTGCATAAGCCGCGTCGCCTTCCTCACACTCTAGAGCCACTTTTCGGCTGCCGTGAACCGTAATAGTCCCGTTGTGACCCGGCATTTTGAGCTGTAAGTACACATAACATGGCTGTGCCATGAACTTGGCGTAAGCCGGCCGTCCAAATATAGCATGGTATGGACTTCGTATCTTGACCACCTCAAAGGTCAACTTTTCCACCCTGTAGTTGTTCTCATCACCAAAAGCCACTTCCAATTCGATCTTGCCGACTGGATAAGCCGACTTACCAGGTACCACACCATGAAAGATAGTGTTGGACTGGCTGAGATTCTTATCAACCAACCCCATACGATGGAAAGTCTCATAATAGAGGATGTTGATGCTGCTGCCTCCATCCATGAGCACCTTTGTGAACTTGTATCCTCCCACTTGAGGAGCCACCACTAAGGCCAAGTGGCCCGGGTTATCCACCAGAGGAGGGTGATCCTCCCTACTCCACACTATGGGCTGCTCAGACCATCGTAAGTAGCGTGGGACTGCCGGCTCAACAGCATTCACCGCCCCCTTGTGAAGTTTCTGATCTCGCTTGCACAGACTAGTGGTAAACACATGATACTGTCCACCGCTTAGCTGCTTTGGATTGGTCTGATAACCCCCCTGCTGCTGTTGATGACCCTGGCCAGCCTGTTGATGAAAGCCCCCTTGACCATTCTGAGGACCGGAATTTGAGCCGCCGCCCGGGCCATGAAAGCCGCCAGCACCTGAGCCGCCGCCCGGGCCATTGTAACTCTTAAAGGCATTCATGATCGCGCAATCCTTCCACAGATGAGTCGCTGGCTTCTCTCTAGAGCCATGCCTTGGACAAGGTTCATTCAACAGCTGCTCCAGTGTTGGACCTGACCCGCCGCCTCGGGGAGGGGGCCTCCCCTTGCGTCGCTGGTTATTACCTTGGGAGTTGGCGTTGGCTACAAACTCTAGGCTGCCATCGGCCTTACGCTTGCCTCCTCCTTGGTTCCCCGGGTTAAACTGAGGACCCTTGCCATTGCCGTTCTTCTTTCCCTTCCCTGTCCTTTCATCATCTGAAGGGGGATCCTTGGTACCATCGGAATCGGCGTACTTGACAAGAGCCGCCATTAGTGTACCCATATCGGTGCAGTCGCGTTTAAGCCGCCCGAGTTTCATCTTAAGGGGCACAAAGCGACAGTTCTGTTCCAGCATTAAGACTGCAGAGCCGGCATCCATCTTATCTGACGAATGTATGATCTCCTTGACCCGGCGAACCCAATGGGTCGTGGATTCACCCTCCTGCTGCTTATAGTTAGTCAAATCCACAATTGACATAGACTGCCTACAGGTATCTTTGAAGTTTTGGATGAACCGGGCTTTCAGCTCAGCCCAAGACCCAATGGAATTCGGTGGTAGCCCTTTCAACCACGTTCGGGCAGTTCCATCTAACATCATGGTGAAGTACTTGGCCATGGCCGCCTCACTGACCTCCAGCAGTTCCATAGCCATCTCATAACTCTCAATCCAGGCCGCGGGTTGTAAGTCAGCTGTATAGTTAGGCACCTTCCTAGGGCCCTTGAAGTCCTTAGGTAGACGTTCATTACGGATAGCTGGCACTAAACAAGGAACACCCCCGGTCCTGGTAGGGATACCCACATCAACGGAAGTCATCGGGTAAGCTGGGGGGGGGGGTCTGATAAGCCGTCAATTGAGGCGCTTGCTCCGCCTCTTGCCGTGCTTGGTCCGCTGCGTAAAAGGCTCCATTATGAGCCGGGCCATGGCTAGGGGGCGGGTCATGGCGTCGGACGTTACTTGAGCCGGTTGCCGAGACCATGTGTCGGCTGTAACTCGGGCTCTGGCCTGGACGAGGAGTCGAGTGGATCCTGTCCCGGCTGTAGGAGTACGCCTCTTGCTGCGCCAGTGCTGTTTGAAGGAGTTCCCTGACCCGGCGGGTCTCGATAGCCGTCGGAGAGTCACCGTCAACTGGTAGGGCCGCCAGCCGTGCTGCCGCAGCGACCATGTTCTCCAGCGGGTTATTATAATGACCCGGGGGTATTGGCACATACTAAGGCGGGGCAGGGGGCACCTGGGGAGGCCCCATCACTCGCGGCTGAATAAGGGGTCCAGACCCGAGTGCTGTGACCCCTGGCGGGTTACTAGACCCTGCACCTGGCGTGTTGAAGAGGTTGCGTGGATCGTAAACCGGCGGGAGTCGGGACTGGGCCTTTTGATGCCTCCTTCTCATGACCTCATTGGCCGCGTTCTGATCCATCGTGAGTTGGAAGGACTACGCCTGAATCAGCCGAGTCTGGGCATCAAGAGCCGCCCGCTCCGCAGCCAGCCTGATTCCTTCTGCTGCAAGATCCTCCTTAGCTTTTATCAGATCCAATTTCAACTGTGCCACCTCCGCATCATGCTGGGCTTGATCCGCCGGGTCAACCGTGGCGGTTAACAGGGCCGTCATCTTGTCCGTGAGATCCATCAGCACCTGAGCCGGAGAGGGCACCGGGTTTCCCGATCCAGCAGCGGGGTTCTGAACAGGCTGCGCACCAGCCATAAAGACTCCAACCTGGCTAGGCGACTCAAAAAGGTCCGGAATACTGTCGCCATCGGAACAACCCATGAGCCTACCATCCTGAAGTTGGTACAACGAGTTTGACTCATCAGTGGCCGACTCGCCGTCAGAGCCGGCGGCCGCCTCATCCCCGGACCCAGATGGGTCAGAGGGCCCTCCATGGATGCATCCCACAAAAGCGTGCCTTAAGGCAGGCCGGGCCCGGGCGGGTCGTGCGCGCTGAGCCGTTTCGATGAGATCGGCGCAGAAATCCGGCTGAGGGCCCGGCTCACCAATCTTGCCAATGAAGACATGAATTCCGCCGAAGGGGACCCGGTACCCGTACTCGATTGAGCCGGCGTCGGGGCCCCAGTCTGCATCGTTGATGTAGAGCTTGCCGCGACGACTCTTGGTCATCCGGCCCACAACGTATCCCTTGAGCCCTTCGAAGCTGCCCTTCAAGAACTCAAATCCACCGTGCGCTGGCCCCACGGTGGGCGCCAACTATCGTGGAATTGTCACGGCAGTTGTCCTCGATCTAGGACTTAGTCGTGGAGCCATCACAGCTAGGAAGCTTGAAGGGGTTATGCGGGACAAGGGACGCGAGGGTTTATACTGGTTCGGCCCCTTACGGTGAAGGTAAAAGCCTACGTCCAGTTTGAGGTGGTATTGATCAGGGTTACGATCACCAGGGAGCTAAACAGCTGTGCCCGGCTCTCGATGAGATTGTTGTCGTCCCTAAACCGCTGCCGGGTCGTCCCTTTATATAGGGAGGCTGACGCCCAGCAGCCCTTAGAGTCCCGGCCGGCTCATAAGAATGTCCGGCTCGGACTCTAAACAATACTTGCCTTGAACTACAAGTTCTATTATAGTAATGATTGTAACTACGGGCCTTAAGCCATATCCGGGTCTCGGCCCATCTCTGGCCCATCATCTTGAAACTTAGCTCCGGGCTTCTGGCAACGACCGTACGAGTAACCCGGCCCCTCCTGGCGGGTGACTCTAAGGTCTATATCCTCAACAGCAGGGGCTGTTATAGATTGCAACAAAGGCAATGTCACTTTTCATGTTAATGGTAATGAGAATATGGTACACTTTCCGAGGAAACAACCTCAAGTTCATAGTATCAACTCTATTGGAAAAATTCCATCGATTATATTTGGAGGTTTTGAATTTCCTCTACCTACTGTCAAGAAGAAATATGATATTCTTATTATAGGGGATGTACATATCCCCGTTGAGGTAACATAGTGTTATTCAAAATTTCTCCGGTTCCATGTTATTCGGAATGAGTTTGTTAACAAGACTTGATCAACCTTGTTAGTGTATTCCTTTTGATGAGCATGAGATGGATGAAACTAGAAGGCACAACCTTCTGTACCCTCCTTCTACTTTCTGTTATTTAGTTGAAATAAAGTAAAAATAGTATTTTTCTGTCTGTTTTCTGATTTATCCGTGCAATATAAAATACCCCGAAAATAAAAGTTCTCCAAATGCCCTGAAATTAAAATATGATTTTTTTCTGGAATATTTGAGAATATCTAGCACTAAGAACACAGCAGGAGGGGCAAGCACCTGGCCACGAGGGTGGAGGGCGCGCCCCCTGCCTCGTGGGCCCACGGTGGCCCCCCTCCACTTATTCCTGCACCCACACACTTCTTCTTCCTCCCAAAAAAATCACCATCCAACTCAAGCACGAGTTCTAGCTCATTTTGCCGCGATTTTCGATCTCCTTGCTCAAAGCACCTCTCACAAAACTGCTTGGGGGGATTGTTCCTTGGTATGTGACTCCTCCGTTGGTCCAATTAGTTTTTGTTCTAGTGCTCTATTCATTGCAAATTTGTGCTGCCTAGGTCACCATGTTCTTGAGCTTGCATGTCAAATTTATATGGTTCCAAGTAGTTCTAATGCATGATATAGTCTCTAGGCACTTGTAGGAGTAGTTGCTATCAATTTTGTTGAGCTTGGTTCACTTTTATTTTGAAGTTACTAAAAATTTCAGAATTTTTCAGAAAATAATGAAGAGATTTTTTAGGGGTTCATTGAGCCGAAGCTCAAAGGAAAAGCAAAATGAAGAAGCGCAGAGGCCCAAATATAATTTGCCTCGCACCGCGGAGGTTCGGCCGTGTGAATGGCCTTCCGATGATTTCTTGAGAGAAGCCGGAATTTACAATGATTTTTATGAATTGGCTGAGAATGCAGGCCTCACCGACTTCCTCCGCGACCAACGTCACCTGTATCTCTTACTCACCAATACTTTTGTGCAAAACTTCTACTGTTATCCTAAGGAAACACCTCCTTCAGTAGAGTTTCATTTATATGATGTTGTTAAGAAGACGCCACTAGATGAATTTTGCAAGGTTTGCAAAATACCTTTCGAGGGTAGTTTAGATGAACCACATCGTAAAGATGTGGACGGGTTTATTGACGCTATTACTGTGGGGGAAACTAGGAAGGTTTCCGATGCAAGAATCACTAGCATACATTTTCCTGTTTTATGCTACTTTGCTTTATTTGCTAGTCGTTGCTTAATTGGTCGCAGAAACTGTGGAAACCTTAGTGTTCCTGATATTATCATTTTGTTCCATGGTTTATTTTCCGATAACACTGTTAGTATGGGGGGTATTATTGCTAAACAGTTAAGTTTGAACCGTACAAAGGGTCCCATCTTTGGAGGTATTTATGCTTCACGCCTTGCTGCACATTATAACATACCTATTAGGCACTATGAAAAAGAAGAAAAATTGCTGCCCAATGCTTATTTAGATTGTAAGAGTATGGTAGCGCATGATTTTATTGTTAAGAATAGGGAAGGGGCGCTTAAATACAAATTGTTCTTTGATAAGCATCACCCTGAGAATATTATCTTGCCTGCTCCTTCCTTGTTTAATTTATCTGTAGGCCCGTATCTCGTTCCGTAGGCCATTTACGCTTACCGGAACCCTACACCAGCCACGGAGCCAGAACCACAATTTGATCCTCCATGACAGTCTAATTGCTATTGGGATCCGGAGATGACTGCCAGCCAGTGGCAGTCAGAGTCTTCTTCATCCCAATACGACCCCAGCTACAACTATGGATATCCGCCAGGCCACCCGTGGCAATAAACCAACTTAGGCCAAAAAGCCTAAGCTTAGGGGAGTACGTATTTCCCACCGACATTACATTTATGTCCAAACACTCATTGCTAGATGTCGGTGCTCATACTCTTTCACTGTAATTTCCATGCTAGTTTATTTTCTTTTTCTTGCGTTCTTCTTGTGTGTTTGTTAAACCTTAAGAAAAACCAAAAAAATTAGTAGTAGCTTTTAGTTAGTTTACCTTTCTTGCTGTAGTAGTAGTAATGAAAAGGAAAACCCAAAAAGATTTCCCGTTCTTCTTTTGCTTGTTGGGAGCTTTCCCGTGTAAATAGTTTTATTTCTTTTCTTTTCTTTGGGGGTCGATAGGAGAAGACCATGATTAAATTGTTGAAGTGGCTCTTATATGCATTATTGTTGATTTAACCAAGAGTCCATATTGCCTTGTCTTCTCCTGTTTATTGAATGCTCGCAGATTCCAGCTTAGTCCAATGCACGTGCACTCTTATTATTATTCACATCGTTCGGTCATGCAAGTGACAGCAATTATGATGATATG
This sequence comes from Triticum aestivum, assembly GCF_018294505.1. Lineage (NCBI taxonomy): Eukaryota > Viridiplantae > Streptophyta > Magnoliopsida > Poales > Poaceae > Triticum > Triticum aestivum. The sequence goes on along the minus strand of NC_057799.1, from coordinate 547,761,883 downwards.
TGATGGACTGACTGAGATGAGAAAAGCTGGTATGAACTCGACCTCTCTTGTTTTTGTAAATATGATTAGTTCATCGTTCCTGATTCAGCCTATTATGAATAAACATGTTTGCAATGACAATTAGAGATCATAGTTGCTTATGCCATGCTTGATTAGCTATGAGTTATAATAGTTTACCTTGCGTGCATGCTATTAAAATGGTTGTGATGTGGTATAGTGGGGTGGTATCCTCCTTTGAATGATTTAAGTGACTCGACTTGGCACATGTTCACACATGTAGTTGAAACAAATCAACATAGCCTTCACGATATTTATGTTCATGGTGGATTATATCCTACTCATGCTCGTACTCAATGTCTATTAATTTTAATGCATGTTCATGACTGTTGTCGCTCTCTAGTTGGTCGCTTCCCAGTCTTTTGCTAGCCTTCACTTGTACTAAGCGGGAATACTGCTTGTGCATCCAATCCCTTAAACCCCAAAGTTATTCCATATGAGTCCACTATACCTTCCTATATGCGGTATCTACCTACCGTTCCAAGTAAATTTGTATGTGCCAAACTCTAAAACTTCAAATAAACATTCTGTTTTGTATGCTTGAATAGCTCATGTATCAACTAGGGCTGTCCGTATCTTCCATGCTAGGCGGGTTATTCTCAAGAGGAGTGGACTCCGCCCCTTACTCACGAGAAAATGGCTGGTCACCGGGATGCCCAGTCCCATGCTTTATGCAAACTAAATCAAAATTAATTGCAAACAAAACTCCCCCTGGGACTGTTGCTAGTTGGAGGAACTCGTTGTTTCGAGCAAGCCATGGATTGATGCTTGTTGGTGGAGGGGGAGTATAAACTTTACCATTCTATTTGGTAACCGCCTATAATGTGTGTAGCATGGAAGATATCGCCATCTCTTGGTTGTTATGTTGACAATGAAAGTATGCCGCTCAAAATATTATTTATCTCTATTTCAAAATCGAGCTCTGGCACCTCTACAAATCCCTGCTTCCCTCTGTGAAGGGCCTATCTATTTACTTTTATGCTGAGTCATCACCCTCTTATTAAAAAGCACTAGCTGGAGAGCGCTGCTGTCATTTGCATCCATTACTGTTAATTTATATTGGGTATGACTATGACTGGATCTCTTTTACCATGAATTACAATGACTAGTCAGTCCTTGATCTTTAAAGGTGCTCTGCATTTATGTTTTGCGGTCTCAGAAAGGGTTAGCGAGATACCATCTTGTTATATCATATTATGATTGTTTTGAGAACGTGTTGTCATCCGAGATTTATTATTATGGCTCGCTAGTTGATTATGCCATTGATATGAGTAAACATGAGACCTAAGAGTTATTGTGAATGTGGTTAGTCATAATCTTTGCTGAAAACTTGCATGCTGGCTTTACATATTTACAACAACAAGAGCAAACAGAGTTTGTAAAAGTTTTTCTTTATCACTTTCAGTTTATCAACTGAATTGCTTGAGGACAAGCAAAGGTTTAAGCTTGGGGGAGTTGATACGTCTTCGTCGTATCTACTTTTCCAAACACTTTTGCCCTTGTTTTGGACTCTAACTTGCATGATTTGAATGGAACTAACCCGAACTGACGCTGTTTTCAGCAGACTTTCCATGGTGTTATTTATGTGCAGAAACAAAAGTTCTCGGAATGACCTGAAACTCCACGGAACATCTATTTGGAAAATAAGAAAAATACTGGAAGAAAAATCCACGTCAGGTGGCCCACACCCTGTCCACGAGGGTGGGGGTGCGCCCCCCTACCTCGTGGGCCCCCTGACGCTCCACCGACCTCAACTCCAACTCCATATATTCACTTACGGGGAGAAAAAAATCAGAGAGAAGGATTCATCATGTTTTACGATACGGAGCCGCCGCCAAGCCCTAAAACCTCTCGGGAGGGCTGATCTGGAGTCCATTCGGGGCTCCGGAGAGGGGGATTCGTCGCCATCGTCATCATCAACCATCCTCCATCACCAATTTCATGATGCTCACGGCCGTGCGTGAGTAATTCCATCGTAGGCTTGCTGGACGGTGATGGGTTGGATGAGATCTATCATGTAATCGAGTTAGTTTTGTTAGGGTTTGATCCCTAGTATCCACTATGTTCTGAGATTGATGTTGCTATGACTTTGCTATGCTTAATGCTTGTCACTAGGGCCCGAGTGCCATGATTTCAGATCTGAACCTATTATGTTTTCATGAATATATGTGAGTTCTAGATCCTATCTTGCAAGTCTATAGTCACCTACTATGTGTTATGATCCGGCAACCCCGAAGTGACAATAATCGGGACCACTCCCGGTGATGACCGTAGTTTGAGGAGTTCATGTATTCACTATGTGCTAATGCTTTGTTCCGGTACTCTATTAAAAGGAGGCCTTAATATCCTTTAGTTTCCATTAGGACCCCGCTGCCACGGGAGGGTAGGACAAAAGATGCCATGCAAGTTCTTTTCCATAAGCACGTATGACTATATTCGGAATACATGCCTACATTACATTGATGAATTGGAGCTAGTTCTGTGTCACCCTATGTTATGATTGTTACATGATGAACCGCATCCGGCATAATTCTCCATCACCGATCCAATCCCTACGAGCTTTTCACATATTGTTCTTCGCTTATTTACTTTTCCGTTGCTACTGTTACAATCACTACAAAACACCAAAAATATTACTTTTGCTACCGTTACCGTTACTTCCATATTACTTTGCTACTGAACACTTTTCTGCAGATACTAAGTTATCTAGGTGTGGTTGAATTGACAACTCAACTGCTAATACTTGAGAATATTCTTTGGCTCCCCTTGTGTCGAATCAATAAATTTGGGTTGAATACTCTACCCTCGAAAACTGTTGCGATCCCCTATACTTGTGGGTTATTAGTATTTCTTATCCGAATTCAATTGATATGCTGGAAGAGCACGGAATGTTGACGAGCACGACACAATTGTCGAGAGATTTCAGGAAGATGTAATCGATCGGCGATGACATCAAGTCGAAGGAATGATGAAGTGAAAAGTTATTGGAATCACGGGTACGACACAAACTCGAAAGCAAGCTTGCTGTTCAAGGCGAAATGGTATGACGAGGAAGATCGACATAAGCTTAGCTCATCGTCGAAAATTCTGTTCCGGGAAGAAGGACCAGGTAGCACAGTTAAAATTTAGCACGATAATGACATAACTGGCCAGGCTAGGAATGACCTGAAGGATTATTAAACTCGTAAGCAATGAAAATTACTTAGAGTTATATAATCAGAGTGCGGAATCGATTCAACCGATTCACTTATCGGTGTCCTCGAGTGATTAATAACTCAGATCCCGGGGGAAATCTGAAATCGGTGAGAAGCAATACTAGATGAAGACTCATAGGAAGCAACACAGTTCTTTGATATTCTCGAGACACCGGAGGGTAATACTTGAAGGAAGATCAGAATAGCAGTTGTGGAGTTGCATTGATCTGCAGAAGACAAGTGCGTGAACTTGGCCGAGAAATGGAATCAAAGGGGAACAATCATGGTCAGAACCACGGTTGCAAAGGACCAAACATAGATATCAGATGAACTTATAACAAGGGGATTATTATATCACAAGAAGCTTCCATGATAAGTTCCACATTAGGTCCATGGGCATTAACACAAAGTTCGAGGTCGACTCCCACTTCTTCAATGCAAAACCTTTCATTCACTTCTCACTTTCGACGAAGTTGTAGTGTTGAAATTTTATCTGGCATAACACCAGTAGAGTATGACCTATAGAAGTTTTCTAGGTTCACATAGATTAGAAAAGGCATAGGTTCAACCCATCGGGGTATCTTAGGAACATATACCACGGACTTCAATACTACTTAACACCAGCTTGAAGGTAGAGCATGGTTCACAGAAAGAGAGGATAATGTTTACCATAGCGTTATGTGTCACGGGAAAACTCACGAGAATTTAGAATCTGAAGGACACTATTGGATAATAATCCAACAAAGGATTTGGCAGTCCACAAAGGATCTGATGTGATATCGGTACTCAACCAGAGGAAGAAAGAATGCAAAGGCATCGGATTATAGATATATCTGGATACCTTCAAAGCCTAAATACAATGGGATTACAATTTTCAAATCAGAAAATCAGAAGCAGAGGCTCTGATCAAAAGATAATTGAGTTGAATCGATATAGATCGACAATCGATCAAGGTTTGATTTGCCAAGAACAAGCTCAAGTTCGAAGTGACGTCTGAGCCAGAAGGGTGAATGCTAGAATCTGATTGAGGATTGCGAGCATTCGCAACATATTGGATCAAGGGACTTGAAACGATAGTGACAGAGGATGTCAACGGAGATTACAAGAAATATGGAATTAACCATAATGCAGGCACACAAGAATTTCCAAAGCAATAGGTTGCAAAGGATTCTCGGAAGGTCGAATAGCATTTCGGGGTATTTTATGAAACACATGAATAACAAGGAATGAACAAATCCTCGATAAGTGTGAGGAATTATTCGAACATGTATTCATGCGGAAAAAGGAGCTGCAAGGCAGCGGGAACAATGGATTCTCGGAATATCGGAAAGTATTTCAGGGTATCTTGTAATAACAAGAACAATTGGAAATGAAGGTATGGACGACAAGTGTATGTAACTATCCATAGGGATTTATCGGTGATATGGAATTGCAAGGCAGTTGGCACAGGGTCTTGAGAAACATCAAGGAGTATCCGCAGAATCTTCTGGCGAAGCAAGTGATCATCGATAATGTCGGGGCTCTCCGGGAAGAAGTGGGTACGAGAACCTAATGTCAGAGTTAGTAAAATGTTTAACCCTAATAGACGAGAGATCAGAGTTCCAGAGTATAGATGAGGAATAAAAGATCCTAATACCACCCAATGGCAACATGGGCCCGTAAGCCACACAACCATGTTAGTAAAAGTTTTTTTTTGTAGTGACTAGACTCGACTTCGGCCAAGGAGTCGGAAAGGAGTCTACCTACAGGCAGTCAGCTCTGATACCAACTTGTGATGCCCTCGATTCAATCATACAATAATCATACACGCAAATGTGTACGATCAAGATCAAGGACTCACGGGAAGATATCACAACACAACCCTAGACACAAATGAAAATAATACAAGCTTTATATTACAAGCCAGGGGCCTCGAGGGCTCGAATACATAAGCTCGAATACACAAGTGTCAGCGGAAGCAACAAGATCTGAGTACAGACATGAGTTAGACAAGTTTTCCTTAAGAAGGCTAGCACAAAAAGAACAACGATCGAAAAGGCAAGGCCTCCTGCCTGGGAGCCTCCTAACTACTCCTGGTCGTCAGCGGTCTCCACGTGGTAGCAGGCATCGGCGGTGGCATCTGGCTCCTGGGCTCCGACATCTGGTTGCATCAACCGGAAAGAAGAAGAAAGGGGGAAAAGGGGGACAAAGCAACACTGAGTACTCATCCAAAGTACTCGCAAGCAAGGATCTACACTACATATGCATCGGTATCAATGAAATGGGCTATATCTGTGGACTGGACTGCAGAATGCCAGAAGAGAAGGGGAAAGCCTAGCCTATCGAAGACTAGCATCTTCTGGAAACCACCATATTGTAGCAACAGGAGGGAGTAGAGTAGCATAAAGTAAAGTAGTAGAAGTGTTATCAACCTCGGCCAGAGATCCTTTCTCGACTCCCTGCGAGAAAGCAATCCCAGAGCCATACTATCCGTTTCTCATATCCATGTCTCATCTCAAGTATCCAGTTCTAGTTGTATCGATCGGGATACAACTCCAAGTGTCCGTTACCGTAGGACAGGCTATCGATAGATGTTTTCTTCCCTGCAAGGGTGCACCAACTTACCCACCACGCTCGATTAACTCCGGCCGGACACACTTTCCTGGGTCATGCCCGGCCTCGGCCAAACAATACGCCGCAACCCGACCTAGGCTTAGTAGAGAAGTCAGCACGCCGGACTAAACCTATGCCCCCAGGGGTCATGGGCCATCGCCCCGAGAACTCCTGCACGTTGCGAACGCGGCCGGTGAGCAGACCTAGCTACCACCTACAAAAGGCAGGTGCTTACGCAGTCTAACCCGGCGCGCGCCGCTCAGTCGCTGACGTCTATTAAAGCTTCGGCTGATGCATACGACGCAGAACGCCCATACTATGCCCACGTGATGGTTAGTGCTATTTAGGCCAGAGGCCCCTCGGATCAAATATCCAAGTCATAGTGGAATAGGAACATGCGGTAACAAGCAGAGACTGACGAAAGATGTGACCCCGTCGCCCCGTCTCGAGGACTTGAGGCAAGGGCTAAGAATGCCCGGCCACACCTTGTAATTATCTCGCGGGCACCCTCCAGGTCAACCCAACTCCTCATCACTCGCAAATATGCTCGCGCGGGTACCCCTCAGGGCCGACCCGTCTTTAGTAACATGGTTTAGTGTAAAGTCATAGTACCCATAGTAACTGTGTGTCTAACACTAATGGGGAAACCTGAGGACTCACCCTTGACGGATTCCACTCGATGTAATCATCAAGGTGGACGTAAGAGGATCCACCCTTGAGGTTCACACTTGAGGGGTTGCACAACAGAGTCGTATCGGAAGTGGTTAAGGCGGAATCACCCTCGATGACCACGACCGAATAGCTACACTACAGGGTTAACATCAGAAATGCTGATGAGGTCTCACCCGCGGCACTCGATAGTAACCCAGTAGTGTCGAGCAACTAATGGGAAAGTGATGTGTGATGCCGGGGCCTGGTCTTCGATCCCGTTGATGGGGTATTCGATGATGAAGCAGGGGCAACAAGGACAAGGTGGGGGTCACTTATGGATCACTAACCAACCTATACTAAGTAGTTAAGGATAAGCAGGTAAGGTACAACAGCAGATACAAAAGCAGGCTATGCCTCAGAATAGGAGCAAACAATTACAGTAGCCAAATCTAATGCAAGCATGAGAGAATGGAATGGGCGATATCGGGCTGATCAAAGGGGGGCTTGCCTAGTTGCTCAGACGAGAAGGAGAGGTCATCAGTGACGTAGTCGATCACAGGGCCATCAGCATCGTCACGGGGTCTACCGAAGCAAAGAGGGGGGGGGGAGAAACAGTAAATACATAGCAAGCAAGGGCATAACAGGACAACAGGTAGAGCTAGACGTGTTCTAATGCGGTGCTACACGATACCGGCGAAGGGGAAGTCAACCGGGAATGTTTTCCCGGTTCCGGACCTGTGTCACACAGATGACCAGAGGGGGAAAGTTCAATGTTCAGCATGCTAGGGGCATGTGACAGATGAACATACCGCATATTCGGATTCGTAGGATTTTTCTGAGCAACTTTCATATAGAAAACATTTTCATCCGAGCTACGGTTTATTTTCTATAAATTTCTAAAGATTTAAACATTTTCTGGAATTAATTAAATTAACAGAAAGGAATTACTACGTCAGCATGACATCGTTGTGACATCAGCAGCCAACAGGACGGCTGACCAGGTCAAACTGACCAGTGGGTCCCATCTGTCATAGACTAATTAGCTAAACTAATTAGTTTTAATTATTAAAATATTTCAATTATAGGATTAAGCGGTGGGGCCCGCACGTCCGTGGCTGGGGCCTGCCCGGTCAGCACAGTTGAGAAGGTCAACTGGTTAACAGGGGTCCAGGGGCCCCACTGGCAGTGACCCAAGGGGTGGCCCCAGGTGTGCCAGCTCAACGGGTGGGTGAAGGAGACGACGAAACAGCATGCTACGGAGCAAAAGAATAGGCTGGGCAGGTTCTACGCGGCGCGGTGAAGCTGTTGGGCGCACACCCGTGACCATTTGGTCATCGGAGGCATGCCGGCGACGAGCACGGGCGGCGGCGGTTCGGCCATGAAGAAGAATAATGATTGCGAGCGCGGGGAGAGAGGAGAATGAGAGGGGTTCAATGCGGCAGCTTACGGTGCGGCTCACGGTGGCCCTTGGATGTTTAGGAGCACAGCGGGTCGGCGGAGTCGGCGACGGACGGAGCAGAGGAGCTCCGGCGATCCACGGTGGTCGCCGGCTCGATCCGGGCGATGTAGTGGCCTCCGGCTCGGACGCGAGGCCGGGGAAGAGGGACAAGACGTCAATGGTGTTGGTGGACAGGTCAGGAGGACGAGACGGCTCCGGTGGTCGTGGTGACGACGGAGGATGGCAGCAGGCGCGCTCGGGTCAGGGAGAGGGGAGTGAGCGAGCGAGGAAGAGAGAAGGGGAAAATGGTGAGGCGTCCAAGGGGAGTGGATGTGGCGGTAGGTGAGGGGGAGGGCTCGAGGCGTCCGGGGCGGCGACTTTATCGTCTCGGCGACGGGGACGGCAAGCTGGTCCGGCGGCGACGCGCGGGCGCGCGCTCTCGGTCGATTGAACAGGGGGAGGGGAACAGGACCGGGTAAAGGTAGGTGGGCCGGCCTACTGGGATGGGCCGAAGCCCAAGGGGTGGCCAGGGGCTCTCCCACCCCTTCTTCTTTCCTTTTCTTTTTCTTTTTGTTTTTTTCTTTTCCAGCAGCTTTTGCCTTTTCTTTTAGCCACTAATGACTTTGCAAAATTATGCCACTGGCTAAAACAATTCCAAAGAATTATTTTGCATTGCCACAAAAAGATTTTGAGGCTTTTTGAAAAAGGTAGCAATTTTTATAAATTAAAAAGCTATTTAATCTATTGTTTTAGCCATTGCTTTAATTGGTTTAGGCCATTTAAACAACTTGCAAAAATGTTGGTCCACCACCAATATTAACAAATGATTATTTTCCATAAGATGAACATTTTAGATTTCATGTCTGACATATAAGAACTTTTGACTTTAGATTGGATTTGAATTTGAATGCTGATTTGGATCAAGTGAAGATTAGCAACAGTAACATGATGACATGGCACCATTAACAGGTGATTACTGTAGCATGACACTGGGGGTGTTACATACTTGGACTCCGGTCCAAGTAGGATTCGCCCCCCTTTTCCTATTCCCACTAGGAGAAGGAGGGAAGGAGGAGGAGGAGAGAAGGAAAGGGGGCCGCCCCCCAACCCTAGTCCAATTCGGTTTGGGCTTGGGGGGCGCGCGCCTCCACCTGGCTGCCGCCTCCTCTCTCCACTAGGGCCCATAAAGGACCATTAACTCCAGGGGGGGTCCGGCAACCCCCAGTACTCCGGAAAATGTCCGAACCTTTCCGAAACCATTCCGGTGTCCAAACACAACCTTCCAATATATCAATCTTTATGTCTCGACCATTTCGAGACTCCTCGTCATGTCCGTGATCTCATGACAGACTCCGAACAAACTTCGGTACATCAAATCACATAACTCATAATACAAATCGTCATCGAACGTTAAGCATGCGGACCCTACGGGTTCGAGAACTATGTAGACATGACCGAGACACATCTCCGGTCAATAACAAATAGCGGAACCTGGATGCTCATATTGGCTCCTGTTGGGGAACGTAGCAATTTCAAAAAAATTCCTACGCGCACGCAAGATCATGGTGATGCATAGCAACGAGAGGGGAGAGTGTCGCCTACATACCCTCATAGACCGTAAGCGGAAGCGTTATAACAACGCGGTTGATGTAGTCGTACGTCTTCACGATCGACCGATCCTCAGCACCGAACGTACGGCACCTCCGCGTTCAGCACACGTTCAGCTCGTTGATGTCCCGCGAACTCACGATCCAGTAGTGCTTCTGGGAAGAGCTTCGTCAGCACGACGGCATGGTGACGGTGATGATGATGCTACCGACGCAGGGCTTCGCCTAAGCACCGCTACGATATGACTGAGGTGGATTATGGTGGAGGGGGGCACTGCACATGGCTAAGAGATCAATGATCAATTGTTGTGTCTTTGGGGTGCCCCCCGCCCCCGTATATAAAGGAGCTAGGGGGGAGGCGGCCGGCCAGGAGGACGGCGCGCCAAGGGGGGAGTCCTACTCCCACCAGGAGTAGGACTCCTCCTTTCCTAGTAGGAGTAGGAGAAGGGGGAAGGAGGAGAGAGAGGGGAAGGAAAGGGGGGTGCCGCCCCCTCTCCTTATCCAATTCGGACTAGAGGGGGAGGGGGCGCGCGGCCTGCCCTGGCCGCCCTCCTCTTCTCCACCAAGGCCCAATAGGCCCTTTATACTCCCCACGGGGTTCCGGTAATCCCCCGATACTCCAGTATATGTCCGAAACCTCCCGAAACACTTCCGGTGTCCGAACATAGTCATCCAATATATCGATCTTTACGTCTCGACCATTTCGAGACTCCTCGTCATGTTCGTGATCATATACAGGACTCCGAACTATCTTCGGTACATCAAAACACAAAAACTCATAATACCGATCGTCACGGAACTTTAAGCGTGCGGACCCTACGGGTTCGAGAACTATGTAGACATGACCGAGACATGTCTCCGGTCAATAACCAATAGCGGAACCTGGATGCTCATATTGGTTCCTACATATTCTACGAAGATCTTTATCGGTCAAACCGCATAACAACATACGTTGTTCCCTTTGTCATCGGTATGTTACTTGCCCGAGATTCGATCGTCGGTATCTTAATACCTAGCTCAATCTCGTTACCGGCAAGTCTATTTACTCGTTTCGTAATGCATCATCCCGCAGCTAACTCATTAGTCACATTGCTTGCAAGTCTTATTGTGATGTGCATTACTGAGAGGGCCCAGAGATACCTCTCCGACAATGGGAGTGACAAATCCTAATCCCGATCGATGCCAACTCAACAAACACCATGGAGACACCTGTAGAGCACCTTTATAATCACCCAGTTATGTTGTGACGTTTGGTAGCACACAAAGTGTTCTTCCGGTATTCGGGAGTTGCATTATCTCATAGTCACAGGAACATGTATAAGTCATGGAGAAAGCAATAGCAGTAAACTAAATGATCAAGTGCTAAGCTAACAGAATGGGTCAATTCAATCACATCATTCTCCTAATGATGTGATTCCGTTAATCAAATGACAACTCATGTCCATGGCTAGGAAACCTAATCATCTTTGGTTAACGAGCTAGTCAAGTAGAGGCATACTAGTGACACTATGTTTGTCTATGTATTCACACATGTATTATGTTTCCGGTTAATACAATTCTAGCATGAATAATAAACATTTATCATGATATGAGGAAATAAATAATAACGTTATTATTTCCTCTAGGGCATATTTCCTTCAGCCTCCCACTTGCACTAGAGTCAATAATCTAGATTACACAGTAATGATTCTAACAACCATGGAGTCTTGGTGTTGATCATGTTTTTGTCGTGGAAGAGGCTTAGTCAACAGGTCTGCAACATTTAGATCCGTATGTATCTTGCAAATCTCTATGTCTCCCACCTGGACTTGATCGCGGATGGAATTGAAGCGTCTCTTGATGTGCTTAGTTCTCTTGTGAAATCTGGATTCCTTTGCCAAGGAAATTGCACCAGTATTGTCACAAAAGCTTTTCATTGGACCCGATGCACTAGGTATGACACCTAGATCGGATATGAACTCCTTCATCCAGACTCCTTCATTTGCTGCTTCCGAAGCAGCTATTTACTCCGCTTCACACGTAGATCCCGCCACGACGCTTTGTTTAGAACTGCACCAACTGACAGCTCCACTGTTCAAAATAAACACGTATCTGGTTTGCGATTTAGAATCGTCCGGATCAGTGTCAAAGCTTGCATCGACGTAACCATTTACGACGAGCTCTTTGTCACCTCCATAAACGAGAAACATATCCTTAGTCCTCTTTAGGTACTTCAGGATGTTCTTGACCGCTGTCCAGTGATCCATTCCTGGATTACTTTGGTACCTCCTTGCTAAACTAATAGCAAGGCACACATCAGGTCTGGTACACAGCATTGCATACATGATAGAGCCTTTGGCTGAAGCATAGGGAACCATAGCCTCTCCGATGATGTGTGAGTAGTTTACCTCAGACCTTCGGGTCCATAGTTATTAGCTAGATGGCTTCTTCTCTCTTTTTGGATCTCAATACAATGTTCTCCCCCTCTCTCGTGGAGATCTATTTGATGTAATCTTCTTTTGCGGTGTGTTTGTTGAGACCGATGAATTGTGGTTTTATGATCAAGTTTATCTATGAAAAATATTTGAATCTTCTGAATTATTTTATGTATGATTGGTTATCTTTGAGGGTCTCTTCGAATTATCAGTTTGGTTTGGCCTACAAGATTGATCTTTCTTGCAATGGGAGAAGTGCTTAGCTTTGGGTTCAATCTTGCGGTGTCCTTTCCCAGTGACAGTAGGGGCAACAAGGCACGTATTGTATTGTTGCCATCGAGGATAACCAGATGGGGTTTATATCATATTACATGAGTTTATCCCTCTACATCATGTCATCTTTCTTAAAGCGTTACTCTGTTCTTATGAACTTAATACTCTAGATGCATGCTGGATAGCGGTCGATGTGTGGAGTAAGGCAGGAGTCGGTCTACTTGTCTCGGACGTGATGCCTATATACCTGATCATACCTAGATATTCTCATAACTATGCTCAATTCTGTCAATTGCTCAACAGTAATTTGTTCACCCACCGTAAATACTTATGCTCTTGAGAGAAGCCACTAGTGAAACCTATGGCCCCCGGGTCTATTTTCCATCATATTAATCTTCCAACACTTAGTATTTTTTATTGCCTTTTATTTTACTTTGCATCTTTATCATAAAAATACCAAAAATATTATCCTATCATATCTATCAGATCTCACTCTCGTAAGTAACCGTGTAGGGATTGGCAACCCCTTATCGCGTTGGTTGCGAGGATTTATTTGTTTGTGTAGGTGCGAGGGACTCGTGCGTGGCCTCCTACTGGATTGATACCTTGGTTCTAAAAAGCTGAGGGAAATACTTATGCTACTTTGCTGCATCACCCTTTCCTCTTCAAGGGAAAACCAACGCAGTGCTCAAGAGGTTGCAAGAAGGATTTCTGGCACCGTTGCCGGGGAGTCTACGCAGAAGTCAACATACCAAGTACCCATCACAAACCCTTATCTCCCGCATTACATTATTTGCCATTTCCCTCTCGTTTTCCTCTCCCCCACTTCACCCTTTCCGTTTTATTCGCCCTCTCTTTTTCGTTCGCCTTTTGTTCGCTTGCTTTTCGTTTGCTCGTGTGTTGGATTGCTTGCTTGTCACGATGGCTCAAGATAATACTAAATTGTGTGACTTCACCAATACCAACAACATTGATTTCCTTAGCACTCCGATTGCTCCTCTTACCGATACTAAATCTTGTGAAATCAATACTGCTTTGTTGAATCTTGTCATGAAAGATCAATTTGCCGGCCTTCCTAGTGAAGATGCCGCTACCCATCTAAATAGCTTCGTTGATTTGTGTGATATGCAAAAGAAGAAAGATGTGGATAATGATATTGTTAAATTGAAGCTATTTCCTTTTTCTCTTAGAGATCGTGCTAAAGCTTGGTTTTCATCTTTACCTAAAAATAGTATTGATTCTTGGAATAAGTGCAAAGATGCTTTTATCTCTAAGTATTTTCCTCCCGCTAAGATCATCTCTCTTAGAAATGATATTATGAAGTTTAAGCAACTTGATCATGAACATGTTGCACACGCTTGGGAGAGGATGAAATTAATGATACGTAATTGTCCTACACATGGTTTGAATTTATGGATGATCATACAAATTTTTTATGCCGGGTTGAATTTTGCTTCTAGAAATCTTTTAGATTCGGCCGCGGGAGGCACTTTTAAGGAAATCACTTTAGGAGAAGCTAGTAAACTCCTAGATAATATTATGGTTAATTATACTCAATGGCACACTGAAAGATCTACTAATAAAAAGGTGCATGCGATAGAAGAAATTAATGTTTTGAGTGGAAAGATGGATGAACTTATGAAATTATTTGCTAATAAAAGTGCTTCTTATGATCCTAATGATATGCCTTTGTCTACTTTGATTGAGAATAATAATGAATCTATGGATGTAAATTTTGTTGGTAGGAATAATTTTGGTAACAACGCGTATAGAGGAAACTTTAATCCTAGGCCTTATCCTAGTAATTCCTCTAATAATTATGGTAATTCCGACAACAATTCTTATGGAAATTTTAATAAGATGCCTTCTGAATTTGAGACTAGTGTTAAGGAATTTATGAATTCGCAAAAGAATTTCAATGCTTTGCTTGAAGAAAAATTGCTTAAAGTTGATGAATTGGCTAGGAACGTTGATAGAATTTCTCTTGATGTTGGTTCTTTGAAACTTAGATCTATTCCACCTAAGCATGATATCAATGAGTCTCTCAAGGCCATGAGAATTTCCATTGATGAGTGCAAAGAAAGAACCGCTAGGATGCGTGCTAAGAAAGATTGCTTTGTGAAAGCGTGTTCTTCTAATTTCTATGAAAATAAAGATGAAGATCTAAAAGTTATTGATGTGTCCCCTATTAAATCTTTGTTTTGCAATATGAATCTTGATAATGATGGGACTGAATATGATCCACCTTTACCTAGAAGGCGTTCCAAAAATTCGGAGTTTTTAGATCTTGATGCTAAAATTGATAAAAGTGGGATTGAAGAGATCAAAACATTAAATATTAATGAACCCACTATTTTGGATTTCAAGGAATTTAATTATGATAATTTCTCTTTGATAGATTGTATTTCCTTGTTGCAATCCGTGCTAAATTCTCCTCATGCTTGTAGTCAAAATAAAGCCTTTACCAAACATATCATTGATGCTTTGATGCAATCTTACGAAGAAAAACTTGAGTTGGAAGTTTCTATCCCTAGAAAACTTTATGATGAGTGGGAACCTACTATTAAAATTAAAATTAAAGATCATGAATGCTATGCTTTGTGTGATTTGGGTGCTAGTGTTTCCACGATTCCAAAAACTTTATGTGATTTGTTAGGTTTCCTTGAAATTGATGATTGCTCTTTAAACTTGCACCTTGTGGATTCCACTATTAAGAAACCTATGGGAAGAATTAATGATGTTCTTATTGTTGCAAATAGGAACTATGTGCCCGTAGACTTTATTGTTCTTGACATAGATTGCAATCCTTCATGTCCTATTATTCTTGGTAGACCTTTCCTTAGAACGATTGGTGCAATTATTGATATGAAGGAAGGGAATATTAGATTCCAATTTCCATTAAAGAAAGGCATGGAACACTTCCCTGGAAAGAAAATAAAATTACCTTATGAATCTATTTTGAGAGCCACTTATGGATTGCCTACCAAAGATGGCAATACCTAAATCTATCCTTGCTTTTATGCCTAGCTAGGGGCGTTAAACGATAGCGCTTGTTGGGAGGCAACCAAATTTTATTTTTTGTTTTTTGCTTTTGCTTCTATTTAGGAATAAATGTTTGATCTAGCCTCTGGTTATATGTGTTTTTATGTTTTAATTAGTGTTTGTGCCAAGTTTAACCTATAGGATCTTCTTGGATGATAGTTATTTGATCTAGCTGTAAATTCCAGAAACTTTCTGTTCACGAAAATAATTGTTAAAAATCACCAGAACGTGATAAAATATTGATTCCAATTTCTGCTGATCAATAAACAAATTGTCTAGGTCGTCCTATTTTGGCTGAATTTTTAGAGTTCCAGAAGTTTGCGTTAGTTACAGATTACTACAGACTGTTCTGTTTTTGACAGATTCTGTTTTTCGTGTGTTGTTTGCTTATTTTGATGAATCTATGGCTAGTAAAATAGTTTATAAACCATAGAGAAGTTGGAATAAAGTAGGTTTAACACCAATATAAATAAATAATGATTTCATTACAGTACCTTGAAGTGGTCTTTTGTTTTCTTTCGCTAACGGAGCTTACGAGATTTTCTGCTGAATTTTGTGTTGTGAAGTTTTCAAGTTTTGGGTGAAAGATTTGATGGATTATGGAACAAGGAGTGGTAAGAGCCTAAGCTTGGGGATGCCCATGGCATCCCAAGATAATCTAAGGACACCTAAAAGCCAAAGCTTGGGGATGCCCCGGAAGGCATCCCCTCTTTCGTCTACTTCCATCGGTAACTTTACTTGGAGCTATATTTTTATTCACCACATGATATGTGTTTTGCTTGGAGCGTCTTGTATTATTTGAGTATTTATTTGTTAGTTTACCACAATCATCTTTCTGTACACACCTTTTGAGAGAGTCACACTTGATTCGGAATTTATTAGAATAGTCTAAGTGCTTCACTTATATTTTTTGAGCTATATAGTTTTGCTCTAGTACTTCACTTATATCTTTTAGAGCACGGTGGTGGATTTGTTTTATAGAAACTATTGATCTCTCATGCTTCACTTATATTATTTTGAGAGTCTTAAAATATCATGGCAATTTGCTTTAATTAATATCATGAGAAATTTGATGCTTGATAATTGTTTTGAGATATAAAGGTAGTAATATCATAGTTGTGCTAGTTGAGTAATTGTGGAATTGAAAAATAAATGTGTTGGAGTTTGTGATTCCCATAGCAAGCACGTATGGTGAACCGTTATGTAACGAAGTCGGAGCATGAAGTATTTGTTGATTGTC
Source organism: Triticum aestivum (assembly GCF_018294505.1). Lineage (NCBI taxonomy): Eukaryota > Viridiplantae > Streptophyta > Magnoliopsida > Poales > Poaceae > Triticum > Triticum aestivum. The sequence goes on along the minus strand of NC_057799.1, from coordinate 547,745,375 downwards.
TTCCTTTGTTTGGCGGTTGGGATCGCGCGATGGTTAACTCCTACCAACCCTTCCCCTAGGAGCATGCGTAGTAGTACTTTGCTTCGAGGGCTAATAAATTTTTGCAATAAGTATATGAGTTCTTTATGACTAATGTGAGTCCATGGATTATACGCACACTTACCTTTCCGCAATTTTCTAGCCTCTTCGGTACCGCACATTGCCCTTTCTCACCTTGAGAGTTGGTGCAAACCTCACCGGTCCATCCAAATCCCGTGATATGATATGCTCTATCACAAATAAACCTCCTTATATCTTCCTCAAAACAGCCACCATACCTACCTATCATGGCATTTCCATAGCCATTTCGAGATATATTGCCATGCAACTTTCCACCGTTTCATTCATCATGACACGCTCCATTCTTGTCATATTGCTTTGCATGATCATGTAGTTGACATTGTATTTGTGGCAAAGCCACCATTCATAATTCTTTCATACATGTCGCTCTTGATTCATTGCATATCCCGGTACACCGCCGGAGGCATTCATATAGAGTCATATTTTGTTCTAAGTATTGAGTTGTAATTCATGAGTTGTAAGTAAATAAAAGTGTGATGATCATCATTATTAGGGCATTGTCCCAAGTGAGGAAAGGATGATGGAGACTATGATTCCCCCACAAGTCGGGATGAGACTCCGGACTAAAAAAAGAGGCCATAAAAAAGAGAGAAAAGGCCCAAATAAATAAAAAAAGAGAGAAAAAGAGAGAAGGGACAATGTTACTATCCTTTTACCACACTTGTGCTTCAAAGTAGCACCGTGATCTTCATAATAGAGAGTCTCTCATTTTGTCACTTTCATATACTAGTGGGAAATTTCATTATAGAACTTGGCTTGTATATTCCAATCATGGGCTTCCTCAAATGCCCGAGGTCTTTGTGAGCAAGCAAGTTGGATGCACACCCACTTAGTTTCTTATTGAGCTTTCATACACTTATAGCTCTAGTGCATCCGTTGCATGGCAATCCCTACTCCTCGCATTAACATCAATTGATGGGCATCTCCATAGCCTGTTGATTAGCCTCGTTGGTGTGAGACTTTCTCCTTTTTTTGTCTTCCCACATAACCCCTACCATTATAGCCTATTTCCGCCATAGTGCTATATCCATGGCTTGCGCTCATGTATTGCGTAAGAGTTGAAAAGGCAGAAGCGCGTTAAAAGTATGAACCAATTGCTTGGCCAAAATCGGGGTCGTACATGATATGAATATTTTGTGTGGGGAAGATGGAGCATAGCCAGACTATATGATTTTGTAGGGATAACTTGCTTTGGCTATGTTATTTTGATAAGACATAATTGCTTAGTTAGTATGCTTGAAGTATTATTGTTTTTATGTCAACATTAAACTTTTATCTTGAATCATATCAAATCTGAACATTCATGCCACAATAAGAAGAATTATATTGAAATTATGCCAAGTAGCATTCCACATCAAAAATTCTGTTTTTATCATTTACCTACTCGAGGACGAACAGGAATTAAGCTTGGGGATGCTTGATACGTCTCCAACGTATCTATAATTTTTGATTGTTCCATGCTATATATTATATTCTGTGTTGGACAATATTGGGCTTTATTATACACTTTTATATTATTTTTGGGACTAACCTATTAACCGGAGGCCCAGCCCAGAATTGCTGTTTTTTTGCCTATTTCAGAGTTTCGCAGAAAAAGAATATCAAACGGAGTCCAAACGGAATGAAACCTCCGGGAACGTGATTTTTGGAACGAACGTGATCCAGAGGACTTGGACCCTATGTCAAGACATCAACCAGGAGGCCATGAGGTAGGGGGCGCGCCTACCCCCCCAAGCGCGCCCTCCACCCTCATGGGCCACCTGTTGCTCCACCGACGTACTCCTTCCTCCTATATATACCTACGTACCCCAAACTACCAGACATGGAGCCAAAAACCTAATTCCACTGCCGCAACCTTCTGTACCCGTGAGATCCCATCTTGGGGTCTTTTCCGGAGCTCCGCCGGAGGGGGCACCAATCACGAAGGGCTTCTACATCAACACCATAGCCTCTCCGATGATGTGTGAGTAGTTTACCTCAGACCTTCAGGTCCATAGTTATTAGCTAGATGGCTTCTTCTCTCTTTTTGGATCTCAATACAATGTTCTCCCCCTCTCTCGTGGAGATCTATTCGATGTAATCTTCTTTTGCGGTGTGCTTGTTGAGACTGATGAATTGTGGGTTTATGATCAAGTTTATCTATAAACAATATTTGAATCTTCTGAATTCTTTTATGTATGATTGGTTATCTTTGCAAGTCTCTTCGAATTATCAGTTTGGTTTGGCCTACTAGATTTATCTTTCTTGCAATGGGAGAAGTGCTTAGCTTTGGGTTCAATCTTGCGGTGTCCTTTCCCAGTGACAGTAGGGGCAGCAAGGCACATATTGTATTGTTGCCATCGAGGACAACAAGATGGGGTTTATATCATATTGCATGAGTTTACCCCTCTACATCATGTCATCTTGCTTAAAGCGTTACTCTGTTCTTATGAACTTAATTCTCTAGATGCATGCTGGATAGCGGTCGATGTGTGGAGTAATAGTAGTAGATGCAGGCAGGAGTCAGTCTACTTGTCTCGGACGTGATGCCTATATACATGATCGTACCTAGATATTCTCATAACTATGCTCAATTCTGTCAATTGCTCAAGAGTAATTTGTTCACCCACCATAAATACTTATGCTCTTGAGAGAAGCCACTAGTGAAACCTATGGCCCCCGGGTCTATTTTCCATCATATTAATCTTCCAACACTTAGTTATTTTTATTGCCTTTTATTTTACTTTGCATCTTTATCATAAAAATACCAAAAATATTATCCTATCATATCTATCAGATCTCACTCTCGTAAGTGACCGTGTAGGGATTGACAACCCCTTATCGCGTTGGTTGCGAGGATTTATTTGTTTGTGTAGGTGCGAGGGACTCATGCGTGGCCTCCTACTGGATTGATACCTTGGTTCTCAAAAACTGAGGGAAATACTTACGCTACTTTGCTGCATCACCCTTTCCTCTTCAAGGGAAAACCAACGCAGTGCTCAAGAGGTAGCAAGCGTCTTGATCTATCTCTATCGATCTTGATGCCTAATATGTAAGCAGCTTCACCGAGGTCTTTCATTGAAAAACTCTTATTCAAGCATCCTTTTATGCTATCCGGAAAGTCTGTATCATTTCCAATCAACAATATGTCATCCACATATAATATTAGAAATGCTACAGAGCTTCCACTCACTTTCTTGTAAATACAGCCTTCTCCAAAAGTCTATATAAATCCATATGCTTTGATCACACTATCAAAACGTTTACTCCAACTCCGAGAGGCTTGCACCAGTCCATAAATGGATCGCTGGAGCTTGCACACTTTGTTAGCTCCCTTTGGATCGACAGAACCTTCTGGTTGCATCATATACAACTCTTCTTCCAGAAGTCCATTCAGGAATGCAGTTTTGACATCCATTTGCCAAATTTCATAATCATAAAATGCGGCAATTGCTAACATGATTCGGACAGACTTAAGCATCGCTACGGGTGAGAAAGTCTCATCGTAGTCAACCCCTTGAACTTGTCGAAAACCTTTCGGAATAAGTCGAGCTTTGTAGACAGTAACATTACCGTCAGCATCAGTCTTCTTCTTGAAGATCCATTTATCTCTATGGCTTGCCAATCATCGGGCAAGTCAACCAAAGTCCACACTTTGTTCTCATACATGGATCCCATCTCAGATTTCATGGCCTCAAGCAATTTTGCGGAATCTGGGCTTACCATCGCTTCTTCATAGTTCGTAGGTTCGCCTTGGTCAAGTAACATGACCTCCAGAATAGGATTACCGTACCACTCTGGTGCGGATCTTACTCTGGTTGACCTACGAGGTTCGGTAGCAGCTTGATCTGAAGTTTCGTGATCAACATCATTAACTTCCTCACTAATTGGTGTAGGTGTCACAGGAACCGGTTTCTGTGATGAACTACTTTCCAATAAGGGAGCAGGTACAGTTACCTCATCAAGTTCTACTTTCCTCCCACTCACTTCTTTTGAGAGAAACTCCTTCTCTAGAAAGGATCCATTTTTAGCAACAAATGTCTTTCCTTCGGATTTGTGATAGAAGGTGTACCCAACAGTTTCCTTTGGGTATCCTATGAAGACACATTTCTCCGATTTGGGTTCGAGCTTATCAGGTTGAAGTTTTTTCACATAAGCATCACAGCCCCAAACTTTAAGAAACGACAACTTTGGTTTCTTGCCAAACCACAGTTCATAAGGCGTCGTCTCAACGGATTTTGATGGTGCCCTATTTAACGTGAATGCAGCATCTATAAAGCATAAACCCAAAACGATAGCGGTAAATCAGCAAGAGACATCATAGATCGCACCATATCTAGTAAAGTACGATTACAACGTTCGGACACACCATTACACTGTGGTGTTCCGGGTGGCGTGAGTTGCGAAACTATTCCGCATTGTTTCAAATGTAGACCAAACTCATAACTCAAATATTCTCCTCCATGATCAGGTCGTAGAAACTTTATTTTCTTGTTACGATGATCTTCCATTTCACTCTGAAATTCTTTGAACTTTTCAAATGTTTCAGACTTATGTTTCATTAACTAGATATAACCATATCTGCTCAAATCGTCTGTGAAGGTGAGAAAATAACGATACCCGCCGCGAGCCTCAATATTCATCGGACCACATACATCAGTATGTATGATTTCCAATAAATCTGTTGCCCGCTCCATTGTTCCGGAGAACGGCGTTTTAGTCATCTTGCCCATGAGGCATGGTTCGCAAGTACCAAGTTATTCATAATCAAGTGATTCCAGAGTCCATAAGTATGGAGTTCTTCATGCACTTTACACCAATATGACCCAAACGGCAGTGCCACAAATAAGTTGCACTATCATTATCAACTCTGCATCTTTTGGCTTCAACATTATGAATATGTGTATCACTACTATCGAGATTCAACACAAGTAGACCACTCTTCAAGGGTGCATGACCATAAAAGATATTACTCATATAAATAGAACAACCATTATTCTCCGATTTAAATGAATAATCGTCTCGCATCAAAAAAGATCTAGATATAATGTTCATGCTTAACGCTGGCACCAAATAACAATTATTCAGGTCTAAAACTAATCCCGAAGGTAGATATAGAGGTGGCGTGCCAACGGCGATCACATCGACTTTGGAACCATTTCCCACGCGCATCGTCACCTCGTCCATAGCCAGTCTTCGCTTAATCCATAGTCCCTATTTTGAGTTGGAAATATTAGCAACAGGACCAGTATCAAATACCCAATTTCTACTGCGAGCTCTAGTAAGGTACACATCAATAACATGTATATCACATATACCTTTGTTCACCTTGCCATCCTTCTTATCCGCCAAATACTTGGGGTAGTTCCGCTTCCAGTGACCAGTCTGTTTGCAGTAGAAGCACTCAGTCTCAGGCTTAGGTCCAGACTTAGGTTTCTTCTCTTGAGCAGCAACTTGTTTGCCGTTCTTCTTGAAGTTCCCCTTCTACTCCCCTTTAACCTTTTTCTTGAAACTGGTGGTCTTGTTGACCATCAACACTTGATGCTCCTTTTTGATTTCTACCTCCGCAGCCTTTAGCATTGCTAAGAGCTCGGGAATTGTGTTATCCATCCCTTGCATATTATAGTTCATCACGAAGCTCTTGTAGCTTGGTGGCAGTGATCGAAGAATTCTGTCAATGACACTATCATCCGGAAGATTAACTCCCAGTTGAATCAAGTGATTGTTATACCCAGACATTTTGAGTATATGTTCACTGACAGAACTATTCTCCTCCATCTTGCAGCTATAGAACTTATTGGAGACTTCATATCTCTCAATCCGGGCATTTGCTTGAAATATTAACTTCAACTCTTGGAACATCTCATATGCTCCATGACGTTCAAAACATCGTTGAAGTCCCGGTTCTAAGCCTTAAAGCATGGCACACTGAACTATCGAGTAGTCATCAACTTTGCTCTGCCAGACGTTCTTAACGTCCCCAGTTGCATCTGCAGTAGGCCTGGCACCTAGCGGTGCTTCCAGGACGTAATTCTACTATGCATCAATGAGGATAATCCTCAAGTTATAGACCCAGTCCGTGTAATTGCTACCATCATCTTTCAACTTTGCTTTCTCAAAGAACGCATTAAAATTCAACGGAACAACAGCACGGGCCATCTATCTACAACAACATAGACAGGCAAAATACTATCAGGTACTAAGTTCATGATAAATTTAAGTTCAATTAATCATATTACTTAAGAACTCCCACTTAGATAGACATCCCTCTAATCATCTAAGTGATCACATGATCCATATCAACTAAACCATAACCGATCATCACGTGAGATGGAGCAGTTTACAATGGTGAACATCACTATGTTGATCATATCTACTATATGGTTCACGCTCGACCTTTCGGTCTCAGTGTTCCGAGGCCATATCTGCATATGCTAGGCTCGTCAAGTTTAACCCGAGTATTCTGCGTGGGCAAAACTGTCTTACAACCGTTGTAGATGAACGTTGAGCTTATCACACCCGATCATCATGTGGTGTCTCGGAACGATGAACTTTGGCAACGGTGCATACTCAGGGAGTACACTTTTTACCTTGAAATTTAGTGAGAGATCATCTTATAATGCTACCGTCAAACAAAGCAGAATAAGATGCATAAAGGATAAACATCACATGCAATCAATATAAGTTATATGATATGGCCATCATCATCTTGCACCTTTGATCTCCATCTCCAAAGCACCGTCATGATCACCATCGTCACCGGCGCGACACCTTGATCTCCATCGTAGCATCGTTGTCGTCTCGCCAACTATTGCTTCTACGACTATCGCTATCGCTTAGTGATAAAGGAAAGCAATTACAGGGCGATTGCATTGCATACAATAAAGCGACAACCATATGGCTCCTGCTAGTTGCCGATAACTTTGTTACAAAACATGATCATCTCATACAATAAATATAGCATCATGCCTTGACCATATCACATCACAACATGCCCTGCAAAAACAAGTTGGACGTCCTCTACTTTGTTGTTGCAAGTTTTACGTGGCTGCTACGGGCTGAGCAAGAACCGTTCTTACCTACGCATCAAAACCACAATGATATTTCGTCAAGTTAGTGTTGTTTTAACCTTCACAAGGACCGGGCGTAGTCACACTCGGTTCAAATAAAGTTGGAGAAACTGACACCCGCCAGCCACCTGTGTGCAAAGCACGTCGGTAGAACCAGTCTCGCGTAAGCGTACGTGTAATGTCGGTTCTAGCCGCTTCATCCAACAATACCGCCGAACCAAAGCATGACATGTTGGTAAGCAGTATGACTTGTATCGCCCACAACTCACTTGTGTTCTACTCATGCATATAACATCTACGCATAAACCTGGCTCGGATGCCCCTGTTGGGGAACGTAGCAATTTCAGTAATTTTCCTACGCACATGCAAGATCATGGTGATGCATAGCAACGAGAGGGCAGAGTGTCGTCTACGTACCCTCGTAGACCGTAAGCGGAAGCGTTATAACAACGCGGTTGATGTAGTCGTACGTCTTCACGATCGACCGATCCTTAGCACCGAACGTATGGCACCTCCGCGTTCAGCACACATTCAGCTTGGTGACGTCCCGCGAACTCACAATCCAGTAGAGCTTCCAGGAAGAGCTTCGTCAGCACGACGGTGTGGTGACGGTGATGATGATGCTACCGATGCAGGGCTTCGCCTAAGCACCGCTACGATATGACCGAGGTGGATTATGGTGGAGGGGGGCACCGCACATGGCTAAGAGATCAATGATCAATTGTTGTGTCTTTGGGGTGCCCCCCCCGCCCCCGTATATAAAGGAGCTAGGGGGGAGGCGGCCGGCCAGGAGGAGGGCGCGCCAAGGGGGGAGTCCTACTCCCACCGGGAGTAGGACTCCTCCTTTCCTAGTAGGAGTAGGAGAAGGGGAAGGAGGAAAGAGAGGGGAAGGAAAGGGGGCGCCACCCCCTCCTTGTCCAATTAGGACTAGAGGGGGAGGGGGCGCGCGGCCTGCCTTGGCCGCCCCTCCTCTTCTCCACCAAGGCCCAATAGGCCCATTATACTCCCCGGGGGTTCCGGTAATCCCCCGGTAGTCCGGTATATGTGCGAAACCTCCCAAAACACTTTTGGTGTCCAAACATAGTCGTCCAATATATCGATCTTTATGTCTCGGCCATTTCGAGACTCCTCGTCATGTTCGTGATCATATCCAGGACTCCAAACTATTTTCGGTACATCAAAACACAAAAACTCATAATACCGATCGTCACAGAACTTTAAGCGTGCGGACCCTACGGGTTCGAGAACTATGTAGACATGACCAAGACATGTCTCCGGTCAATAACCAATAGCGGAACCTGGATGCTCATATTGGTTCCTACATATTCTACGAAGATCTTTATCGGTCAAACCGCATAACAACATACGTTGTTCCCTTTGTCATCGGTATGTTACTTGCCCGAGATTCGATCGTCGGTATGTTAATACCTAGCTCAATCTCGTTACCGGCAAGTCTATTTACTCGTTTCGTAATGCATCATCACGCAACTAACTCATTTGTCACATTGCTTGCAAGGCTTATTGTGATGTGCATTACCGAGAGGGCCCAGAGATACCTCTCCGACAATGGGAGTGACAAATCCTAATCCCGATCGATGCCAACTCAACAAACACCATGGAGACACCTGTAGAGCACCTTTATAATCACCCAGTTATGTTGTGACGTTTCGTAGCACACAAAGTGTTCTTCCGGTATTCGGGAGTTGCATAATCTCATAGTCACAGGAACATGTATAAGTCATGGAGAAAGCAATAACAGTAAACTAAACGATCAAGTGCTAAGCTAACAGAATGGGTCAATTCAATCACATCATTCTCCTAATGATGTGATCCCGTTAATCAAATGACAACTCATGTCCATGGCTAGGAAACTTAACCATCTTTGATTAACGAGCTAGTCAAGTAGAGGCATACTAGTGACACTATGTTTGTCTATGTATTCACACATGTATTATGTTTCCTGCGAATACAATTCTAGCATGAATAATAAACATTTATCATGATATGAAGAAATAAATAATAACTTTATTATTGCTTCTAGGGCATATTTCCTTCAGCTCCTACATATTCTACGAAGATCTTTATAGGTCAAACCGCATAACAACATACGTTGTTCCCTTTGTCATCGGTATGTTACTTGCCCGAGATTCGATCGTCGGTATCATCATACCTAGTTCAATCTCGTTAACAGCAAGTCTCTTTACTCATTTCGTAATGTATCATCCCGCAACTAACTCATTAGTCACATTGCTTGCAAGGCTCATAGTGATGTGTATTATCGAGAGGGCCCGGAGACACCTCTCCGATACTCGGAGTGACAAATCCAAATCTCGATCTATGCCAACTCAACAAACACCATCGGAGACACCTATGGAGCATCTCTATAATCACCCAGTTACATTGTGATGTTTGATAGCACACTAAGTGTTCCTCCGGTATTCGGGAGTTGCATAATCTCATAGTCATAGGAATATGTATAAGTCATGAAGAAAGCAATAGCAATAAACTAAACGATCATAGTGCTAAGCTAAGGATGGGTCTTGTCCATCACATCATTCCCTAATGATGTGACCCCGTTCATCAAATGACAACACATGTCTATGGCTAGGAAACTTAACCATCTTTGATTAACGAGCTAGTCAAGTAGAGGCATACTAGGGACACTCTGTTTGTCCATGTATTCACACATGTACTAAGTTTCCGGTTAATACAATTCTAGCATTCATGATATATGGAAATATAAATAACAACTTTATTATTGCCTCTAGGGCATATTTCCTTCAGTCTCCCACTTGCACTAGAGTCAATAATCTAGATTGCATAGTAATGATTCTAACACCCATGGAGTCTTGGTGCTGATCATGTTTTGCCCGTGAGAGAGGCTTAGTCACCGGGTCTGCAACATTCATATCCATATGTATTTTGCAAATCTCTATGTCTCCCTCCTTGACTTGATCACGGATGGAATTGAAGTGTCTGTTGATGTTTGGTTCTCTTGTGAAATCTGAATTCCTTCGCCAAGGCTATTGCTTCAGTATTGTCACAAAGGATTTTCATTGGACCCGATGCACTAGGTATGACACCTAGATCGTATATGAACTCCTTCATCCAGACTCCTTCATTTGCTACTTCCGAAGCAGCTATGTACTCTGCTTCACACGTAAATCCCGCCACGACGCTTTGCTTGGAAATGCACCAACTGACAGCTCCACCATTCAATATAAATACTGATACGTCTCCAACGTATCTATAATTTTTGATTGTTCCATGCTATTATATTATCTATTTGGATGTTTAATGGGCTTTAATATGCTCTTTTCTATTATTTTTGGGACTAACCTATTAACTGGAGGCCCAGTGCCAATTTCTGTTTTTTTTGCCTATTTTAGAGTTTTGCAGAAAAGGAATACCAAACGGAGTCCAAACGGATGAAGCCTTCGCGATGATCTTTCTTGGACCGAAAGGAAACCAGAAGACTTGGAGTTGAAGTTAGAAACGCCACGAGGTGTCCACGAGGCAGGAGGGCGCGCCCAGGGGGGTAGGCGCGGCCCCCATCGTGGGCCCCTCGTAGCTCCACTGACATACTTCTTTCACCTATATATACTCTTATACACTAGAAACATCAGGAAGAGCCACGAAACCACTTTTCCACTGCTGCAACCTTTTGTACCCGTGAGATCCCATCTTGGGGCCTTTTCTGGTGATCTGCCGGAGGGGGAATCGATCATGGAGGGCTTCTACATCAACACCATTGCCTCTCCGATGAAGCGTGAGTAGTTTACCACACACCTTCGGGTCCATAGTTATTAGCTAGATGGCTTCTTCTCTCTCTCTTTGATTCTCAATACAAAGTTCTCCTCGATGTTCTTGGAGATCTATTCGATGTAATACTCTTTTGCGGTGTGTTTGCCAAGATTTGATGAATTGTGGATTTATGAGCAAGTTTATCTATGAATATTATTTGGTTCTTCTCTGAATTCTTATATGCATGATTTGACATCTTTGCAAGTCTCTTCGAATTATTGGTTTAGTTTGGCCTACTAGATTGATCTTTCTTGCAATGTAAGAAGTGCTTAGCTTTGGGTTCAATCTTGCGGTGACCTTTCCCAGTGACAGTAGGGGCAGCAAGGCACGTATTGTATTGTTGCCATCGAGGATAAAAAGATGGGGTTTATATCATATTGCTTGAGTTTATCCCTCTACATCATGTCATCTTGCTTAATGCGTTACTCCGTTCTTATGAACTTAATACTCTAGATGCATGCTGGATAGCGGTCGATGTGTGGAGTAATGGTAGTAGATGCAAAATCATTTCGATCTACTTGACACTGACGTGATGCCTATATTCATGATCATTGCCTTATATATCTTCATAACTATGCGCTATTCTATCAATTGCTTGGCAGTAATTTGTTCACCCACCGTAATACATGCTATCTTGAGAGAAGCCACTAGTGAAACCTATGGCCCCCGGGTCTATTTTACATCATATAAGTTTCCGATCTACAATTCTAGTTTCCTATTTACTTTATTTTGCAATCTTTAATTTCCGTTCCATAAACAAAAAATACCAAAAATATTTACTTTACTATCTCTATTAGATCTCACCTTTGCGAGTGACCGTGAAGGGATTGACAACCCCTTTATTGCATTGGTTGCAAGGTTCTTGATTGTTTGTGCAGGTACTAGGTGACTTATGCGTTGTCTCCTACTGGATTAATACCTTGGTTCTCAAAACTGAGGGAAATACTTACGCTACTTTGCTGCATCACGCTTTCCTCTTCAAGGAAAAACCAACGCATGCTCAAGAGGTAGCACGAAGGATTTCTGGCGTCGTTGCCGGGGAGATCTATGCCAAGTCAAGACATACCAAGTACCCATCATAAACTCTTCTCCCTCACATTACACTATTTGCCATTCGCCTCTCATTTTCCTCTCCCCCACTTCTAAAATGATTTTTGAAAACCTTTGCCTTTTCTTCGCCCCTCCTTCCGTTCGATCTTGTGTTACCATGTGCCTTATTTTTGCTTGCATCTTCGCTTGCTAAAAGTTTATGGATCCTCATCCCGTTGCTAATCTTTTTAAGAGATCCAATTATGATGAACCAATTTCTAGTGATTTGAGTGCACTAGATTATCTTTATGAGGTTTTGCTTGAAATTCGTGAATCTAAAAATTGTGATGAAGAAATTTATGAAGAGATTCACGATAGCTCCTTGAATAAAAAGCATGATTGCGATGATTTTACTATAAATTCTCTTGATGTCAATTGTGCTAATAATATGCAAAACCCAAAGCTTGGGGATGCTAGTTTTGCTATGTCTACTGCTTGTTGCAATGATCATGGTTGGGGTGATTCTTCTTATGATCTTGAAAATTTATTTAAGCCCATGATGAATATGAGATTGATAATAGTGTTTGCAATAATATTGAAGTGGGTTTGGAAGAGTGTCGACTTTAGATCCCACATATTTGGGGAATATTCAATCTTATGAAGTTTTTGATAAAAGTGGGTTCGGAGAGGTCATGACTTTATTTTACGATAATCCCACTATTTCGGAAGAGTGTCAACTTTGCATGCATGTGGATCACGAAGAGAAAATTTTATGTGATAGCTATATTGTTTAATTTGATTATGATCCTACATGTAATTATTATTAGAGAGGAAAATATGGGTGTAGAAACTTTCATGTTACAAAATTACCTCTCGTCATGTTGAGATTGCTATTGTTTCTTTCTTCTTCCTTGCATATGCTAGATCTTGCTTGCCTTGATAATTTGTTTTCCTATAAAATTCCTATTCATGGGAAGTATGTTAGACTTAGATGGGTTTTTCACGTGCTATATGATGCTCTCTTTGTGCTTCAATTCTTGTCTTTCATGTGAGCATCATTAAAATTATCAATGCCTAGCTAAAAAGGCTTTAAAGAAAAGCGCTTGTTGGGAGACAACCCAATATTTATCCTTTCTGTTTTGCAATAAATATTTCATCTATCCTCTGGTTAGATGTGGTTTTATGTTTTAATTAGTGTTTGTGCCAAGTAGAACCTTTGGGAAGACTTTGGTGAAGTCTTTGCGATCTTGCTGTAAAAAACAGAAACTTTTGCGCTCACGAGATTAGCTGCCATTTTTTGCTGGAGAGTGATTTAGGTTGATTCTTTTTGAAGATGATTAATAGACAAATTCCTCACGTCCACCAATTTATTTCAGAATTTTTTGAGTTATGTAAGTATTCGAATGATACAGATTGCTACAGACTGTTCTGTTTTTGACAGATTCTGTTTTTCGTGTGTTGTTTGCTTATTTTGATGAATCTATGAGTAGTATCGGGGGGTATGAACCATAGAGAAGTTGGAATACAATAGGTTTAACACCAATATAAATAAATAATGAGTACATTACAGTAACTTAAAGTGGTGGTTTATTTTCTTATACTAACGGAGCTCATGAGATTTTCTGTTGAAGTTTTGTGTTGTGAAGTTTTCATGTTTTTGGGTAAAGATTTGATGGATTTTGGAATAAGGACTGGCAAGAGCCTAATATTGGGGATGACCAAGGCACCCCAAGGTAAAATTCAAGGACAACCAAAAGCCTAAGCTTGGGGGTGCCCCGGAAGGCATCCCCTCTTTCCTCTTCGTCTATCGGTAACTTTACTTGAGGCTATATTTTTATTCACCACATGATATGTGTTTTGCTTGGAGCGTCTTGTATGATTTGAGTATTTGCTTTTTAGTTTACCACAATCATCCTTGCTGTACACACCTTTTGGGAGAGACACGCATGAATCAGAATTTATTAGAATACTCTATGTGCTTCACTTATATCTTTTGAGCTAGATAATTTTGCTCTAGTGCTTCACTTATATCTTTTTAGAGCATGGTGGTGGTTTTATTTTATAGAAATTATTGATCTCTCATGCTTCACTTATATTATTTTGAGAGTCTTTTAGAACAACATGGTAATTTGCTTTGGCTATAAAACTAGTCCTAATATGATGGGCATCCAAGATGGGTATAATAAAAACTTCCATATAAAGTGCGTTGAATACTATGAGAAGTTTGATGCTTGATGATTGTTTTGAGATATGAAGATGGTGATATTAGAGTCATGCTAGTAGAGTAATTGTGAATTTGAGAGATACTTGTGTTAAAGATGAAGTTGGAGCATGATTTATTTATTGATTGTCTTCCTTATGAGTGGCGGTCGGGGACGAGCGATGGTCTTTTCCTACCAATCTATCCCCCTAGGAGCATGTGCGTAGTACTTCATTTTGATAACTAATAAATTTTTGCAATAAGTATGTGGGTTCTTTATGACTAATGTTGAGTCCATGGATTATACGCACTCTCACCCTTCCACCATTGCTAGCCTCTCTTGTGCCGCGCAACTATAGCCGGTACCATACACCCACCATATACCTTCCTCAAACCAACCACCATACCTACCTATTATGGCATTTCCATAGCCATTCCGAGATATATTTCCATGCAACTTTCCACCGTTCCATTTATTATGACACGCTCGATCATTGTCATATTGCTTTTCATGATCATGTAGTTGACATCGTATTTGTGGCAAAGCCACCTTTCATAATATTTTCATACATGTCACTCTTGATTCATTGCACATCCCGGTACACCGCCGGAAGCATTCATATAGAGTCATATTTTATTCTAAGTATCGAGTTGTAATTCTTGAGTTGTAAGTAAATAAAAGTGTGATGATCTTCATTATTAGAGCATTGTCCCATGTGAGGAAAGAATGATGGAGACTATGATTCCCCCACAAGTCGAGATGAGACTCCGGAAAAAAAAGAAAAAAGAAAGAAAAAAAGAGGCCATAAAAAAAGATAGAAGGCCCAAATAAAAAAATGGGAGAAAAAGAGAGAAGGGGCAATGCTACTATCCTTTTACCACACTTGTGCTTCAAAGTAGCACCATGATCTTCATGATAGAGAGTCTCCTATGTTATCACTTTCATATACTAGTGGGAATTTTTCATGATAGAACTTGGCTTGTATATTCCAATGATGGGCTTCCTCAAATTGCCCTAGGTCTTCGTGAGAAAGCTAGTTGGATGCACAACCACTTAGTTTCTTTTGTTGAGCTTTCATACACTTATAGCTCTAGTGATACGTTGCATGGCAATCCCTACTCACTCACATTGATATCTATTGATGGGCATCTCCATAGCCCGTTGATACTCCTAGTTGATGTGAGACTATCTTCTCCTTTTTGTCTTCTCCACAACCACCATATTCTATTCCACCTATAGTGCTATGTCCATGGCTCACGCTCATGTATTGCGTGAAGATTGAAAAAGTTTGAGAACATCAAAAGTATGAAACAATTGCTTGGCTTGTCATCAGGGTTGTGCATGATTAAATACTTTGTGTGATGAAGATACAACATAGCCAGACTATATGATTTTGTAGGGATAACTTTCTTTGGCCATGTTATTTTGAGAAGACATGATTACTTTGTTATTATGCTTGAAGTATTCTTATTTTTATGTCAATATTAAACTTTCGTCTTGAATCTTTCGGATCTGAACATTCATGCCACAATAAAGGAAATTACATTGATAAATATGTTAGGTAGCATTCCACATCAAAAATTCTATTTTTATCATTTACCTACTCGAGGACGGGCAGGAATTAAGCTTGGGGATGCTTGATACTTCTCCAACGTATCTATAATTTTTTATTGTTCCATGCTATTATATTATCTGTTTTGGATGTTTAATGGGCTTTAATATGCTCTTTTATATTATTTTTGGGACTAACCTATTAACCGGAGGCCCAGTGCCAGTTTCTGTTTTTTTGCCTATTTTAGAGTTTTGCAGAAAAGGTATACCAAACGGAGTCCAAACGGAATGAAACCTTCGCGATGATCTTTCTTGGACCGAAAGCAAACCAGAAGACTTGGAGTTGAAGTCAAAAACGCCACGAGGCGTCGACGAGGCAGGAGGGCGCGCCCAGGGGGGTAGGCGCACCCCCCACCCTCGTGGGGCCCTCGTAGCTCCACCGACATACTTCTTTCGCCTATATATACTCTAATACCCTAGAAACATCAGGGAGAGCCACGAAACCACATTTCCACCGCCGCAACCTTCTGTACCAGTGAGATCCCATCTTGGGGCCTTTTCCGGCGATCTGCCGGAGGGGGAATCGATCACGGAGGGCTTCTACATCAACACCATTGCCTCTCCGATGAAGCGTGAGTAGTTTACCACACACCTTCAGGTCCATAGTTATTAGCTAGATGGCTTCTTCTCTCTCTTTGATTCTCAATACAAAGTTCTCCTCGATGTTCTTGGAGATGTATTCAATGTAATACTCTTTGCGGTGTGTTTGCCGAGATCCGATGAATTATGGATTTATGAACAAGTTTATCTATGAATATTATTTGGTTCATCTCTGAATTCTTATATGCATGATTTGATATCTTTGCAAGTCTTTTCGAATTATTGGTTTAGTTTGGCCTACTAGATTGATCTTTCTTGCAATGTAAGAAGTGCTTAGCTTTGGGTTCAATCTTGTGGTGTCCTTTCCCAGTGACAGTAGGGGCAGCAAGGCACATATTGTATTGTTGCCATCGAGGATAAAAAGATGGGGTTTATATCATATTGCTTGATTTTATACCTCTACTTCATGTCATCTTGCTTAATGCGTTACTCCGTTCTTATGAACTTAATACTCTAGATGCATGCTAGATAGCGGTCGATCTGTGGAGTAATAGTAGTAGATGCAGAATCGTTTTGGTCTACTTGACACGGACGTGATGCCTATATTCATGATCATTGCCATAGATATCTTCATGACTATGCGCTTTTCTATCAATTGCTCAGCAGTAATTTATTCACCCACCGTAATACATGCTATCTTCAGAGAAGCCACTAGTGAAACCTATGGCCCCCGGGTCTATTTTACATCATATAAGTTTCCGATCTACAATTCTAGTTTCCTACTTACTTTATTTTGCAATCTTTACTTTCCGTTCCATAAACCAAAAATACCAAAAATATTTACTTTACTATCTCTATTATATTTCCCTTTTGCGAGTGACCGTGAAGGGATTGACAACCCCTTTATTGTGTTGGTTGCAAGGTTCTTGATTGTTTGTGCAGGTACTAGGTGACTTGTGCGTTGTCTCCTACTGGATTGATACCTTGGTTCTCAAAACTGAGGGAAATACTTACGCTACTTTACTGCATCACCCTTTCCTCTTCAAGGGAAAACCAACGCATGCTCAAGAGGTAGCAAATACGTATCCGGTTTGTGACTTAGAGTCACCCGGATCAGTGTCAAAGCTTGCATCAACGTAACTATTTATGACGAGCTCTTTGTCACCTCCATAAATGAGAAACATATCCTTAGTCATTTTCATGTATTTCAGGATGTTCGTGACCGCTGTCCAGTGATCCACTCCTAGATTACTTTGGTACCTCCCTGCTAAACTAATAGCAAGGCACACATCACGTTTGGTACACAACATTGCATACATGATAGAACCTATGGCTGAAGCATAGGGAATGACTTTCATTTTCTCTCTATCTTTTGCAGTGGTCAGGCATTGAGTCTGACTCAACTTTACAATTTGTAACATAGGTAAGAACCCTTTCTTTGCTTGATCCATTTTGAACTTCTTCAAAACTTTATCAAGGTATGTGCTTTGTGGAAGTCCAATTAAGCATCTTGATCTATCTCTATAGATCTTGATGCCCAATATATAAACAGTTTCACCGAGGCCTTTTATTGAAAAATTCTTATTCAAGTATCCTTTTATGCTATCCAGAAATTCTGTATCATTTCCGATCAACCATATGTCATCAACATATAATATCAGAAATGCTACAGAGCTCCCACTCAATTCTTTTAAATACATGCTTCTCCAAAAGTCTGTATAAAACCATATGCTTTGATCACACTATCAAAGCGTATATTCCAACTCTGAGAGGCTTGCACCGGTCCATAAATGGATCGCAGGAGCTTGCACACTTTGTTAGCACCTTTTGGATCGACAAAACCTTCTGATTGCATCATATACAACTCTTCTTTAAGATATCCATTAAGGAATGCAGTTTTGACATCCATTTGCCAAATTTCATTATCATAAAATGCGGCAATTGCTAACATGATTCGGACAGACTTAAGCATCATTACGGGTGAGAAGGTCTCATCGTAGTCAACTCCTTGAACTTGTCGAAAACCCTTCGCAACAAGTCGAGCTTTGTAGACAGTAACATTACCGTCAGCGTGATTCTTCTTCTTAAAGATCCATTTATTCTCTATGGCTTGCCGATCATCGGACAAGTCAACAAAAGTCCACACTTTGTTCTCATACATGGATCCCATCTCAGATTTCATGGCCTCAAGCCATTTTGCAGAATCTGGGCTCATCATCGCTTCCTCATAGTTCGTAGGTTCGTCATGGTCAAGTAGCATGACCTCCAGAACAGGATTACCGTACCACTCTGGTGCGGATCTTACTCTGGTTGACCTACGAGGTTCGGTAGTAACTTCATCTGAAGTTTCATGATCATCATCATTAGCTTCCTCACTAATTGGTGTAGGAATCACAGGAACTGATTTCTGTGATGAACTACTTTCCAATTCGGGAGTAGGTACAATTACCTCATCAAGTTCTACTTTCCTCCCACTCACTTCTTTCGAGAGAAAGTCCTTCTCTAGAAAGGATCCATTCTTAGCAACGAATATCCTGCCTTCAGATCTGTGATAGAAGGTGTACCCAACAGTCTCCTTTGGTTATCCTATGAAGACACATTTCTCCGAGTTGGGTTCGAGCTTATCAGGTTGAAGCTTTTTCACATAAGCATTGCAGCCCCAAACTTTAAGAAACGACAACTTGGGTTTCTTGCCAAACCACAGTTCATATGGTGTCGTCTCAACGGATTTAGATGGTGCCCTATTTAATGTGAATGCAGTCGTCTCTAAAGCATAACCCCAAAACGATAGCGGTAAATTAGTAAGAGAGATTGCACCATATCTAATAAAGTGCGGTTACGATGTTCGGACACACCATTACGCTATGGTGTTCCAGGTGGCGTGAGTTGTGAAACTATTCCACATTGTTTCAAATGAAGACCAAACTCATAACTCAAATATTCACCTCCACGATCAGATCGTAGAAACTTTATTTTCTTGTTACGATTATTTTCCACTTCAATCTGAAATTCTTTGAACTTTTCAAATGTTTCAGACTTATGTTTCATCAAGTAGATATACCCATATCTGCTCAAATCGTCTGTGCAGGTCAGAAAATAACGATACCCGCCGCGAGCCTCAACACTCATCAGACCGCATATATCAGTATGTATTATTTCCAATAAGTCTGTTGCTCGCTCCATTGTTTCGGAGAACGGGGTTTTAGTCATCTTGCCCATGAGGCATGGTTCGCAAGCATCAAGTGATTCATAATCAAGCGATTCCAAAAGCCCATCAGCACATGGAGTTCCTTCATGCGTTTTACACCAATATGACCTAAACGGCAGTGCCACAAATAAGTTGCACTATCATTGTTAACCTTGCATCTTTGGGCTTCAATATTATGAATATGTGTATCACTACAATCGAGATTCAATAAAAATAGACCACTCATCAAGGGTGCATGACCATAAAAGATATTACTCATATAAATAGAACAACCATTATTCTCTGATTTAAATGAATAACCGTCTCGCATCAAACAAGATCCAGATATAATGTTCATGCTTAACGCTAGCACCAAATAACAATTATTCATGTCTAAAACTAACCCCGACGGTAGATGTAGAGGTAGCGTGCCGACGGCGATCACATCGACTTTGGAACCATTTCCCACGCGCATCGTCACCTCGTCCTTAGCCAATCTTCGCTTAATCCATAGCCCATATTTCGAGTTGCAAATATGAGCAACAGAACCAGTATCAAATACCCAGGCGCTACTACGAGCAGTAGTAAGGTACACATCAATAACATGTATATCAAATATACCTTTCACTTTACCATCATTCTTATCCGCCAAATACTTGGGGCAGTTCCGCTTCCAGTGACTAGTCCCTTTGTAGTAGAAGCACTCAGTCTCAGGCTTAGGTCCAGCCTTGGGCTTCTTCACTTGAGCAGCAACTTGCTTGCCGTTTTTCTTGAAGTTCCCCTTCTTCCCTTTGCCCTTTTTCTTGAAACTAGTGGTCTTGTTAACCATCAACACTTGATGCTCCTTCTTGATTTCT
This sequence comes from Triticum aestivum, assembly GCF_018294505.1. Taxonomy (NCBI): domain Eukaryota; kingdom Viridiplantae; phylum Streptophyta; class Magnoliopsida; order Poales; family Poaceae; genus Triticum; species Triticum aestivum. Next base: position 547,724,977 of record NC_057799.1, on the reverse strand, counting down.
ACCTCCGCATCCTTTAGCATTGCGAAGAGCTCGCGAATTGTCTTATCCATCCCTTGCATATTATAGTTCATCACGAAGCTTTTGTAGCTTGGTGGCAGTGATTGAAGAACTCTGTCAATGACACTATCATCAGGAAGATTAACTCCCAGTTGAGTCAAGTGGTTGTGGTACCCAGACATTCTGAGTATATGTTCACTGACAGAACTATTCTCCTCCATCTTGCAGCTGTAGAACTTATTGGAGACTTCATATCTCTCAATCCGGGCATTTTCTTGAAATATTAACTTCAACTCTTGGAACATCTCATATGCTCCATGACGTTCAAAACGTCGTCGAAGTCCCGATTCTAAGCCGTAAAGCATGGCACACTAAACTATTGAGTAGTCATCAGCTTTGCTCTGCCAGACGTTCATAATGTCTGGTGTTGCTCCTGCAGCGGGTCTTGCACCTAGCGGTGCTTCCAGGACGTAATTCTTCTGTGCAGCAATGAGGATAATACTCAAGTTACGGACCCAGTCCATGTAGTTGCTACCATCATCTTTCAACTTAGCTTTCTTTAGGAACGCAATAAAATTCAAAGGAACAGTAGCACGGGCCATTGATCTACAACAACATAGACATGCTAAATACTATCAGGTACTAAGTTCATGATAAATTAAAGTTCAATTAATCATATTACTTAAGAACTCCCACTTAGATAGACATCCCTCGAGTCATCTAAATGATCACGTGATCAATATCAACTAAACCATGTCCGATCATCACATGAGATGGAGTAGTTTTCAATGGTGAAAATCACTATGTTGATCATATCTACTATATGATTCACGTTCGATCTTTCGATCTCAGTGTTCCGAGGCCATATCTGCATATGCTAGGCTCGTCAAGTTTAACCCGAGTATTCTGCGTGTGCAAAACTGGCTTGCACCCGTTGTATGTGAACGTAGAGCTTATCACACCCGATCATCACGTGGTGTCTCGGCACGACGAATTGCAGCAACGGTGCATACTCAGGGAGCACACTTATACCTTGAAATTTAGTGAGGGATCATCTTATAATGCTACCGCCGTACTAAGCAAAATAAGATGCATAAAGGATAAACATTACATGCAATCAAAATAAGTGATATGATATGGCCATCATCATCTTGTGCCTTTGATCTCCATCTCCAAAGCACCGTCATGATCACCATCGTCACCGGCTTGACACCTTGATCTCCATCGTAGCATCGTTGTCGTCTCGCCAACCATTGCTTCTACGACTATTGCTACCGCTTAGTGATAAAGTAAAGCAATTACATGGCGATTGCATTTCATACAATAAAGCGACAACCATAAGGTTCCTTCCAGTTGCCGATAACTTCTACAAAACATGATCATCTCATACAACAATTTATATATCATCATGTCTTGACCATATCACATCACAACAAGCCCTGCAAAAACAAGTTAGACGTCCTCTACTTTGTTGTTGCAAGTTTTACGTGGCTGCTACGGGCTTCTAGCAAGAACCGTCCTTACCTACGCATCAAAAACCACAACGATTTTTTATCAAGTGTGCTGTTTTAACCTTCAACAAGGACCGGGCGTAGTCAAACTCGATTCAACTAAAGTTGGAGAAACAGATACCCACTAGCCACCTGTGTGCGAAGCACGTCGGTAGAACCAGACTCATGAATGCGGTCATGTAATTTCGGTCTGGGCCGCTTCATCCAACAATACCGCCGAATCAAAGTAAGACATTGCTGGTAAGCAGTATGACTATTATCGCCCACAACTCTTTGTGTTCTACTCGTGCATATAACATCTACACATAGACCTGGCTCAGATACCACTGTTGGGGAACGTAGTATTTCAAAAAAAAATCCTACAATCACGCAAGCATAGCAACGAGTGGGGAGAGTGTGTCCACGTACCCTCGTAGACCAAAAGCAGAAGTGTTTAGTAACACGGTTGATGTAGTCGAACGTCTTCGCGATCCAACCGATCCAAGCACCGAACGTACGGCACCTCCGCGTTCAGCACACGTTCAGCTCGATGACGTCCCATGAGCTCTTGATCCAGTTGAGGCCGAGGGAGAGTTCCGTCAGCACGACGGCGTGGCGACGGTGATGACGAAGTTACCGGCGCAGGGCTTCGCCTAAGCACTACGACGATACGACCGAGGTGTGTAACTGTGGAGGGGGGCACTGCACACGGCTAAGAGAAGGCTTGGCCTGTCTTTGGGGTGCCCCCTCCCACGTATATAAAGGGGGGGAGGAGAGGTGGCCGGCCCAAGGGGGGTCGCGCCATGGGGGGAGTCCTACTTGGACTCCCGGTCCAAGTAGGATTCGGCCCCCCTTTTCCTATTCCCACTAGGAGAAGGAGGGAAGGAGGAGGAGGAGAGAAGGAAAGGGGGGCCGCCCCCCAACCCTAGTCCAATTCGGTTTGGGCTTAGGGGGTGCACGCCTCCACCTAGCCGCCGCCTCCTCTCTCCACTAGGGCCCATGAAGGCCCATTAACTCCCGGGGGGAGGTTCCGGTAACCCCCGGTACTCCGGAAAATGTCCGGACCTTTCCGAAACCATTCCGATGTCCAAACACAACCTTCCAATATATCAATCTTTATGTCTCGACCATTTCGAGACTCCTCGTCATGTCCGTGATCTCATCCGGGACTCCGAACAAACTTCGGTACATCAAATCACATAACTCATAATACAAATTGTCATCAAACGTTAAGCGTGCGGACCCTACGGGTTCGAGAACTATGTAGACATGACCAAGACACATCTCCGGTCAATAACCAATAGCGGAACCTGTATGCTCATATTGGCTCCTACATATTCTACGGAGATCTTTATCGGTCAAACCGCATAACAACATACGTTGTTCCCTTTGTCATCGGTATGTTACTTGCCCGAGATTCGATCGTCGGTATCATCATACCTAGTTCAATCTCGTTACCGGTAAATCTCTTTACTCGTTCCGTAATGTATCATCCCACAACTAACTCATTAGTCACATTGCTTGCAAGGCTCATAGTGATGTGCATTACCGAGAGGGCTCAGAGATACCTCTCCGATACTCGGAGTGACAAATCCTAATCTCGATCTATGCCAACTCAACAAACACCATCGTAGACACCTGTAGAGCATCTTGATAATCACCCAGTTACGTTGTGACATTTAATAGCATACTAAGTGTTCCTCCGGTATTCGGGAGTTGCATAATCTCATAGTCATAGGAACATGTGTAAGTCATGAAGAAAGCAATAGCAATAAACCAAACAATCATAGTGCTAAGCTAAGGATGGGTCTTGTCCATCACATCATTCTCTAATGATGTGATCTCGTTCATCAAATGACAACACATGTCTATGGCTAGGAAACTTAACCATCTTTGATTAACAAGCTAGTCAAGTAGAGGCACACTAGGGACACTCGGTTTGTCTATGTATTCACACATGTACTAAGTTTCCGGTTAATACAATTCTAGCATGAATAATAAACATTTATCATGATATAAGGAAATATAAATAACAACTTTATTATTGCCTCTAGGGCATATTTCCTTCAAATTTGATATGTGGGTGGACCGGTGCTTAGGTGTTGTTCTTACTTGAACAAACCTCCTACTTATGATTAACCCCCTCGCAAGCATCCGCAACTGCGAGAAAAGTATTAAGAATAAATTCTAACCATAGCATTAAACTTTTGGATCCAATCGGTCCCTTACGGAATAGCGCATAAACTAGGGTTTAAGCTTCTGTCACTCTCGCAACCCATCATCTAATAACTACTCCACAATGCTTTCCCTTAGGCCCAAATATGGTGAAGTGTCATGTAGTCGACGTTCACATGACACCACTAAGGGAATCACAACATACATACTATCAAAATATCGAACACATATCAAGTTCACATGATTACTTGCAACGCGATTTCTCCCGTGACCTCAAGAACAAAAGTAACTACTCACAAATGATAATCATGCTCCAGATCAGAGGGGATTAAATAGCATAATGGATCTGAACATATAATCTTCCACCAAATAAACCATATAGTAATCAACTACAAGATGTAATCAACACTACTAGTCACCCACAAGTACCAATCTGAGGTTCCGGTACAAAGATTGAAGACAAGAGATGAACTAGGGTTTGAGAGGAGATGGTGCTGTTGAAGATGTTGATGGAGATTCCCCCCCCCCCCAAGATGGGAGAGTTGTTGGTGATGATGATGACGTTGATTTCCCCCTCCGGGAGGGAAGTTCCCCTAGTGGAATCGCTCTGCCGGAGGGCAAAAGTGCTCCTGCCCAAGTTCCGCCTCGAGACGGCAACGCTTCGTCCCGAAAGTCCACTCTTTATTTTTTCTAGGTCAAAAAAATTTAAATACCAGAAGATGGGCACCGGAGGTTGGCTGAGCTGAGCACAACCCACCAGGGCGCGCCTGGGGGGCCAGGAGCGCCCTGGTGTCTTGTGCTCACCAGGTGGCCCCCCTCCGGTAGTTATTTGCTCCAATATTCTTCATATATTCCATAAAAATTCCTCGTGAAGTTTCAGCTCATTTGGAGTTGTGCATAATAGGTAGCCTGACGTAGCTTTTTCAGGTCCATATTTCCACCTGCCGGAATTCTCCCTCTTTGTGTGAACCTTGCATATTATGAGAGAAAAGGCATTAGAATTACTCCATAAAGCATTATTATGCATAAAACATTATAAATAACAATAGGTAAACATGATGCAAAATGGACGTATCAACTCCCCCAAGCTTAGACCTCGCTTATCCTCAAGCGAAAACCGAAATCGAAAAACATGTCCACATGCTTAGAGAGAGAGGTGTCGATAAAGACAAAATACGGACATAGAAGCATCATCTAAATTATTATAACAGCAACAAACTTTAACATAAAACTTTTATCATAGAACTTTTATGATAGAACTTTTATCATAGACTTCCCATGAATAAGTAACAATTCATCACAACATCGAAGTATAAAGCATGAACTCTATTGGAAACCAAAAAACTATGTTCTCAATCAACTTTGCAACTACAATTCATCATCCTTTCAGGAAGTGTCACGTATCAGAGCCTTTAGGCAAGTCCACATACTCAAGCATCTTATAGTCTTTTATGATTGCTAACACTCACCGCATACACATGAGTAATATGTTTCAACCAGACACATAGAAAGATAGGGGCTTATAGTTTCGCCTCCCAACGTATTCACCTCAAGGGTTATGTCAACAATAATAACTCATGCTACCCACATCCAACTGGATATATGTGCCTAGATATTTCCGCACCACATGATGCTTGCCAAAAGAGAAAATAAAAAGGAATAGAGAGAAAACCTTTGACTCTTGCATGAAAGTAAATACATAAAAGTAAAAGATAGGCCCTTCGTAGAGGGAAGCAGAGGTTTCCATGCGCTTTTGGTTTGTATGATCGATCCCTTAGTGCAAAAGAACGTCATGTTATATTGCCCCTTATGATAGCAACCTTTATTATGCAGTCTGTCGCTTTTATTCTTTGCTAACACAAGTTCATACAACGCTGAATTTTCTCTTACATTAAATGATCTAACACTTTTAGAAGCAATTTTTATTGCCTTATTGCACCGATGACAACTTACTTGAAGGATCTTACTCAATCCTTAGGTAGGTATGGTGGACTCTTGAAAATAAGATTTGGGTTTAAGGGTTTTTAGATGCACAAGTAGTATCTCTACTTGGTGCGGAATTTTTGGTTAGCAAAGATGGGGGGCAAGCACCACATATTGAAGGATCTATGACAATATAACTTCTATGTGAATATGAACAAACATAAATCATTACGTTGTCTTCATTGTCCAACGTCAACAATTTTGGCATATAATATTTTGATGGGGGCTCACAATCACAAAAGATTTCCAAGATAGTGTATTTGCATGTAAATCTTCTCTTCCCTTATTAATTCTTTCATGAATTGCATCATTGACCAATGTTATATTTGTCCATCCCCAATAAAAGTTTCTACTTATACTTTTCGTTATGTGATGTCATTACTTACCATAAGATTAGCATATGATCTTTTTCATTTATTTCCTTTCTTTTTATTGAACAGGAAAGTAAAGAATACAAAACCCAAACTAAACTTTCTTATATATCTTGCACACGATTACAAGGATAGATCACTAAGAAAACTCTCGAAAAGAAAGGATCAAACTAAACTTTTATTCATTTAAAGCAAAGATATCTATGGATCGAACTAAGATAATTAAAGGCAAAAGATAGTGGAGGTGATACGATACCGGGGCACCTCCCCAAAGCTTGGCAGAAGCCAAGGGGAGTGCCCATACCCGATACTCAATTTTCTTTTGGTGATGAAGAAGGAGGTGGTGGTGATGAAGTGGTAGCGATCTTGTCCTCGGGTTTCCATGGCAAAGGCTCAACATTATAAGAGGAGGAGGGAGTCTACGGGTCCTGCAACTAGCAGCCAAACTCATAACTTTAAACCTTGCCTCATATTCAAAGACTTGGTTTTGGAGATCGTAGATCTGGCTTTGGAGGAAGTTGATTTGCTCACTGAAAGTGAAGACAATGTCCTTCATGGACTTGCCATCCACCTTGAGATCACGGGTAAAGTCCGTGATCATGTGGTGATTGGCATTGAGTCCACGCTCGACCATGCCCTTGCACTGGAAGACCTCCTGCTCCATCGCTTCAAGCCTAGCCTCCACGGTTCGCGTCCCTTTGGGACCTTGCGCATCACGGATGTGAAGCACCCCCTCATGCATCTGGATAACCTGAGGGTGCTGCATCACCTCCCGCAAATATGGGTTGATGACGTTCTCGAAGAACTTATCCTTGGAGGAGCTTGAAGCGGCCATGGTAGATGGGATCTATCAGAAAACAGCAAGGAAAAGAAAACAAAAGATTTCTCCGTGATATGGAGGTCAATAGGTTCGGGGGGTATATAAAGATTTTTTATCTTGGGAAACAAGCAAACGGAAGAAAAACGGAGTCTGAAAGGTACCCGAGGTGGGCACAACCCACCTGGGCGCTAGGCGCGCCCTGGTGTCTTGTGCCCACCAGGGGTGCCTTCCTGGTTGTTTCTTATTTTCCTAATTATTTCGTATTCCAAAACGGACAGAAAATATTTTTGCAGATTTTTTGGAGTCCGTTTACTTACTGTATCACATACATCCTCTTTTTCACGATTCTGGAGTGTTCCGAAAGGTTTCTTTTATGTGTTCTTACGGTGTCATAGTTTGGATAATATTGCTTTCAAAATTAATGGGCATACCTGAGATATAATGTTTTATTCGTTGCCCATTAACAACCTTCGGGTTAGTGATGTCTACTACACAACCTTCTTCTTGTAGACGTTGTTGGGCCTCCAAGTGCAGAGGTTTGTAGGACAGTAGCAAATTTCCCTCAAGTGGATGACCTAAGGTTTATCAATCCGTGGGAGGCATGGGATGAAGATGGTCTCTCTCAAGCAACCCTGCAACCAAATAACAAAGAGTCTCTTGTGTCCCCAACACACCCAATACAATGGTAAATTGTATAGGTGCACTAGTTCGGCGAAGAGATGGTGATACAAGTGCAATATGGATGGTAGATATAGGTTTTTGTAAACTGAAAATATAAAAACAGCAAGGTAGCAAGTGATAAAAGTGAGCGTAAACAGTATTGCAATGCGTTGAAACAAGGCCTAGGGTTCATACTTTCACTAGTGCAAGTTCTCTCAACAATAATAACATAATTGGATCATGTAACTATCCCTCAACATGCAAAAAAGAGTCACTCCAAAGTCACTAATAGCGGAGAACAAACGAAGAGATTATGGTAGGGTACCAAACCACCTCAAAGTTATTCTTTCTGATCGATCTATTCAAGAGTCAGTGGTAAAATAACACGTCGCTATTCTTTCCGTTCGATCTATCATAGAGTTCGTACTAGAATAACACCTTAAGACACAAATCAACCAAAACCCTAATGTCACCTAGATACTCCAATGTTACCTCAAGTATCCACGGGTATGATTATACGATATGCATCACACAATCTCAGATTCATCTATTCAACCAACATAAAGAACTTCAAAGAGTGCCCCAAAGTTTCTACCGGAGAGTCAAGACGAAAACGTGTGCCAACCCCTATGCATAAGTTCACAAGGTCACTGAACCCGCAAGTTGATCACCAAAACATACATCAAGTAGATCACATGAATATCCCATTGTCACCACAAATAAGCACATGCAAGACATACATCAAGTGTTCTCAAATCCTTAAAGACTCAATCTGATAAGATAACTTCAAAGGGAAAACTCAATCCATTACAAGAGAGTAGAGGGGGAGAAACATCATAAGATCCAACTATAATAGCAAAGCTCGCGATACATCAAGATCGTACCACCTCAAGAACATGAGAGAGAGATCAAACACATAGCTACTGGTGCATACCCTCAGCCCCGAGGGTGAACTACTCCCTCCTTGTCATGGAGATCGCCGGGATGATGGCGATGGCCACCGGTGAGGCTTCCCCCCTCCGGCAGGGTGCCGGAACAGGGTCCCGATTGGTTTTTGGTGGCTACAGAGGCTTGTGGCAGCGGAATTCCCGATCTATTCTGTTCCCCGATGGTTTTAGGGTATATGGATATATATAGGCGAAAGAAGTCGGTCAAGGGAGCCACGAGGGTGGGGGGTGCGCCCAGGGGAGCAGGCGCGCCTCCCTGCGTCGTGGCTTCCTCGAAGCTTCCCTGACTTCAACTCCAAGTCTCCTGGATCACGTTCGTTCCAAAAATCACGCTCCCGAAGGTTTCATTCCGTTTGGACACCGTTTGCTATTCCTTTTCCACGAAACACTGAAACAAGGGAAAAAAAAAAGAAACTGGCACTGGGCTCTAGGTTAATAGGTTAGTCCCAAAATAATATAAAAGTGTTTAGTAAAGTCCATAAACATCCAAAACAGATAATATAATAGCATGAATACTTCATAAATTATAGATACGTTGGAGACGTATCAGCATCCCCAAGCTTAATTCCTGCTCGTCCTCGAGTAGGTAAATGATAAAAGAAAGAGTTTATGAAGTGTGAATGCTAGCAGGTGCACAAGTTTGATCAATGATAATTTCAATCACCTTTTCTAGCATCATTATATGTCATAACAGTAGCTCAACTCATAGAACTTTTGATGATCAAGTAACAAGCTATTCACATGTTAAAGTATAGATCATAAACTTTCTTGAAAACTAACAAACCGTGTTATTAGTCATCAAACAATTACAATTCATCTTATTTTCAGGAAGAGTCTATGTCAGTGCTTTGATTTAGCAAATCCCACATACTCAACTATCATATAGTCTTCCATGATTGCTACCACTCAAAGCATATTTTTAGAACAAATAGCATCCATCGAACACAGAGAAAGATAGGGGCTTAATGTTTCGCCTCCCAACTTATTTATCATATAGATAATTGTCAACAATAATAATTCATGATCAAATATATTTGAATGGCCATATATGCTTAGATCTTTCCATCACATGATGCTTGCCAACTAAAGAGTGGGTTGGAATGAGAAGGAATACTACTGACTCTTGCATAAAAGCAAAATATAGGCCCTTCGCAGAGGGAAGCAAGGATTTGCAGAGGTGCCAGAGCTCGAAGCTAAAACAGAGATGAAAATAATTTTGAGAGGTATGCTTTCATTGTCAACATAACGACCAATACTTCTGTAACGCCCTGGATTCGATGCGCCAGGTGTCTTCCAGTTATTCGCCGTTGTTGGCATGTCTTTTGCTTGCATGTTGCATTTTGCCATGTCGTCATCCACATTTCATCTGCATGTTTTTCAAAACTTGCATCCGGTCCTTTTCCCCGTTGTCCGTTTAGCGATCCGATACTCTCGCGCGCGCCCGTCGCCCCTCTGTTTTCTTTTCGTGAGCGGGAGAAAAACATTCTTGGAATGGGCCGAGATTGTCGAGTGGCCTTGGTATAGCACCGGTAGACCGCCCGTCAAATTTCGTTCCATTTGGAGGTCGTTTGATACCCCAACGGTTAACCGCGTAGCCCGAAGCCCCCTTCTCTTTGCAGCCCAGCACCCCTTCACCACAGCCCACTAGCCCACCCAAACCCCCTCCATGCTCTCGGTCGTTCGATCACGATCGTGTGGGCGAAAACCGCACCTCATTTGGACTCTCCTAGCTCCCTCTACCTATATAAACACACCCTCCCCCGAGATTTGCGGATGAACCCTACCCCTAACCCTAGCCTCTCCCCCTGCGCGCCGCCGGACATGTCCGTCCGCGCCGGACGCATCGCCGCCGCCGCCCGCAGCCAATCGGCAAGCGCCACATGGCCCGCC